>NW_008331545.1:226749-264476 GCF_000622305.1 Nannospalax galili
TTAAAATCTGGTATAGTAATCCCCCCAGCATTGCTCTTAGTTCTTGTGCTTCCATATGAATCTTAGGATAGATTTTTCCAATTCTGTGAAAAATGTCATGGGGATTTTGATTGGCATTGCATTGATCCAACCATATATATTATATTTCATCTGTAAAAGATATTATATCTCTGAAAGATAATGACTCTTTTCTCTTTAACAGCAGTACCATTATTATACTTTAAAATCATAATCATACAGGGCTAGAGAGATGTGCCGGGCATTAACAATGCTTACTATTCTTGCAGATGACTCAAGTTCAGTTCCCAGCACTCACATTAGGCAAATTACAATTATATGTAATGCCAGTTCCATGGGATCTGGCACCCCCTTCTGGACACCACAGGCACCTGCACTCATTGCACACAGACACATACACAGAATTAAAAATAAATCTTTTAATGTAATGTTTTTAGAATTTCGTATGTGACTATTGTCTTTGCATTATTTCCATCCCTTCCACCCCCCTCCAACTTCTCTCATGTCTCCCCATCCCCTCTCAATTTCTTGTTCTCTGAATATTATTGTAACATACATACATGCATTTATACATCTGTATACACATGTATACAAATATACATATATAAAATGGACTGAGTCCATTTAGTGATGCTCACGTCTATCTGTTTAGGCTACATACTTGGGATTAAATAACCTGTCAGAGAGCTATTTCCTGAAGAAAACTGATCTTCTCTCCCTCAACATCTGTTGATCCTATAGCTCTTCATGCTGAGGTATAACCCTGTGACATTCCTCCCATCCACCTTGGCATGTCAACTGGCGTTGTCATTATGCAGATCTTGTTAGACTACCGTACTGTGGAGATTTTATTGTATAGCTGCCCTATCATTTGTAGAATACATTAACTACATCAGGTATCTTGTGCCTCTGGTTCTTATATTCGTTTTACCTCCCCTCTTCTAAAATGTTTCTTGAGCCTTAGGTATAGAGATTGCATTGTAGATATAATACTTTGGACTGTACACCTCATAGACACTTATTCTCTGTATTTGACCAGTTATGGAACTTCATAATAATCTCTGTTGAAAAAAAAAGATTTCTTTGATGAATGGTAAGAGGTATACTTGTCTGTAGCTATAAGGATACATATTTGGGGTAGGGGGATGTCTTAGCTGTTAAAGTCTCAGGTCACAGCATAAACATAAAGGATACCTACTTAGAATATAGTAAGAAATTGCATTGATCTGAGGAAGTGACAGAAGTATGTTTTCCTCTAGTGGCCTTTGACCTCTCTAGCAATGTGTACTTGGCTATGTATACAGCACCAGGCATGAATTCCCTCCTACTGAGTGAGCTGTAAATCCAATTAGACAGCTTTTGATTACCCCCAAAATAAAAGTACTATTATTACACCAATAGAGATAATTTGTTGCACCAGTCACTGTTTTGGTTGATAGGCTTACAGCTGGGTCAGACCATTGATTGGTTTTTCTCCCTTGGAGGCTTACATAATATCTTCTGATATTATGAGAGCTAGTCTTCAGGGCGGAGGCTTCCAGATGTATTCCAGCTCAGTTGCTCTAAGTCTTGTGTGTGAATATGTCATGTCTTCACCAATAGCGTCTTACCTTCAAGTTCTGGGAGGCAACCAATGGCTGTAACAATAGCCCTTGATTTTATTATTTTGGGAGTTGTTTGACTATACTGACCAACAACTCAAATGGAGGTTTTCCTTGTCTGGTACTGTGATATATATGTTTTCATGCAACTGCATAGAAAAGTTTTCTTCTACTATGGACCATATACTTGATGATGATTCCTGAAGATTTTAATTGAACTGAAAAATTCCTATGGGAATATCATAAAACAACACATTAGTCTTATGTTTGTGATGATGCTGGTTAAGATAACCCTATGTTGCCAGTGATATAAAAAGTATAGCACATTTAATTATACTTAATCATGGTCTTATATGGCAGTGTTATGGGTCTATAGTTGCTGTACTGTCCCTTTATTCTCTTTGTTTTTTAAATACATACTTTATTAAGAATTTCATACATGCATATAAGGTGTTTTGATCAAGTCCATGCCCACTCCCTCCCCTCCAACTCCTCCCATATCTCTCCATCAGTTTTTTTGATACCTTCATGTACTCCTTCTTTGATTTATTTTTTTATGGGGCTTTTGGCTACTCTAACATTCCCTCCTCCGAAGAGGTAACCCTAAAATCTTTTAAGGATTAGATACAAGCTCCCAAATATTTTCGACATTTTTGGCTTTTGGAAGAGGCCCAAGGGCACTGTGAGTTTTAGCCAGGAAACTGGCTACTTTTCTCTGGGGTCTTTTTACCCTAACTGCCTAGCCAATTCCTACCTCCTATTCTTATCTCACCATCCTCTGAAGAGGTTACCCAAATTGC
The DNA here is from genome assembly GCF_000622305.1 of Nannospalax galili. NCBI lineage: Eukaryota > Metazoa > Chordata > Mammalia > Rodentia > Spalacidae > Nannospalax > Nannospalax galili. Next base: position 229,169 of record NW_008331545.1, read on the forward strand.
CAATAGGGAATCAGGATGCAGACTGCTCTGGCAGCTCTTCCATGCTGAACACGGATGCAGGGTGAGGCATTTGTAGTAACCCTTCAGTGGGTCTATCTAAAAGACTCCCAAATTGCATAACTCTTATCTCTAGGGGGAAAAGAAAGTCCTTGACTGGTGAATAGGAGGTGTGAAGGAGAAGTAAAGGCAAGAGTAATTAGCATTACAAGTTCTAGACAGGGAACTAGAAAAAAGTCAGAACAGGGCAATTTCCAAATGTTCATATGAGAATCCATTGGAATTTCTTGACAAGGGCTTCCAAAAGCATCCCTCTATTGGTTGGTTCCTCATTTTTCTTTTGTCTGCCAAGGCTGGACTCTGGAGTGATGGATTCAGGATTTGATTTGTTATTTTGATAGCTCTTGGAGTGGTTAGAATCAGTCAGTTCCCTCTCAAAGGCTTCTAGATAGGGGGAGAAAACAAACTTATCCATCATTTTAGAACAATAGCTGGTTGTTTACCTTAGCTACAGGTGGGCACTACAGTATTGGAAACCAAGATTTGAAGTCTTACATGTGAGCAGCACTTTCTGGTTAGGAACAAAATCATCAATGAGAAATAATTGTCTAAATAACATTTTTATATAGACTTGGGAAGTGTAATCCCTTGACGTCTTAAAGAAATATACTGATGACTTTACTCTTTGGTTATACTTTCCTTTTGGGTGTTTAAGACCATACAGTTGGCCCAAATAAATCAATTTATTTTTAAACCTAAGGTCACATGAGCTTGGGAGGAGCTCCTGGCTCCTTTCTTTTACCAGTTCCATCTATGTGAAGATAAGTCAAAGGTCCCGCTCGACCATGTCTGGCTTCACTTGGAAGCATGGATGAGGTGTTTCCTCTGAGTTGACCCTCCTCTTTGTAGTTCTAGACAGGGAACTACAGGGAAGTTCATCTCGTGGGCTCTCCATGTCCTTCCTGAGCAAGAGGACAGGTGACTCACTATACTTACAGGATGTTTTGAGAGATGTTCCATAGTCCCCTGGAACCTTTATTCTTTTAGATAATACTACTATTTACAAAAGAAGTATTTAGCAGTATTCTATGTTTTGTTAGCAATAGCCTCATACTACATTTTGTGTCATCTCTTTTTTAAGATTTATTTTTTATTTTTGTTTGTTTTATGTATATGTTTTGGCTGCATGTATGTATGTGCCCCACATACAGGCAGTAGCCATGAACACCAGAAGAGGGCATCAGATCCCCAGAACTGGAGTCATGCACAAGTGTCAGCTGCATTGTGGGTGCTAAGACATCTCTCTAACCCTTCATTTTTCATCATTTCTTGATTGCTTATTTTCTCTTGTTCTTAATTTAATTGGACACTGACATTATTTCTTCATATAACTAAGAGCCATAGGCATATATATAATAATAATATCTAACATATATATTATATATATTATGTCATAGCTATCATATATAATATATATGTAAAATCATAGTCTTTGTATGTAGTTGACTATCTCATTTGAGTTTGTATAATTGCATTCTATGATGATGTTAACACAATGATGAAGTCAGTTAATGATATATTTCTCAGAACCCCCTTCCCATCATTAAGTTGCACAAACTATCATAGTTTCTTGATGCCTTCAAATGTCAGTCAGTGTTACAATTCTCAGTTGTTAAAATTTTCTAAACAATTTATTTCTTTGAATCAGTCCCCAAATAAGACTGACAAATTGGGATTTATAGATCTTTTAAGGTTTACTTAATTTTCCTATAGTGTTTGTTAAACTTGTCATAATTTATTTGTTGGAGAAATCATGCCATTTGTAGACCTTCTTACAGACTGGGCTTTGCATGTTTTTTTAATAGATGCTTCTCATTCGGTCTTGCCTTAAAATTATTGTAATTAAATCTAGAGGCTTGATGAAATCCAGGTTTGCCTAGGAGGTGGGAGCGATACTACTTTATAGATCATAATATGAACCTCCTTTAGGAGACTGGTGTTTATCTGGTTGTCTCTGTTTTTAATGAATGGTATCCCATTTGAGTTAAGTGAGGGAATCTGCTAATTTATCAGGTATTGTTAAATGCTAATATATTAATTCTATTTTCATTTATTAGCTGTAGTAGTTCTATAAAGAGAAAGGCTTGTGTGTTGTTTAGATAGCCTAATGTTTTTCTTGAAGTGATAAGCTTTGAGAACAATCTATAGGGAGGTCATTATATAACTAACACTTTCAGATATAATGACCAACTTTGTGGTCATTATAATCAGAAATGATAAGTAAGTCATATCTGTATGTGTATAGATACAGATGAAAATATCTATATTTAATTAAAATTTTAAGTAATTTGAGTAAGAAGATTAATGATAGCTGTAGCATATGAAAAATTAATCATTTAAATTGAATGTTTGAAAAGTAAATTTTATACCAACTTTATAAATTTTTTAAAAAATCTATGATTTTAACCAGAATTTTCTGATATAGTGAGCCCTCATTTTTATTTTGTATGTAATAGTCTGTTCCTCTATTAATTAAAAGGGAATGCAGTGGTGTCTTTTGAAAGAAGAGGATGTAATTCCTCGTATCAGAGCAATGGAAGGCCGAAGAGGAAGACCACCAAATCCAGACAGACAAAGAGCAAGAGAGGAATCCAGGATGAAACGTCGGAAAGGTCGCCCTCCCAATGTTGGCAGTGCTGAATTCCTAGATAACACAGATGCAAAATTATTAAGAAAACTACAAGCTCAAGGTAAGAAACATAAGGTATCTGGCACTGTAATAATCTTACTAAAATATTTGCTAAACATATTTGTTTGCTTGGAAGTGATTAACAGTGCCCTTGGTTTCTAAAAAGAAGTAGTTTGAATTAGAACAAAATGAGAGAATAGGGAGCCCCACTAGTAACTGGAGTTCTTTGAATCAGTAATCATCTCTCAAGAGCCATTCTTACAGATATATCCTATCCTGTGTTCACATTTACAAAGGGGGTTGTTAAGCTGTTAAGGCTTGTATAGAAAGGGAATCAACCAGCACTTGGCACATGCCTTAAGGTCGTGCCAACCTTCTGGAAATTCTCCTTTTAACAGCTCCCGATTCCTTGAGGTGGTACATGGGAATAACTCCAAAATATGTGGATCTCTGGAGTAAAATTTCAGTCAGAGAACTCCAATTACTGGTAAGTAACCCCAGTCTTTTAGTTTGGGTTCTCTTAAAGTCTGAGTATAGATTTTCAAAATGCTCAAATGGTAGGTTTATTTCAGAAAGTGTTCTAAGGGCACCAGAAAGTGTATTTATTAAGCTCAAAGTCCTCATAGTAACCTGAAGTGTATTTACTGTTCAAATTATACATTAATTATCATCATGAAGCCATGCTTTCTGTGACATAGAAGGCTGAGTGAAATAAAATGGGTGTTGTTCTATGGGGTTTGAGTTACTACTTAGAAATGTGAATGGAGCCTCTTTAGTTTGTCTGACTATATCATCTTGTGTAAATGTTTTCTATTTGTAAGCTCATATGTACAGATAAATGATGGTTTAAAATAAAAGGTTAAAAATAATTAAAATTGGCTTAAAGACTATCAGAATTTTATATCATCACAAGATTTTTTTATATTGCTGTAAATAAACAACAAAACCTGGAGAAATACATGAATTTTTAAAAATTCATTGTAAATACCATAATAATACTGGCTTCTCTCTAATGGCTTTGTTTTTATTTTAAAACAAATATCCATGGATAAAGCTCATAGAACAAAATAATTCTCTCCCAGCACCTACATGGCAGCTAACAACTCTCCGTAACTCCAGTTCCAGGGGATCTGACAGTCTCTCCTGTTCTCTGTGGGCATTTCATGACATGGGTGCGCTTACCTACATGCAGGCAATACACACATACACATAAAATAAAAATTACATATATATATATATTGTCTTTTTGAGACAGGGTCTCCCTGTAGCCCCAGCTCTCCTGGAACTCACTATGTAGACCAGGCTGGCCTTGAACTCACAGAGATCTGCCTGCCTCTGCCTCCCAAGGGCTGGGACTACAGGCGTGCGCCACCATGCCCGGCTCAAATATTTTTAAAAAATAATATTTATGGGGCTGGAGAGATGGCTCAGCAGTTAAGAACACTGACTGTTCTTTAAAAAGACCCAGGTTCAAATCCCAGCACCCACATGGCAGCTAACAACTGTCCGTAACTCCAGTTCCAGGGGTTCCAACAGCCTCTTCTGTCCTCCATGGGCATTGCATGACACAGGTGCACTTACTTACATGCAGCCATAACACTTGTACACATAAAATAAAATAATAAAATATCTAAAAAAATAATTTTAAAATTTCATTTTCATTTATCAGTGAAGTCAATAACAAGTTTTTATTAATTTTTCCAGAAATGTGTAGACACACACATTCAAACCTCATATTTACACATGTATCTTATTTAGCCTCTAAAATAGGTAGATTGACCATATATATTTTCAGCTTATTCTTCGTCAACTTTTTCTTGAATGTCTTTCTGTAGTAGCACCTAGGAATTCAGCCTTTCACTGGCTAAGCAGTAAGTGATGCCATGTGTTTCTCTACCATTGTTCATATCAGTCTCTTTTTGATGACTATATCATCTTTTTAGGAACCTTTGCTATCACAAAATAACAATAAGTATATATTATACATATATAAATACATACTTCCACCAAGCGTGGTGGTGCAAGCCTTTAATCTAGCATTCTGGAGGCAGAGGCAGGTGGATCTCTGGGAGTTTGAGGCCAGCCTGGTCTACACAGTGAGTTCTAGGACAGGGCTACAGGGAGACTCTGTCTCAAAAAGACCAAATATACTGTTTCTAAATAGGTTGCACCAATTTGTATTTTACTGAATAGCATTTAAGTTAACTACTGCCAAACATACAATTTTTATGTTACTTTATTTATCTTAATGAAGATTTATCTTAGTGAAGATTAAAAGAAAACAGTGAATATATTAACAGACATATGTGAATTTTAAACTAATTTTAATTATTTTCATTGCATTTTATTTATTAATTTGTGTGTGTGCATGTGTGTATGTATGTGCATGGGCACACATATATCACGATGCACATGTGGAGGTCAGAGGACAGCTTGCAGGAGTCAGTTCTTTCCTTCCACTGTGTGGGTCCTAGGGTTTGAACTCAGATCATCAGGTTTGGTGGCAAGTGACTTGACTTTACTGAGCCATTGTGCCAGCCCCAAGTTATAAAAGTTATTGTCAATAAATCATTGGTTTTTTTCGAAGAGTATATAACGGTAGGTACATTGCTTTAAAAAAAAAATGAGTACTTGAAATTAAGAGATAGCTAAAATATTATCTTTTTATGCATGTCTTCATGTCTAATACAAGTATCCTTCCTTAGTATCCAAAACCAAAAATTTTAATTTACAAAATTAACTATTTTTATTGTTGCAAAAATTTAATTGTCCTACATTTACATAATATATTATTCTCCTAGATTTCAAATTGATTTTTATTCCATGACCTGTTTCTCCTTTGTAATACATTACACTTCGCATGTTCCATTACCTTTGGCCTTATTGTACATATGTGATCTTTCTCAGCATGTAAATAAGAATTCGATAATTTTTATTTGTTTACATTTATTGATTGAGGGGAGTGTGGTGGGTGTGTGCCTTATGCATTCATGGAGATCACAAGAAAATTTGCAGGAGCCAGTACTCTCTTTCCATCATGTGGGTTCTAGGGATTGAACTCAAGTCATCAGGCTTGGCAGCAAGTGCCCCCACCTCCTGAGTCATCTCACTGGCCATACGCATTCAATATTTAACAATAAATAATTATTATAATTAGGCTAGTGGTATGGCTCAGTGGGTAAAGGCACTTCCCACACAGGCCTGAATTCTATCCTTGTGACCCATGTAAAGATGGAAAGAGAGAACTCAGTCCACAAGGTTCTCCTCTGACCTCCACATACCTCCATAGCATACACACATCTTATACACACAGTAAACAAATGAGTAAATAAATAAACATTACTCATATTTACAATATGTGAATATTTGGACTCAACTTTCTGAAAAACGGGATTCAATTCAAAGAATAGTTATGATTTTTAGTCATAGTAAAATATAGACTGTAAAATCAGAAAAATCTGGGTTTATGTCTTGATTTTGCTCTTTAACTTCCCTGAGTCTTAAGCTTTTTATTTGTATACTGGGCATAATATTACTTATCTTACAACGTACTTGTGAAGATTAAGTAAAGTCATATAAATTTAATACATTATCTCCATTCAATAATTGGTAGAAATACATATTCATAGAAACTAATATTTTATAGGTACCTTACGTCTTCATCAGATACAAAATTTAAAGCAATGTCTATTGTAAAATGTTGCTTTCTAAAATTATTTCTCAAGAAAGTTTATGATATATCCCTTTTAGAGTTAAAAGCATTCAAATCAAGCTTGCCAGCAAGGAGAGTGATGGTACCTGTGGTTTCTGTATTCATTATATCCAGTTCCACAGTAACAACCAATCACTAAGTTTCAGCGTCACGGGACACTGTTGATCAGTGTTGGAATCAGCTAGAGGTTAGCTAGGCAGCTTTGTTGGTGTTGGTTAGGCTTGTTCACATGTATGGACACAATTGGTCCCATGTGTCTCAGTCTCCAGCAGCGTAGCCCAAACATGCCCCTACGTCACTGGGCAAGACACAGGCAGCAACAGTGGCAAGCACACGTACTTTTCAAGCTCTGCTTTCCCTGTAGCTGCTAACATCATCTTGACTTTAGGAGACCAAGTGACTGAATGCAGAATCAAGGGACAGAAAGTTTATTCCATCTCTTGAGAGTCAAAGGTCACATGGGTCAAGAAGAAATTAAGAGGGGCAGTTATGTTTTTCTGCCCTCAGATTCATACATCTGTCCTTGATAATTATGAGAACTACATTGTCCTTAAAACTCTTTGATATTCTTCATTCTTTTTAAATTTATTTTATTATTGTTCATGTGTCTACAGGATGATGATATGTGTGTATAAGTGCACATGCACATGTGCTATTAAACTATTTCTCTGGCCTATAGTCTTTATTCTATTTAAGAGTTTTAGCCTCTGTGCCTTATATATCACTGGATTCGGGGACTTAATCACTAGTGCAGCTAATTGAACTATGTTTGGCAAGAGGTCTCAACTCTGTGTGTGTGTGTGTGTGTGTGTGTGTGTGTGTATGTGTGTGGGGACTAAAGCTAATTTGCTATTCTTATATATTGGCAGCTACTTTCCTACTAGTAAAAATTACTTCAAATCTGAAAAATAAACTTAGTTGAGGACTTCCATGAGGAGTAAGAGATAATTGCACTTACGTAGTTATTGTTTGATCATATTGATTAAATAATTTGGCTATTTTTTAAAAAATTGTGGGTGGGGACTTTGAATTCATTATCTTCCTGTCTTACCACCCACCCAAGTGCTGAGATTACAGGTTTGAGCCACCACACTTAGCCAATTTGTCCATTTCTTGGGGAAAATGAATAAGATATTTTCTACCAAACTGTTTTCCTACCTGGTATGTCTACTTAATTTTATTAAATATTATATACTTCATGGTGATACTGACCGAGTATCACACAGTTATTCTTGTAGGTATAACAGATATGTAAAGTTGTTAATAATGTCCTTTAACATTTTGTGTTTTTCAGAAATAGCCAGACAGGCAGCACAAATAAAGCTTTTGAGAAAACTTCAAAAGCAGGAACAGGCTCGGGTTGCCAAGGAAGCCAAAAAGCAACAAGGTAGGTGCTTTACATTGCATGAATTTGAAAGGTAAGTATTAGGAAATTCATAAGAGGTTTTTCTTCTTCATTGTTTATATGATAATATTCTGTGCTTTCGTTTCTCAATAGCAATAATGGCTGCTGAAGAGAAGCGAAAACAAAAAGAACAGATAAAGATTATGAAACAGCAGGTATGTTTATGCATTAAACTGACTTCTAAACATGGGTCTTGTAATGTGGATTACTCATGCATGTACATTATTTTCATTTTGAATTTTTATTTTTTAAATATTTTATTACTTTTATGTGTATAAGTGTTAAGCCTGCATGTCTGTAGGTGCATTGCGTTGTGCAATACCCACAGAGAACAGAAGGAGGCTTCAGATCCCCTGGACTGGAGTTAGGGATGGTTGGTTGTCACCATGTGGGTGCTGGGATTCGAACCCAGGTCTTCTGCAAGAACAGTCAGTGTTCTTTAACCACCTGGGCCATCTCTCCAACCCCATCATTTTGGTTTTTTAAATACCTATTTTCTACATGAATGTGTATATATCTTAGAAAGTTGTCGTCTTCTGTTACTTAAAATTTTTATTTCATTTTATTTAAAAAAAATTTTAATTGTAATTTTTTGAAAATTTTATATATGAGTACAATGTTCTGTCATCATATCCATCCCTCCTTTCCCTCCTCCAACTCCTTCCATGCCTCCTCATCCCTCTCTCAAATTCATAGCCTCTTCCTACTGAGTCCAGTTACTCTTGCATGTATGTACATGGGTATAGGACTCAGCACTTGGACATGGGCAACCTATCAGGGGACTTGTCCCTGAAGGAAACTGACCCTCCCTCCTTAGAGGCCATCAGCTGCCTGTAGCTATTCAATTAGAAGTAAGGTTTTGTGAGCTCTTCCCCTGTCCATTCCAGAATGTCAACTGGTGTTGGTATTGTACAGGCAACCATATTGAGTTTGTGGTTACAACATCCCTGTCATGTCCAGAAAACACTGTGTCACAGCAGTTCTCCTGCTCTTCTGGTCTTATGACCCTTCCACCTCCTCCTCCATGATATTCCCTGCACCTTTAGTGTAGGAGTTGTCTTACACATGTCTTATTACAAGGATGGGCACTTCACGGTCACTTACTCTTTGCACTTTACCTGTGATGATTATCTGTAACAACTTCCTTCTGTTGCAAAAAGGAGCTTCTTTGATGAGGGGTGAGAACCACACTTATCTATAGGTGTAAGGATGAGTATTTCAAAGGGAGTTGGATACTATTTCAGTTTAGCAAAATGGTAGTAGAACGACCAACCTGGCAAGAAGGATGTATGTGGTGTAGTAGTGGTACTAATATTTTGAGGGTACCCAACAGCTGTCTGAGTGGACTTCAGGCCTACTCAGTAGGAGCAAACTCATTCCTAGTACTATAAACCCATCTAAGAACCCGTGGCTGAAGAGGTCATAGAACCTAGAAGAGAAGCTATTAGAACTTACCTCATTCTGGGACTGAAGAGATGGCTCAGCGGTTAAGAACCCTGGCTAGTCTTGCAGAAGACCCAGGTTCGAATCCCATCACCCACATGGCAGCTAATAACTGTCTGTAACTCCAGTTCCAGGGAATCCATCAGCCTTTTCTGTCTCTGTGGACACTGAATGACACGGGTGCACTTATCTACATGCAGGAAATACATGCATACACATAAAATAAAAATAATAATTTTTTTTTTTGGTCTTTTTTGAGACAGGATCTCCCTGTAGCCCCAGCTGTCCTGGAACTCACTATGTAGACCAGGCTGGCCTTGAACTCACAGAGATCCGCCTGCCTCTGCCTCCCGAGTGCTGGGATTAAAGGTGTGTGCCACCACGCCCGGCTTAACTAAAATATTTTTTTTTTTTAAAAGAACTTAATCCGGGCACGGTAGCACACGCCTTTAGTCCCAGCACTCGGGAAGCAAAGGCAGGCAGATTTCTGTGAGTTCAAGGCCAGCCTGGTCTACATAGTGAGTTCCAGGACAGCTGGGGCTACAGGGAGACCGTCTCAAAAAAGACCAAAAAAAAAAAAATTATTATTTTTATTTTATGTGTATGCATGTATTTCCTGCATGTAGGTAAGTGCACCCATGTCATTCAGTGTCCACAGAGACAGAAAAGGCTAATGGGTTCCCTGGAACTGGAGTTTACAGACAGCTGTTAGCTGCCATGTAGGTGATGGGATTCGAACCTGGGTCTTCTACATAGTGAGTTCCAGGCCAGCTGGAGCTACAGGGAGACCCTGTCTCAAAAAAGACAAAAAATAAATAAAAAATAAAGTAAAAAAGAACTTACCTCATTTTTGAATCATTTGTTTTTTTTTTTTTAACAAATGAAATTTTATATAAGAAATTATGTAAGTAAAATTTATAAATATAATCTTGTAGATTTTCAATTCAAGTTGACACCCTAACAGTTTCCAGCTTTTTAAATTCATGTACCAGTGAATAGAGGGTATTGCTTGAACAAGGAAACTTAGTTGTTTAAACATGTACAATAGTAGAGTTCACAAGATGGCTCAGCAGGTAAAAGCACTCTTGATGCATAAACCTGAAGACCTGAGTTCAGTCCTCAGAAGCCTAGAAGAAAAGAACGGACTCAAAGTTTTCCTCTGACCTCCACGCATGCACTGTGACACGAGTGCACACACATGCTTAAACACATAATAGAATGAATAAATATTAAAAGTAAAAATAAATAACACAGACTGGGCATGGTGGCGCATGCCTTTAATACCAGCATTCAGGAGGCAGAGGCAGGCAGGTCTCTGTGAGTTCGAGGCCAGCCTGGTCTACATGGTAAGTTTGAGGACAGCTGGGGCTACAGGGAGACCCTGTCTCAAAAAGACCAAAAATAAATAATAAATAACACATGTACCGTATTAATTAAAAATAATAATTATTCAAAGCATAAAAATTTGCTTCTTAATAATTAGTAGATGTGAAAAACATTACCGTTGAAATCTACCTGACAATTTCATATCCATGGTCAGATGCCAAGGAGCTCAGAAAGTAACCGATTGTGACTAGTAATAATCAGATATATAGAGATTAGAAATGCATGTGCAAACATCTTAATGTCAATTCCATTAAAAATGAATTTTTCTATATGAAACTGTGTATTTTAATAATGAAATGGAGATCTTTTTTAAAGGTTAAACCTCGTTTAATTTTGTCTTACAGGGTTTATACTGAGTACAATATTGTATAACCATAATAATTCAACTGTAAACCTAAAAATTTACAGCCAATTTTGAAAGAGATGCATCTTAACTCAGGGAATTGTTATTGAATATGTCAATGCTATTGTAATGAAATGCTTCTTCTAAGTATGTGGTTATTAAATAAATAATTTTATAAAAAAATATTCCCAACTCCAGAAAAAAAAATTCCAGATTGTATAGAACAAGATTTGCCCTCAATTGCTTTTGAATACTTTCAATAGTTACTTAAAAATTCTATTGTAAGCTGGGCATGGTAGCGCACGCCTTTAATCTCAGCACTCCGGAGGCAGAAGCAGGTAGATCTCTGTGAGTTCAAGGCCAGCCTGGTCTACATAGTGAGTTCCAAGACAGCTGGAGCTACAGGGAGACCCTGTCTCAAAAAGACCAAACCAAAAAAAAAACCTGGGCATGTGGTCCAGTTCTGTAATCTAAGCACTAGTATAGTTTTGGCATAGCCCATGTTCTGTCTTACAACTACAGTATCCTATGTGCTTTTTCAAAATTAATTTTGGTAAAATGAGGTAATTTTTAAAAAATTTTTAGGAAAATATTAAGCAGCAAGGTATGTAGCTTTATTTCAGATTGGACTGTGTGAGGATTCTCCCATGTCTACATATTAATCTGACACTAAAACAGAAAGGAAATTGTGGGAAAGTAGTATTCCTTATAGAGTTTTAAACAGAAAATAGTTATTTTGAGTATTAAATGGTCAGCTGTGTTACTATCCGCAGCTGCTTGGATTTGGTGTCATCATCTCTAGCATTTCTCAGGATTGACTAAAGAAATGTGACTAGAGCAAGTTCATAGAGAGTTGAAATTGCAGAATTTAGAGTTTCTACTCAGCCTAGAGTTAAATGTGTCTCTGCTGCCTAATAATTTTGTGGCCTTAAAAGAAGTACTCAACCTCTTAAGTCTCTGTTTCTTGTCTTGTAAGCAAGATAGCACCAGTGTGTAAAGATTGAATGAGATAGAATGTAAAGTGCCTTCTGTAGTCACTGGCACCAGTCAATGCTGTTTTTAAATTCCTTCATTTCTTGTGACTGCCAAACATTACAAGGTTAATTTGAAACAAGTCGGCTATGAAATGCATTTGTTAAATTAAAATATTTTAAATCTTTATTGAATATTATGTTTGTATGACTGTTTATATTTCATTTCAAACCAAAATACTGCCGTTTTATTATACTTTTTGTAGTGTTGTTGATTTTATAATGACTGAAGACCCATCAAATTATATTACTACTTTAAATTCAGCTTTGTGATCATGACATTAAAAAAATTTAAAGTATCTGCAGCCTAAATCATCTTCGTCTTTGCTAGTAGGCTTCAAAGTTTTCAGCACCATTAATGCAAGTGAATCAGCCTTCACTGTTTATCCAAACTTGTCTGAGACTCATCTCAGAATGCCATCTGATAACTGAATCAGATTTTAGAGCAGTCCTACTCTGATGTGTGGTACATCTGACCATTGTATTTTCTCTTATTTTATTTTAATTAATTTTGCTATGAGTGTCTCAGTGTTCCCTGGGCTAACCCCTAATCCTCATGCTTCAGCCACCTGAGTAGCTGGGATTACAGTTGTATGCCATCTAGCTCTGAAATGATTATTCAAATGTCAGCATTGGATCTAGAATAAAATAAGAGTGTGTTTTTCACATCCAAATATTCTTTTTAACACCGATGGCAAAAATATCACGTTATTTTTTCTTATTTTTTAAAGTAATTTTTGTTGAATTTGCTCTTTGACAGTTTCATACATGCATTCTGATTATGGTAAGCCCCACCCTCTCTAATCTCTCTCTTATACCTATTACCCCCACCCTCTTCCCTATGAGTTCCTTTCCCATATTCATGTCTTTTTGGTTTTTGTCTCTATTTGTATTGCTGTTTTTGTTTTATTGAGACCCAGTGAGTTTTACCAGGATCTTTTGTGTGACCGTGGGTTTACTACCCATTGGGGCCTGGTGGACTCCTCAGTGTGTATGCAACTGAGGACAATGACTAACCCTCCGTGAGAGCCCATCAGTAGCTAGTAGTCTAGCAGAGATGGGTAAGACCCTGTGATCTGCTCTCTGGTTAACAGTTAACTGCTGATAGACACAGTCTTGTGTAGGCACAGTGTAGGTAGTCACAGCTGCTGTGAGGTCATTACTGCATTAGCTGTGCCATGCCCAGAAGACGCATTTCATAGCCTTTTTTTGTTCTTTTCAGCTCTGGAAATGGAACCCTGGGCTTTGCATATGCTGCACAATCACTTTGTCACTATGGGACCCGTGTCTCCCAATACACAAGTTCTTAAAGCAATTTTTTGAAAGACTGTGAAAGCATTGTAAAGTGAGATGAACATAGATATTAGAAGCTGAATAAAATAGGTGCTCTCTCTACTAATTATTAGCATTACAGCAAATTTTACTCTGTAGGAACTCCAGTATTCTTTTTTTTTTAAAGGTAATTTCAATTTTGATGATTTTATTATGATAAACAAGATATTTTATGCAAAGTAACCAGCTTAATAGATAACTACATAATATTATAGATAAACTTTGAAATATTTGTCTACATGCTAATGACAGCATTGCCAAATATTTATTATATAAATATATATAGCCCTTGGGCAGTTTAGGTAAAACTTTAAACTGAATCTATTTAAGCCCAGATTGCTTTAGCCTCAGTCTCTACCTATATCTGTACGTCCCTTTTAAAAATTTTTATGATTGGGGCTGGAGAGATGGCTCAGCAATTAAGAACACTGGTAGTTCTTGCAGAAGACCCAGGTTCAAACCCCAGCACCCACATGGCAGCTAACAACTGTCTGTAACTCCAGTTCCAGGAGATCCGACGTCCTCTCTGTCCTCGCGGGCATTGCATAACACAGGTGCATTTACCTATAACATGCAGGCAATACACGCATACACATAAAATAAAAATAATAAGCCAGGCGTGGTAAAAAAGAATTGAGAAGCTTGTTTCAAGATTGGGTACTGCTCTCGAGGCAGTACTTTAATGTATCCTCATGGGGCAAATGGCTTAGACCTCACTTTCAACTTCCCCAAGTTCACCAGTTGTCCTGACTGGCCTTCAGAAAATCTGAAATAGCAAAGTTAGGTCAAGAGCATGCTATTCTTAGGTCTCAACTTCTAATTCAAATAAATGCTTCAAATATGAATCAGGCATTCTTAGAAAAAACACAAAAATACACACTTAGGTTTTTGGTAAGCTGTAATTAATATTCCAGACCAAGAAAGGGTCACCAACAGCAATATCACAGAGTATGATGAGTCTTCTGAAGTCAGATTATTGATTCATGAAATCTCAACATTGTACTGTACACATGTGGGAAATCAATAGCATAATATAGAAAAGGAAAAAATATATATAACGAAGAACAGCTTCAAAAGGTTCATCTGGAACTTGAAGTAGATACATAGCAGTATAAAATGTGTTATCTCCAGAAATTCTAGAACAAATCCAAACAGAAGTAGGAAACTTCCAGTATTTTGGTGTTTTTGAAAGTTAGTATTCATTCTTATGCATGCCAATTTGAAACTCTTGGAAAGAACTTTTGACCATAAGATTTCTAACAGTGTGCTTATAGCATATGATATAATTTTAAAAAATAAAAATGCAAATTCCTACAAAAATTTAGATGATTACTAAATTATAAAATATAACCAAGGGGGACTGGAGAGATGGCTCAGAGGTTAAGAGCACTGGCTGCTCTTGCAGAGGATCCAAGTTCAGTTCCCAGCACCTACCTGATGGCGGACAACCATCCATAACTCCAGTTCCAGGCAATCTGACATCCTCTTCTGATCTCCATGGGCACTGCACAACACGGGTACACTTACATACATGCAAGCAATACACTCATACACATAAAATAAAAATAATAAATGAAATATTTTAATACGTGTAGATATTTAGATAGTATACATACCAATTATGTAAATAGTTTCCTTAATTATAAATTAGAATTGATTCACTTTAAGATCATGTTACAGATTATTTCCAGATGGGATTCTTGGTAGTTGAAAGCAATGTCATTTTATGTTATCAACATGTGAAATAAAGAATTTTAAGAAGGCACATTTTTTTTTTTGTAATAATCTCTCTTTTATTTTTTTTGAGACAGGGTCTCCCTGTAGCCCCAGCTAGCCTGGAACTCGCTATGTAGACCAAGCTGGCCTTGAACTCACAGAGATCCGCTTGCCTCTGCCTCCCAAGTGCTGGGATTAAAGGAGTGTACCAGCTATAATTATTTTTAAGGCAGTTTTTATTTAATCATGACAGTGGCAAAGGCAAGCATCTCAAATGATTTTATAGAATAATAGTTATAATTTGTACAAGGTCATTCAGTAAGGGGTAGTAGCCCATAATTAGCTTTATAACTTTTCTCTATTTCTGTATTTTCTATGTATTTAAGTAAATAATTGTAAAGACTTTTGGCTATATATGTAAATAAACCTTGCTTTATTTCTGTATATTCATTTAGCATTTATATTTTATGATTATGAGAAATTTTCTAAAATCATATGACTTTTAGACATGAAAATATATATATCATCATATAGGAGATAACTGAATTTTAGATTCAGCATTGAGAGCCTTTGATAACTTTGTCCTTATGTCTTAAATTATTTGATTCTAACTAAAACTTTTTACTTAAATATTTATTTTATTATCTCAAATTTTATAATTTTTCCTACAGGAAAAAATTAAGAGAATACAGCAAATCAGAATGGAAAAAGAACTTCGAGCTCAGCAAATTCTAGAGGTAGAATTCTTATCTTAATATAATTGAAACAATATATTCATATAATTTAATGTACAAGAAAGAAACAAAAATGCTTATGTTTCCCCATCTATATAAATAAATTCATCCATCAGAATTTCTCTTCAAAAATGCCTAAATGGAATTTTTAGCAAGTTCATCTAATCCTGGTTCTAAGAAGCCAGAAAGTGAGTCAGAAGGAGAGTATACAAAAGACAGAGATGAACCTCTGGGTGGCAATGTGGCCCTCATGGAGCTCATGCTGTCTGCTTTCAGAAAGTTCTTTGAATTTAAACATTTTCTTTTCATTTAGAAACACATGTTTATGAAATTAAAATTAAACTGAAGATGCAGAAATAGTTTCCATAGCCCAGTTCCTATCATGTCTTTCTTCCCTATAAGCTGAGTAGAATTAGAATGCAGAGTATGTGTTTGCAACAAAAGCATAATACCTAAAAAACAGCAAGAGAACTCAAGCTAGAATGCATAGGAACTCAAAATCCTAGCAAAGTTTAAAGTTACTTATGAATAGTAGGTGATTTTTAGCACTTTAGCAGCACAAAGCACTATTCTATCAAATTGTGCAGTATAATAACCAATGCTCAAAACAGTGCCTCAAGTCATCAAGACAAAGGCAAATTGTGCTTTGTCTAAACAGGCAGAGGTCTTCAAATTAGCTCCATCTAATATAGTGAAGATGAACTTTTAATTTTTAAAATTATTATAACCTTGGCTATTCAGGGAACTGTTGCTTTGTGGAATAGTTTGTTGTCTGAGTTCACCAGATAGCTGAGCCTTTTCACATTCCAATTTTTTTTTTTCTTTCTAGAAATACTCACATATTCCTTCTCCCAGTTTAAATTAATTTTGAAACTCCCAAATGAAGAATATTTGTGTCTTAAAACAATAACTAGTGGATAATTATGAGGCTCCTAGAAGGCAACTAATGCTAAGGCCATGAAGCTCACATTTGATAGCATGATGTTGATAGTCAAATTGTGCTTCAGAAGAGATTACAGGTCTCCATTCTGTTAAAATAAACAAGATGCTTGACTTGAAAGACAATATACGCAGTAGGAAAACTCAGAGTTCATTATGTTTTATTTAATGGATTTATTTATCTAAAATGCCAAGTATTAAGAGAAATTTCAAATAAAGTAGGCACATGTACTTTAAAAGTGTTGTTTGTTGTTGAAATAGTATTTATCCATTAAAATCAATTCTACTTTTTAAATTTCTTCAGGAAGTAAATTTTCTTTTCAAATTATTTTTAAAATGCAGTAAATGACATTTTTCTGTAATTGTCAAAATAAAATATTCAGTTATTTCAGACTTCTAACTGCTTATAGAAGAAAAATGTCATTATCTTATGACTTTCAAGATTTCTTTGTATGTCTTAATGTTAATCTGTAAGTTGGAAACAAAATGTGAGGTGGGGACATCTTGTAATTGTCTGCATATATGTTGCATACTTGTTTTGTACTTTGTGAGGCATGTAGTTTCATTTCAAGTCTGAGATTATTTGCAAGTCTTAGTGGCATTGTTGCATGACTTTGAGACCTGTTTTGCATGCACAGGCTAAAAAGAAAAAGAAAGAAGAAGCGGCAAATGCCAAATTATTGGAGGCCGAGAAACGAATAAAGGTTAGTTTAGATGAGAATCAGAGTTTTTATTTTTCAAAAATAAAAACTTTATGTAACAGTCATGAAAAAAAGCTTTTCTCAAACACTATTTAAATATGTATAGGAGATACAACATGTGTAAATGTGTGCTTTTATTTGTATGTATATTCTATGTATTTTATTTCATGATACAAGTTTTATGTGATATTGTTGATATTTGTAAATAGAAGACATCAAATCAGAAATGCAAACTATTGCATGACACCTGGAAAGAAGTTTTGTTTGATAAGAATGACCTCCCAAACTAGTTGATTGGCCATTTATGTTCATCCTTCAAACTGTGTCCCAGATTTGACTCTCCCATTATAACTCTGTTAATGTCTAGTAACTGTTTTAGCTATTAAAAATGAAAAGCATAATGCATAAGCTATGTATGCTGTTGCACACCTGTAACCCCAGCACTCAAGAGGCTGACTCAGGAGGACTGAGAATTCAAGACCAACCCCATAGCAAGACCCTAACATACATACATACATACATACATACATACATACATACATACATACATACAGGCAGATAGAAACAAAGCTCTTTCAACTGTTATTTCATAATAAAATTAGTCATTGTTATTGTAACAAAATGTTTGGAAGTATACTGATGATGATTTTCTAAATTGAAGCATGAGATGTTCTTCCCCCACTTTCCTGTTCTATTAAACTCTAAAAGAGGGCAGCTGAGTGAGCCTGATGGTACAAACAGAGCTCTCCCTTATGGAGCCATGAAACTCCTGTTATTTGCTTGTTTTTGTTCAAGGGCGTCACAGAGGTAGTGCTTAGGGACTCAGAGACTCACACATGCTAAGCCATAAGCTCACATTTGATAGCATGATGTTGATAGTCAAAATGTGCTTCAGAAGAGATTATAGGTCTCCATTCTGTTAAAATAAACAAGATGCTTGACTTGACAGACAGTACATGGAGATAGGAAAACTCAGAGTTCATTATGTATTATTTAATGTAAATTAATACATTAGAGTTCTCTACCTCTGAACTGTATCTCTAATGCTATCATTCAAATGTATGCTGCCTTACTTTATTCTTTATCTTTCTATACCTTTTTATATCAATATTAATTTCCAAAACATTTTGCCTTTTAAAAAATAGTGATCAGGTAGCAGTCTTATATAATTTTTTGTATTCTGTCCCATCCCTTTGGGTTGGTGCTGTGAACCATATTATTTGGAAATCTGAATGTGATCATCATTGAAGTCATTTATATATAAATGAGGTAGATGCTGTTTAATTGCACAATGTATTTGGGAGCTAATGTTTAGAGTATGGAAAGGCTTTAGTCAGCTAGTTTTGAGAGTTACACCATAATTTATTGAAGTAATTTTAAAAATACATGTTTGATTTGTATCTAATATGTTCTGACAGTCAGTTTAGTGAATGTGCCATTGAAGTATGTTGTTATGTTGTCCATTGAATTTTAAGTTGAAATGTCTACTGGAGAAACATCCTTGCTACTTTATCATACCATGTTTACATTTACGTTATCTATTAGGTAGAGCCATATCAAACTGAGTTACTATTCTGTAAGTTTAAAAAAGCTGAATAGTGAAAATTTTGATGGCTAAACTTATGAAAAAGCTATAAAATTATCAGAAAAGGAACCTTTTAATACTTCTAGTATATTCTATATCTTCCCTGAAAATCATATATCAAAAGTTTCTTATTTTTAAGGAAAAAGAAATGAGACGCCAACAAGCTGTTCTTCTGAAGCATCAGGTCTGTATATGTATAGTTACACAACCAGTGGAAAGTAGTTTATAACTTGCTTAACTGGGAGGTGGGGGGTGGATCTTCAGAATATGTTCTTTAAATTTTCTGATACAATTCCTGCTTCAGTTTTGCTTTCATCTTACAGTTTATTGCCTTGCTTTGGTATTGGGGTCTTTGGGGGGGTTAAAATTGGTTTTATGACTCTGTGATTTCTATTTCATAATGTTGTGCCAACTCTTTCTACCAGGAGTTGGAGAGGCATAGACTAGATATGGTATGGGTATGTTTATTTTTGTACATCTAACACCGCATTGTGATTTGGTTGTGATATGGTTGTCATAGCAATGCATAAAGTGTAGCACTGGCTGCTGTCATATTACATATTGCTGCATGGCTTTACAGCGCAGTGCATTGCATACATCTGCTTGTCTGTCTATAAAGAAGTGTGATACATCTCTTAAGATTTTCCATTGGATTGCATAAAACTTCTGTCTAAAAGTGTATATTACTGATGTCACAAGAAAAGTTGAATCATCATCTATTTAGACACAATTATGACCCATGTTCTCCCATCATTGTAGATGCAAAACTGCCATTGAGTACAATGGGAATTTTGGATTTGCTTGTTGAGAGAATATGAAATGCATTCTGGTTTTTTTAGACAAATTTTAGAAAAGGGACCAAATGTATCTGAACTAAAAAGTTGATTAGCTATTAATAACATTAATTTTTGGCATATGTACCTTATTTTTCATGCTGGGTGTTTTAGATTACACCTCTTAGCCCATGATGCAGCTTTTGTGCCTTTAAATAGTGCATCAAGTGGCAGACATCAGTAAATAGGAATATCACATTTCATTGATATATGTATATGAGTCAAGACTAGTTTAACTTTGTAAATTGGTATAAACACTTAAAAATCTTTTTAATTTTTTGGTGAATTATTGGATTTACAAAATGATTTTGTACTTGAATATGAAATTAATTCTAAAAACCATGATGTAAAAGTGATTATGGATCGATTTCTACCTGACCTTAAAATTTAAGAGCAATGCAACCTTTAATGCAATTGGCTATAGTATTTTGTGGTTTTTCTAATAGCAGATGTAAGGTAACTGACCTGTTCCAGCCAACCATTATGCTTTTTGTTCTGCCAGCTTTTGAAGGAGCATCACAACTGACCATAAGTAAATCTTGTATGCTTCTGTTTACACTGTCTCCATGTTCATTGCTTTACCTTTTTGCTTTTGATTGTTCTTGTATTTGCTTTCTAAACCTGAACTAAAACATGCACAGATTGGCCATTCTTGTCTTATATTTAGTATTTACTGTGACTTGTCTATAAATGCTAAACATTGCTATATTGAGTTGTTGTTGTTGTTGTTGTTGTTGTTGTTGTTTTCCATTTGAAAACCACATTGTTAGCTGTGTTTGAATTATTCTCCCAATTTTATCTGGCCTAATAGGAACGGGAGCGAAGGCGACAACATATGATGCTTATGAAAGCTATGGAAGCTCGTAAAAAAGCAGAAGTAAGTATGTACTTCTAGAATAATATGCTTTTAAATTAATGGGTTCTTTTTCCCAAAGCATTGGCTATCATAATTTTTTTCCAGAATACAGGTTTGTCGTGATTTTCTGACTTTCATAAGCAAACCAAAGGTTAAAAATGGTAACTAAATGCTGGAATATAAATGAATGTATCTGTTAGTTTTCTTGGTTGAGGTTTTAATTATCTTTTTTAGTGATTGAATGCCAGTTGTTTGAATAATAGTAGCTATTTATTATTGTAACCAGAGTGTCAAAAAGTAATGTTATGATATATGTAAATAAGTCCTATGCATCTTCATTCAAATACTAATCATACCAACCATAACTTCTGTCAGCAGAGCTATTCTCTAGTATTGTATATGTAAAATTAGACCTAAGAAATTCAGTTTAAAAGATTCTGATGAGCTAATTCAGAAAAGAAGAATGATTGTAGTTTGTCAAAGTGAACTTTGAGATTTAATGGAAATATGTTACATAGGAATACAGCATACATTGCACCAACAGAGTCGAGTAACCAGGATTTTTAGAGATTGAGATTCATATGCTGGCCCTGATCCCAACTTGCTTTACCCCTCCCTCTTCAAACTATTTCTTTAAGATTACAATAATGTTTCTTAGCACATTTCTGGGATTATCAGTGAGATAGCATTTAGCAAATAGGAGTGGTGCTGGGAATGTGGCTAAATGTTAAAGCACTTGCTTAGAATGTCTGAGGCACTGAGTTCCATCCCAAGAACAAATAAAATTACATAAGTAAATATTAATGGAAATAGAAGTTTAATCTAGAAAATGAGAGGCTCTGGTGCAAAGTCTAAAGATGAATTCCCTGCATGTAACAACAGTGTATGTATTGGTTATTTTGGTTTCTGTGAAATGTTGTCTGGTTGGGATTTTTATACCCTTCAGCTGTGTGACATTGACAAATTAACTTTTTTGTGATTCATTACATCTATACAATAGAGATAATCCCAACTCATGGGATTATAGAGATGCTTAAATGGGTATGTATCTTTGTTAATGTGTATGTAAGGTTCTTAAAACAGGGCCTAACATCACACAGTTCATAGAATAGCTTACTAGTTTGTATTTTGCTCTGTGGCATGGGCCTAACAAGATGCATAACCATAATTGGGATCTACTAACCTAGTTACCATTGAGTTGCTTCCAGCGCTTACTTTCTGTAACTCTGCTAAATTTTATGCACTAACATTTTTCTTGGTGTCTTTTTTCTCCTAACTTATTATCCAAATCTGTTGACACCCTCTATTCTAACTAATAATAGAATTTGTACATCTATTTATGAAATTATACCCATAATATCCGATATAATACTACCAGTATGGTCTCCACAGAGCAGCCACTCATCTTTTCACAAACTAAGCCAGATCTTATCTAACTATCTATGCTTCTCACTGTAATATAATAAACTCCTGACTTCTCATCATGATATAATGGTCCTGCATTCCCTCACCTCTACCTACCCTCCAAGTTTCTCTTATGCAGTTTGCCCCTTACACACTGTATTTTTCATATTAGCCTTATTACTTGTATTAGTCACTTTTCTGTTGCTGTGATAGAAACACTGACTCAAGCAAATTATATAAGGAAGAGTTTATTTGAGCTTACGGTTCCAGGGGAATTATGGTCCGTCATGACAGGGAGGCATGGTGGCAGAGGTGGCTGGAGGAGTAACGGAAGCTAAGCTCAGTTCACATCATCACACAGGCACAGGAAGCAAGAGGGAGACTGGAGATCTGGCTTCCTCCAGGATAGGCACACCATCTAAAACCTCGCAAAACAGCACCATCATCTGGGAACAAAATGTCCAAACACTTGGAGCGTATGGGGGATATTTTCATTCAAACTGCCACATTACTCCAAAACAAGTCCTTAACCTTGCTGTTCTGCCAGGTAGTGAGTGGTTCCTATTTGTTATTCAGCTCTAGAACACTTAAATCTAACTTTTTAAAAGTACCACCTCTAGCCAGGCGTGGTGGCGCACACCTTTAATCCCAGCACTGGGAGGCAGAGGCAGGTGGATTTCTGTGAGTTCAAGGCCAGCCTGGTCTACAGAGTGAGTTCCAGGACAGCTGGGGCTACAGGGAGACCCTGTCTCAATAAAGACCCTCCCCCCTAAAAAAGTACCACCTCTAGAACTCCATTTTTTTTTTTTTACCATGTATATGTTTTGTCTCCTACTAGAATATAAGATAAGATGTATATGGGGCCTGGAGATATGACTTAGTGATTAAGAGCACTGACTGCTCTTGCAAAGGACCCAAGTTCAATTCCCAGCACCCACATGGCAGCTAACAACTATCCATAACTCCAGTTCCAGGGGATCCGACACCCTCTTCTGATCTCCATGGGCATTGCACAACACAGGTACACTTACACACATGCAGACAATACACTCAAATGCATAAAAAATAATAATAAATGTTTTTGTAAAGATGTATGTGGGTCAGACTCTGTCTTATTTGCCATTTATCACCCATTCTTTGATTAGAACCAGTGGGTTCTCAGAAAATTATCATTGCCTACATGAATTAATAAATAAGTTAAAATGACAGTAAAAGAATTTAAAAACAAAACATTTAAATTTCACATTATTGGGCTGGGCATGGTGGAGGCACTTGGGAGGCAGAGGCAGGTGGATCTCTGTGAGTTCAAGGCCAGCCTGGTCTACATAGTGAGTTCCAGGCCAGCTGGGGATACAGGGAGACCCTGTCTCAAAATGAATGAATGAGTGAATGAATGAATAAAATAAATTTAACATTTTTTCTGTGTATATAATTCTCTTTCTAAAATGCTAAACGGTTTATTTTATTTTATTAGTTTTTGTAGTGCTGAGTGTTTAACCCAAGGCCTTGTACATGCTAAGCATATACCCTGCTGCTGAACTATACCTCTAACCCTAAAATATTTTTATTTTGTCTTATTCTAGTTGGTTTTCTTTTGTTAAAGTCAAACATCTAAATAACTATTATTTTTAAATAATATAAAATGTCACAGTTTTTATTGAATGTCACACTTTTTATTGAATTTTTGTGCATTTCATATGATAGATCTTAATTGAATTTAGACCCCCTCCTCCATCTGTGTCCTTCACAGCACCCACCGCCACCACCAGATTTCATGCTTTCTGTCAAATATGTTAAGTCCTATTATATCAACCATTTGTACCCAGACGACCCTCGGTGCAAGTTCATCCACTGGAGTCTAGTCAGCCTATATAGAGTCATTCCCTTAAAGAAGATCTACTCTCCCTCACCCCATAGTACCCTCACCCCATAGTAATCAGTTGTCAGTAGTTCCTCACCTAGGGTTGAGGCCTGCTGCCCATTTCCCTTGTTCTATGTTGGGTTTTTGTCTTATTGAGTCGGCATGGGTCTTATGCCTGCTGTCACCATTGTTGCAAATTCATGTGAACAAGTTCCGAGAGGCCTGAACACCTGTGTTTCCTTATGTTCATGCACCTACCCTAGATCTTACGATTTTTCCACCCCCTCTTCCACAGTGGTCCCTGAGTAATGAATGGGTAAGGTTTAATATAGGAGTCCTATCCAGTTACACACACCCTGCAGTCTCTTGTTCTCTAAAACTTGGCCGTTTGTGGCCTTCTGTGAAAATGTCACACAATTCTTGATCTGAATGTTTGAAAGAATCTCATAGTTATACCTAAGATCCTAGAACGTTATTCTCTAGTAACTATAGACCTACTTAACATATTGGGTAACTTTATCAGTCATTCTGGTTTTAAATTGTCTTTTTCTCTTGTTCTGTGTGTATTTATGTGTGAATTTGTGTGTGCATATGTGCAGATGTGTTTGTGTGTGCATGGATGTGTGAAAACCAGAGGTTGACATTGGGTATCTACCTCAGTCGCTGTATACCTTATATTTTGAGCCAAGTTCTTTCACTAAACCTAAATTGTCACCATTTGGCTAGACTAGCTGGCCAGAAAAGTTCAGCGATCATCCTGTCTCCCAGTACTGGGTCCCTGACTTTTTTCCATGGTGCTGGGTTCAGGCCCTCATGCCTGCATGGAAAGCACAGTACTGGTAGAGCTAGCTTCTCAGCTCTAAATTGTGGGGGTTTTTTGACTGTTTGTTTGGGGTTTTTTTGTTTTTGTTTTTTTAATCTTTTTGAGACAGGGTCTCTCTGTAGCCCCAGCTGGCCTGGAACTTATTATGTAGACCAGGCTTGCCTTGAACTCACAGGACTCCACCTGCCTCTGTCTCTTGAGTGCTAGGATTAAAGGCATGCACCACCATACCCAGCTTATAGCCACTTTTGAAAGAGATGTATCTTTGTTCTGGGAATTGTTATTGAGTATGTTAAAGCTGTAATGAAATGCTTCTTCTAAAAGATAAAATATATATATTTTAAAAAGTACTGACACTGGCTGTTCCTGCAGAGGACCCAGGTTCGATTCCCAGAACCCACATGTTGGCTAACAACCATCTCTAACTCCAGTTCCAGAGGAATCTGGTGCCTTCTTCTGACCTCTGTGTGCATTGCATGACATGGGTGCACTTACATACATGCAGGCAATACACACACATACATAAAAAAATGAAAATTTAAAAAAAAATGAGTACTGCCTGTAGATCTGTGGCATTTTTATTTTCTTAAACTGTTAAATACTGTGAGAAAAACAAGAACAATATTCAAGCTACAGTAGTTGTATCGGAGAGGTAAAGCTTTTTTTAATTTTTATTTATTTATTTTTGAGACAGGGTCTCCCAGGAGCCCCAGCTGGCCTAGAACTTTGTAGACCAGGCTGGCCTTGAACTCACAGAGATCTGCCTGCCTCTGCCTCCCAAGTGCTGGGATTAAAGATGTGTACCACTACACCTGGCTTTTTTGAGGTTTTTTTAATTTAATGTGTATGAGTATATTGCTTACATATGTGTTAATGTATCTTTGTCATACAATGCCCATGGAGGTCAGAAGAGGACATTGAATCCCATGGAACTGGAGTTACGTATGGTTGTTAGCTGCCATGTGGGTGCTGGGAATCAAACCCAGGTTGTCTTCAAGAGCCACCAGTATGTAACTATTGGAATATCTGTAATGGGTGTGTCTTTGTAGCCCTTCTCACCTGTTGCTTCTTAATAGTAAGCCCAGTTTTTAATTTTTTTCTGCTACTAATGAACAAACAAACTTGACTAGTCACAGTCATGTGATCCTTAGGCAAGACCAATTTAAAATTCTAATTGGCTTATGTGGAAGTATTGATCCTAAACTTTCGTCCTTTGATTACTACATTGTAAACAAAATAGGACAAAAATACAAATGTTACAAGTAGTTTTTAGAGAATTGTGAGATTAAAATAATCTTTTACCCTGTTAATTAAAACTATCAAATAACATCTGAAATTATTCCAAGAATTCCTACATCCGTCAGTGTAAGGAGTTTGCACAGGTAACATTGTGAGAGTCTTTGTGTACAGTATACTGAACTTTATGATTTAATGTTATGTCAATATACTTTTCACTAAAAATAATCACAACTTACAATTGGTTCTCTAGTTTAGAAATCTAATTCTATAAATTTTCCCTTTATATAAATCAGTTTTTAATTTTTTTAGTTCTGATTTATATAAGTTATATTGTTACCAGTTTCAAAGGCCCATTAGTATGATACAGAATTCATAAATATTTTCATAGCATAATTGTGCTGGATAGCTTTAGTGTCAATTTGACACACCTGGGTTGTGGGAGCCTCCATTGGGGGATTGCCTTCATTGGACTGACCTGTGGCCATGTCCATGGGGCATGTTCTTGATTGTTGAGTGATGTAGGAGGGCCCAGCCCACTGTGGTGGTGCCACCCCTGGGCAGGTGGGCCTGTGTTGCATAAGAAAGCAGGTTGAGTAGGGGCCACAGGAGCAAGCCAGTAAGCAGTGTTCTTCCATGGCCTATGCTCCAGCTCCTGCTTCCAGGTTCCTGCCCTGAGTTCCTACCTTGGGCTCCATGATGAACTGTGACCTTGGAAATGTAAGACAAATAAACCCTTTCCTCCCCAAGTTGGTAGTGGTCAGTGTTTTGTCACAGCAATGGAGAAACAAACTAGGACAATAATGTAATAATTAGTAGCCTTTAGCCTAAACAATAAGAAAGGCTTTTTATTCCTTGGCATAATTCAAGTAATATGAAAAATATTTGCTTTCATTACTAATCACTACAAACAAGATTGGTTTAAGGAACATGAAAAGTAACTTTTTCCCCCAAAATATCTTGTTTTAATTATAAAAACTTCAAACTATACTAGTTATACATTTTAATAGGTTTATTCATTTATTCATATTAACTGAATAATGAATGACAGTAATCATAGGAGAGACTTTTACACATCTCTCCAAGGATCAATAAAAGATGAAAAAGTTGTTATACATGGATCCATCACAAAATGGCAAGTCAGCACTTCAGGAGACAAAATAATAAAATGGAAGAGAGTCATTCAAGTTTCAGATGTCATTTAATAAATAATTTGAAAGAAGTAAAAAAATGCATGATCCCCCAATGATTCATATCTTGAGAGTGGTTCATAGTTCTTTATTCATACCAATCATTGTGTGCGAGAAAATAAAAAGAATTACACATGCAGACAACTTTTATGCAATCCACATTTCAATTGAAGACAGTAAATGCACTTAAATAATACTACTACAAATATTTCTACTATAAGATTAAATTACCTTTAAAAACATAAAGTCTACTTTCTTCAATAGAATTTCAAATATCATTTGATGAGGTAGAGTTTGGAAAACATTGTTATTAAGTGTATTGTGATCTTTAATTTTCCAACTTTAGAGTTCATAGTTTTTAATTTGGGAGACATTTATATAATAATTGTCCTACATAATATTTGAAAATAGTTAAGCTAGTGCACATGAGTATATCATGAAGTACTTTACTGTGTTTTAAGAAAATCTGAACTGGAACATTTCTTTTTAAATGTATTATTTTATACCTATTGAGTATAAAAAGTACCTTTAGAGTTTCTTCAATCATCTTAATTATATTTTCCTTTGTTCCAGCTAGTTTTTCATAGTATGATACATGTATGATTAAAATGTAAGATGGTAGACTGTTTTTTAAAACTTACTGACTTTGCTTATTGTATTCAATACATAACCCCTAAAACAGTATCATTTTCATTCCTTCTATGCCTTCTATATGTTACTTGTATTATTAATCTTATTTACACTTTTATTCTTCCTTCACCCTGAGGTAAACCTTTGTCTCCTAAATTATATTTATATCTCTTAAATTTGAGTACAAGTTGTTGTCAAAAGAAATATATTCCCCTAATTATGCTAGCAACAGAGATCTAAGAGACCCAATAGAATCATAAACTTAAAAATAAATAAATAAATAAATAAATAAATAGGTTCTTTGCAGCATGCTCTCTTAAAAATGGCCTATTTTTGCAATCTTACATGTTGTAAACTTTTCATAATAGGTCATTCTAAAGCAGGAAAAGTTTATTTTCACATTTGTGATTGTGCTTTAGAGCATCTAAAAGTATGTTAACTTGCAGTTTTTAAATTCCCTAAACACTTACCGTACTGCTGAGTAGGAATAGGTTGATGAAGGAACAGGTAAACGGCTTCTGCCTTCCAGAAGCTCACTCTCAAGTTGAAGAGATCAACTTCAAAGACATAATTATTACACAGTGCAATAAATGCTGTAAGTTATATGAGAGCTCAAGGAAGATAAGTATTGAAATCTTAAAGTTGTTGTAAGAAGTCTATATAAAAGAGGAGGAGTATACTCAGAGATATTTAGTGGGCCTTTAATCCCAGCACTTGAGAGGCAGGGGCAGGTGGATCTCTGTGAGATCGAGGCCAGCCTAGTCTACATTGGAGTTCCAGGACAGCTATGGATACAGGAAGACCCTGTCTCAAAAAGACCAAGAGAAAAAGGAACTGATCATCCTGGACACAGGATGTGACATATATAAAGACACAGTGTTGTGACTTAACAGTTTATTTCATCATCATTCTCATCAGCACTACCACCACCATAATCCAAGCAGTAACCTTGAACTGGCTGCACTGTCTTCTTACAGATGTGTTACATGATGTGACTGGAGTTTGAAAACTACACTGAGACTCGTGAGCATTTGAGGGTAGCACTTGTGTTGGTACTACATTATGATTTGGATATAAATGCCATTCCAAAATGTTAGTGGCTGAGGGGGCACTGGAAACTAGTTCTGTGAGAGTTACACTCAAGCACAGAATTTACATGTCAAGTACAATTTATTGTAAAACACCAAATTTCTATTAAAGTGTTTTTAATGGGGACTGGAGAGATGGCTCAGAGGTTAAGAACACTGGTTGTTCTTGATGAAGACCTTAGTTCAAATCCCAGCACCCACATGGCAGCTAACAACTGTCCGTAACTCCAGTTCCAGGGGATCCGACGGCCTCTTCTGTCCTCTGTGAGTACTGCACAACATGGATGCACCTACCTACATGCAGGCAGTACATGCATACACATAAAATAAAAATAATAAAGTAAAAAAAAAAAAAACACTTGAAAATTAAAAAAAAATTTATTTATTATTTTTATGTGTATGCGTGTAATGCCTGCATGTTGGTAAGTGCATCCATGTCATGCAGTACTCACAGAGGCTAGGAGAGGCCTTCGGATCCCCTGGAACTGGAGTTACGGACAGTCGTTAGCTGCCATGTGGGTGCTGGGATTCGAACCTGGGCCTCCTGCAGGAACAACCAGTGTTCTTAACCACTGTGCTGTCTCTCCAGCCCCTAAAAAATGTTTTTAATGATAAAGATTCCATATATTTTTTGATTTCCTGGATATCTCCATTTTGTCTTAAATATTGTTGTAAATATTATATTCTGTTCCATATTGTAGCTATATTTTTTAAATATGTTTTAATTGAATTTTTGTGTATTTCATACAACTTAATCATATTTAGTTCCCCCTTCCCTATCTGTACCCCACCCTTAAGCCACTCACAGGATTTTATGCATTATTTTTAAATATTTTTTTTAGAAGAAGCATTTCATTACAGCTTTAACATACTCAATAACAGTTTCCAGAGCAAAGATACATCTCATTCATTTTATGCATTTTTGTCATATATGTTAAGGCCTTTTGAGTCACATTTGTGTATCCTGATGTCCCTCAGTGTGAGTTCATCCACTGGAACCTGTCTGGTATCACTCTCTTAAAAAAGATCAGCTCTCCTTCACCCAGTAGTTATCAGCTGCCAGTATTTCCTCACCAAAGTTCTGGCCTCCTGCCCTTTTTCCCAGTACTATGCTGACTTTTTTTGGGGGGGAGGGGCAGTTCTTATTGAATTTGCATGGGTCTTGTGCATGCTATCACCGTTAATTTAAGTTCATATGAACAACTTCCCAGGAGCCTGTCAGACTCTGTTTTCTTACAGCTCTTACAATCTTTTCTGTCCTCTCTTTTGCAATAGTCCCTGAACCCTGGTGGGGGGGGGTAGTTTAATATAGGAGCCCTGTCCAGGGACCCCTGCTCTGCAATCTCTTTTTCTCTACACCTTGGGCAGTTTATAGCACTTGAGAGGCAGGGGCAGGTGGATCTCTCTGAGTTCCAGGCCAGCTGGGGCTACAGGGAGACCCTGTCTCAAAAAGACCAAAAAAAATTCTGGTTTTTAAAAATTCCGGGTTTTTTTTGTTTATGTGTATGAACACAGGTCAACAAGTACACATGTGCCAGCATGCACACATGGAGTTTAGAGGACAACCTTGGATGTTTATCCTTACCTGCCACCTTGTTTGAGACAAGATGTTGTGTTTTGGGAGGTTTTGCTTTTTTAGATCTTTCCATTGCATATGTCAGGCTACTGGTCCTTGAACAACTGGGGATTCTCTGAGCGCGGTCTCCTAGTAGGAGTACTAGGTTACAAACACACTACTGTGTCTGGCTTTACATTAGTTTTGAGGATTCAAATTCAGATACTCACACTTATGAAATAAATGCTTTACTCACTGAACCATCTCTCTGGCATTCTAATGTTAACTCGGAATGAATGAAAATTGTATTTGACATATGATATTAAAGTAATGATAATGGTGTTATAATACAAAATTCCCTAATTTCTTCTGACAGTGTTATTTCCCATATCAAAATAGCCATTTCTATATTGACATTACCACAGCATTTTAATGCATTTGTAATTATCTTCAGAATTTTTATTTTAAACTGTCTTAATTATAGTTTTTGATGTTAAATAATATTTTCTTTAATCATAAGTGCTATATAAGATTAGGTAATTAACTTTGAAAGAACTGCTTTTTGCAAAGTTATACATTGCTTCCACTTCCCTGCTGTAAATCCTTTTTGCTTCTTGTAGCCACCCACAAATTTGTGCCAAAGCCAGTTATCTTTATTTTATAAATACCTACTTACCCATGCTAACACTTTATTTTATTTTATTTTATTTTCATACTATACAAAGGACTGAACACATTTTGAATAATAGAAGTCTTCACTGAAGTAAATATATCAAGACTATATAGTCATAAGATTTAAAAATATTTTGATGTATGTGCTGAAGATATATAATGTGATTACCAGTCATAAGATTATTTTCAAATTTAGCGGTTGAAATAACCAAAAAGCAAAATAAGTCATTGTTTCTATGTAACTCATTCCTAAACTTTCTAAGATAATTTTGTTCATTGAAATAATAAAATTTTCATCATTTTTTAAAAATGAATACTGGAATTTTTTTCAAAAACTTACAAGGATTAAGAATTTATGTACATGATTTTATTTTTAAGGAAAAAGAACGATTAAAACAAGAAAAACGTGATGAAAAAAGGTTAAATAAGGAACGTAAACTAGAGCAACGAAGATTAGAATTAGAAATGGCAAAGGAACTAAAGAAGCCTAATGAAGACATGTGCTTAGCAGATCAAAAGGTAATTTCTGTCACGTAAGCCATTGCTTTGACAAATGGCATTCTACCAGTTTTCCTACCAGATTCCTTTACCAGAACTACCATTCATTGAGAAAGACTTTAGTTTGTCTTGAGTGCAATAGATTTCTGAGTCTAGGTCAATTTTGCCTTTCTCACATAGTCAGCCAATCTTGTGTTGATGCAGATGGTTCTTCATATGTTGCTGGAGTATGGCAAGTCTTCATTTTAGTAGATACACTGTAGAAATCTACAGAGAAGATGTCATCTATTTTGGAGTAAAAAAATCTGCTTTATTTTGAATATAGCTAAGAACACAGTAATTATAGAAAATTGTATCATTAATGAATATCATATCTATAACTGTCCCATCCTGTGTTATTTTGCTCTATCCATGGCATCTATATTTATGTAATTGCATCATCTGTTATATAAATAGTGATTATCTTCTTGACTTCTTCAAGTTCCATTGCTACTGTGCTTTTAGTACCTTATTAGGAGTTGAGTTGTGTTAATATTCAATTTATGTTATTTAGCAGAGATGCTTTAAAGTGAAAGTGTGTATCTACTAGTTTTCTCCTTTGGATGTTAAAATTTTCCTAAACAGAGATTGAATTTTCTCTATGTTAGCCAGCACATTTAATAAGCTTAAAGTGAGCAAACTTTTAAAATTCTAAATGGACTTTATTTTCTTGCATCTTTTCTTTTCATATAATGCCATATGCACTGTCAAATATATGTCCATTTTAGTCATTCTTGTATGAGCTTTGTTTTAAAATTTTCTAGAATTTTATGGAAATGAGTGTGTCTGATATGGTTCAAGAGAGAGACTCAAAATTATGTGGTTTTCAAATGGAGTATACTCCCAGAATGTGTTCTATACAATATTGTTAAGAACGTCTTTAGTTACTTCAGTAAGTTCAGGGCAAAGGATCTATTCTGATAAAACAAGTATTTTTAATTCATTTCTTCGTTTCTAATTCAAGATCTGCCTCCCTCTGCCTCCCAAGTGCTGGGATTAAAGACACTGCCATGTTTGGCTATTTGCTGAATTTTTTAAATGTCTATAATAAACTGGTGCTACAACTTTTTTTTTTTTTTTTTTTTTTTTTTTTTTTTTTTTTAAAAAAAAAAAAAAAAAAAAAAAAAAAAAGAGGACGATAAATCTTTCACTGTGATCGAACTCACAAAGATCCATCTGCCTCTGCCTCCCAAGTGCTGGAATTAAAGGCGTGCGCCACCATGCCCAGCTTGGTCCTATAACTTAATCGCAAAAGTTTTAATAAGTGAGCATATGTGAAAAATGAAAATAGATTAAAACTCATGTTAATGTTTCACTAAACACAGAAAACCTAAAGTCCTGGAGTTACATTATTGACTGACATGTTCAGAGCCATAAGTTCTACTCTTATGGACTTAATAATTGATTATAGCCATTAGCTATATAGTTCATAGCCATTCTTTCCAACCAGAGTGCCCATATATACTAACATCTGTTTCTGAGCAACTGTTAAAAAGTGTGTGTTTTAAATATTTACATCATTAGAAGTATTCTGTGCACATGCTCTTATTAATTATGTAGTAGTAAAGGATTTTTTTATGCTTTGAAGAATTATTTTTTATCATTTTTTAAATTTTTAATAACTATATGATTAGAAGCAGCATTTCACTACAGCGTTAACATATTCAGTAACACACTCCAGGGCAAGAGTACATCTCTTTCACAAGTGGGTGCAAGTTTCTAGGTTCACAGTTGAATTAATACAGTTATACAATATTGAACTGAGTATAAGCCCTTTAAGACATAAAATTGAATGAGGTTTTAACCTTTAAAAAAGATCTCCATTTCATTTTAAAATATATTGTTCCTTGCAGAAAGACTCATTGTTTTTGCTACTAACACTGAGATGTTGGCACTTGCATCTCTAATCTGTATCGCACGTGTGTGTGTGTATATATCACACAGAACATCCCAAATCATCTTGTTCAACTATACACCCACTTCCCAGCTGGCACCTTCCCATAGCCTCCCTTCCCCCACTAGAGCCCTTATACTCTGATATCCCTGCTACTGTCTGCTGTCAGCACCCACTGCCATTCCCCACTACTTGCCCTTGTAGTGAATCTAGTCAGCCTATCTAGCGGTCTTTGTTTTAGGAAGGTCAGCTGTTCCTCATCTAGCAGCAATCAGTTGTCAATATTCCTTTAGATAAGATTGGGGTCTGCTGTTCATTTTCCCAGTTCTATGCTGGGTTACTACTGGGAGTCCCTTTGGCCACCCTGGCCAACAACTCAAAATAAGGTATTTCCTATCTGGCATTGTTGCTTGTTATATAGCCTTTAACTATGCATATGGACTCTTAAGAAATTATATTGGCCCCTTCAATCTTTAGTTATACTTTCCTTTTGGGTGTTTAATGCCATAGAGTTGGCCCAGATAAACCAATTTATTTTTACTCTTAAGGTCGTTTGAGGATCTGTTCCTCAGGGGTTGCATGGGCTTAGGAGGAGACCCTTTCTTTTACCAGTTCCACCTATGTGAAGATAAGTCAAAGGTCCTGCTCGATCATGGTTGGCTTTGCTTGGAAGCATGGAGGAAATGATCCCTCTGTGTTGACCCTCCTCTTTATAGACTGGACACTGGTTCAAGTCCATCTGGTGGACTCGGCCTCCTTGATCAAGAGGACAGGTAACCCACCACAATTACAGGACATTTTGAGAAATGCTCATAGTTACCTGGAACTCGTCGACCTAGGAGTGCAAGAAGCAAAAACTATCCTTTATGTCCCTCTGACCAAATTATTATAGGCCTCTAAGTATGTCTGTTAAACATCCAAGAAGGTTAGTTCCACCACTCTGGTACTATTAATCACTGTGTGTCATGTAGATAAATCGTGGGCAAAGACCAATTGTTCTCAGATAAACCTTACCTAGACATATATTTCTTGGTCTGCTATGTATAATTTGTCAGTAGGTTGTAGGAGTAATATGGTTCTCTCTGGTTTTCAAAACTAGCTAGGCATTGTTTATCTCTCACATTGTCTCACCCCTCCATCATGGTTTTCCCACTTAAGGTGCCCCCATTTCCCCCCTTTCTCCCTTAATAATACCCTTCTCCTATGGTCCTAACTCTCTTGAGCTCC
Organism: Nannospalax galili; assembly: GCF_000622305.1. Taxonomy (NCBI): domain Eukaryota; kingdom Metazoa; phylum Chordata; class Mammalia; order Rodentia; family Spalacidae; genus Nannospalax; species Nannospalax galili. Next base: position 263,988 of record NW_008331545.1, read on the forward strand.
TTCTTTCCCTTTATCCCCTAGGTTCCTTGTATACCCTTCCCCCCCTCCCTTAAACTAACCCAATTTTTATCCATATCTCCCTTATTAAGGCCTGTTTCCTATTGTTCTTCTCTTTCAGGTTCTTTCTTTTCCTTTACCTCCCTGTTTCCTTTCCATTATCCTAGTTCCTGTAGTTATGTCTGGATACATACTCACTTATCAGGGTTTGGTTCTAGGATCCACATATGAGGGAAAACAGGTCGATTTTTTTTCTGAGTCTGAGTTACTTCACTTAGTGTAACAGTTTCTAGTTCCATCCATTTACCTGCAAATTTCATGATTTCATCTTTCTTTACTACTGAGTAAAACTCTATCATATAAATGAACCACATTTTCATTATCCACTTGTCAATTGAGGGACACTTAGGTTGCTTCCATCTCTTAGCTATTGTGAAAAGAGCAGCAACAAACATGGATGTACAAGTGTCTCTGCAATAGGACGAGTTCTTT
>NW_008331545.1:264590-265824 GCF_000622305.1 Nannospalax galili
GTGTTCCCCTTTCCCCACATCCCCTCCAACATTTGGTATCATTTGTTTTCTTGATCTTAGCCAGTCTGACTGTGGTAAGGTGAAATCTTAAAGTGATTTTAATTTGCATTTCCATAATTATTAGTGATGTTGAACATCTTTTAAGATGCTTCATAGCCATCTTTACTTCTTTTGAAAACTCTGTTCAGCTCCTTAGCCTGTCTTTCAATTGGGTTGCTTCTTGTCTTGATTCTCTGTTTTTTGAGTTCATTATATATTCTGGATAGAAAACCTCTGTCAGATGTGTTGCTGGTGAAGATTTTCTCCCATTCTGTGGGTTTTCTGTTCGCTTCGCTGGTTGCCTCCTTTGATATGCAGAAGCTTTTTAGTTTAATGAGGTCCCATTTGTTAATTCTTGCCCTTGTTTCCTGAGCAGTTGATGTCCAGTTTAGAAAATCCTTTCTTACACCTATATCTTGTAGATTTTTCCCCATGTTTTCTTCTAACAGTTTCAGGCTTTTCATTGAGGTCTTTGAGCCATTTAGAATTGACTTTTGTGCCAGGTGAAAGATAGGAGTTTAGTTTCATTCTTCTACAAGTGGAGGTCCAGTTTTGCCAGCACCATTTGCTGAACATGCTGTCTTTCCTCCAGTGAATATTCTTGGCCCCTTTGTCAAATATCAGGTGGCTGAAATTGCAATTACTCATATTTGGGTCTTCAATTTTGTTCCATTGATCTATGGGTCTATTTTTGTGCCAGTACCATGTTGTTTTTATGACTATACCTCTGTAATACAGGTTAAAATCTGGTATAGTAATCCCCCAAGCATTACTCTTAGTGTTCAGGATTGCTTTGGCTATCCGAGGTCTTTTGTGCTTCCATATGAATCTTAGGACAGTTTTTTCCAATTCTGTGAAAAATGTCATGGGGATTTTGATTGGCATTGCATTGAATCTATAAATGACTTTTGGTAGGATGGTCATTTTCACAATATTAATTCTTCTAATCCGTGAGCATGGGCCATCCTTCCATCTTCTGATGTCTTCCTCAGTCTCTTTCTTTAAAGATTTAAAATTTTCTTTGTAGAGCTCTTTAATGTCTTTGGTCAGGTTTAGTCTGAGATATTTTATTTTTTTGCAGCTATGGTGAAGGGGAGTATTCCCATGTGCTCTTTCTCTGATTGCTTCTTATTGGTATATAGAAAGGCTACAGACTTTTGTAGGTTAATTTTAAAACCTGCCACTGTACTGAAAG
>NW_008331545.1:267056-268327 GCF_000622305.1 Nannospalax galili
TCCCCGTACGGGCCACCATTTGTCGCGAGCCTCAGCTCTGTCCAGCAGAGCCGAGGAAAGACGACACAGACACCAAGGTGGGGTTCAAGCTTCTGTTTCTCTTTCATCCTTTATTCTCTCTTATTCTCTCTCACGTTCTCTTCACTATGATGCTGTCTCTCACTATGATGCTGTAGTCGTTGTTCTCTTCTATTACATACCTAGCTGTTTATATAGCATTTCCAACAGCCCTTCCCCCAGGCCGGTACCAATCAGGGCACACACACGTGCAGCGGGCAGGCAGAGTGGCTCATTAGGCTCATAGCAAGATCATCAGGCTGGCAGCACCTGTTTGGCCTCTCCATACTTTGGAGTAAACAAGCGGGATTCACGAGCCTTGGCAAACAGCCAAGAGTTGAAGTAAACAGCACGAGGTTTGGCAGCCAGCCAGGGCTCCATCTTTGGCTGGCTCGGCTGTGCTCGCTTCCCACATCTTAGATGTGTCATGTCATCTGCAAAAAGGGATTAATCTCTTCTTTTCCAATTATTACTCCTTTAATTTCCTGGTCTTACTGCTCTTGCAAGAGTTTCAAGCACTACGTTAAAGAGAAGTGGAGATACTGGACAGCCTTGTCTGCTTCCTGATTTCAATGGGAATGCTTCCAGTTTTTCTCCATTTAGAATGATGTTGGCTGTGGGTTTGTTATATATGGCTTTAATTATGTTGAGGTGTTCCCTCCAGTCCAATTCTCTCTAGGACTTTGAACACAAATGTGTGCTGAATTTTGTCAAATGCCTTCTCTGCATCTATTCCGATGACCATGTGGTTCTTGTCTTTGAGCCCATTTATATGATTTATGATGTTTACTGATTTACGTATATTGAACCATCCTTGCATCTCTGGGATAAAGCCGACTTGATCATGGTGGATGATCTTTTTGATGTGTGTCTGTATGTGGTTTGCAAGTATCTTCTTGAGAATTTTTGCATCTATGTTCATTAAGGATACGGGTCTATAGTTTTCTTTTTTGGTTGTACTTTTGTCTGTCTTTGGTATTAGAGTGATGCTGGCTTCATGGAAGGAATTTGGAAGTTCTCCCTCAATTTCTATCTTTTTGAATAAATTAAGTAGTATTAGATGTAGATCCTCTTTAAATGTCTGGTAGAATTCTGCTGTAAATCCATCCACACCTGGGCTTTTTTTAGTTGGGAGGCTTTGTATTATGGTTTCAATTTCCTTATATGTTATGAGCCTGTTTAAACTGTTGATCTCTTCTTGGTTTAACTTTGGA
>NW_008331545.1:268346-270127 GCF_000622305.1 Nannospalax galili
TCCCTCCATTTCTATTTTTTTGAATAAATTAAGTAGTATTGGATGCAGATCTTCTCTAAATGTCTGGTAGAATTCTGCTGTAAATCCATTGGTCCTGGGCTTTTTTTAAATCATGAGGTTTTGTATTACTGTTTCAATTTCTTTTTGTGTTATGGGTCCGTTTAAATTGTTGATATCTTCCTGGTTTGTTTAAACTGTTGATATCTTCTTGGTTTAACTTTGGTGGTTCCCATGATTTTAGATATCCATCCATTGCTTTTAGATTTTTCAAATTTAGTAGAGCATAGGTTTTTAGAATAGTCCTTTATAATGCCGGGCGTGGTGGCGCACGCCTTTAATCCCAGCACTGGGGAGGCAAAGGCAGGCAGATCTTTGTAAGTTGGAGGCCAGCCTGGTCTACATAGTGAGTTCAGGAAAGCTGGGGCTACAAGGAGACCCTGTCTAAAAAAGACAAATATGTATATATATATTCCCTTAAAATGTTCTGGATCTTTTGGGTGTCTGTTGTGATGTTTCCCCTTTCATCTCTGATTTCTTTTCAAGTGTCTTGAGTTGCATTGTTAAGTCTTTTATTTGTATTCTTTCAAATTTTTTGATGTAGGCACTTAGAGCTATAAAGTTCCCTCTAAGGACAGCTTTCAGCATGTCCCAGAGGTTTGTTGTGTTGTATTAGTCCTTTTTATTTAGTTCCAGGAATATTTTTATTTCTTTCTTAATTTCTCTTTTGACCCATTCGTCATTCAGGAGTGTCTTGTTTAATCTCCATGTGTTCATGTGGTGATTAGGACTTCTTCCGTTGTTGATTTTAAGCTTTATTGCTTTGTGGTCTAATAGAATGCATGGAATTATTTCAATCTTTTTGTATTTGTTGAGGTTTGTTTCTTGACCCAGTATATGGTCAATTTTGGAGAAGGTTCCATGGGGTGTTGAGTAGAAAGTATGACTTTTGGTGCCTTGGTGGAATACTCAGTAGATGTCTGTTAAGTCCATTTGATATATGGTTTTGTTTAATTCAGATGTCTCTCTGTTAACTCTCTGCCCAGTTGACCTATGTAATGGAGACAGTGGGGTATTGAAGTCCCATACTATTAATGAGTTAGGATTAATCTGGGTCTTAAAGTCCTGTAGCACTGTTTTTATGAAGTTGTGTACACTAGAGTTTGGTGAATATATGTTCATGATTGCAACAGCTTCTTGGTTTATTTTTCCTTTGATCAGAATGAAGTGCCCCCCTTTGTCCTCTGATTAGTTTTAGTTTAAATTCTATTTTGTCAGATATTAGAATTGCTATGCCTCGTTTTTTCTTAGTGCCGTTTGCTTGGTATATTTTTTTTCATCTTTTCATTTTAAGATAGTGTCTGTCCATGAAAGTGAGATGAGTTTCTTGCAGACAACAAAGGATGGGTTTTGTTTCTTAATCCATTCACCTAGTCTGTGTCTTTTGACTGGGGAGTTCAATCTGTTAATATTTAAAGTTATTAATGAAAGATGAGTATTGAATCCTGTCATTTTTATTTCTGTTTACATTCTTGATATAGTTGTACTTTTCTACAGTTATACCTTCATTGAATTTCTTTCCACAACCCCTTGGGTATAGTCATTCCTTTCTTCAGCTCTTTGTATTGCTTCCATAACTCTGAAAGGCTAATTTTATGGATATGAATTCCTTCAGCCTATTTATGTCATGGAAGATTTTTCTTTCCCCTTTGACTGTAATAAACATTTTGGCTGGGTATAGTAATCTGGGTTGGCATCTGTGGTCATTTAAAACTGGGAAAAGT
>NW_008331545.1:270630-279850 GCF_000622305.1 Nannospalax galili
TCTTAATCCATTCACAAAGTCTGTGTCATTTGATTGAAGAGTTCAGTCCATTAATAGTTAAAGTTATTAATGAAAGATGAGTATTGAATCCTCTCATTTTTATTTCTGTTTACATTCTTGATATCATGTTTAAATTGTTCTTTTGAGTCCCATGTTCTGCATTATCTCTAGGGGGTTTTCATTGTGCTCCTCTAAGAGGACTATTGGTATTTGTTGGGATATGTTATTTTGGTTTTTCATGTTATTATTTTTTTTTCTGTGATTTTGACATGTGAATTTCTTTTGTAGTTTCTGATTCTTGTGTGAGATTAAAGCCTTCAAGTTTAGGTCTGCTTCTTTTTGTGAACTTTATGTGTCTTTGTGGTTTACTTTTTGCGCAAGAAAAGCTGGTTCCTCTAAGCTTCCGGTTCTCTTTTAATTTTATATTGGAGTGACCAGATTCCTTTTGTCTTCAGGAGTTCCCACAGAGGCCCAGGTTGGATGAGTATCAGATGCTCTCAGGCTTTCTCCTGGTCTGGATCCCTCCAGGAAAGAGGCCTCAGGAATTTGGAGGTTCGATTGGCCTAGGAGCCAGGCCAAGAAAGATGCTGGTCTAGGGCATCTGGTGACCATTCCACCCAGAGATACAAAGGAAGATGGGGTCGGGAAGCAGCCCCAGGGGCTCCTGGGGACTGCACTAAGGTGCTGGGTTGGTTTGGATGCAAAGGATCAGGAAGAAGATCGGTCAACCGTGGCATCCAGGAAAGAGGCTGGAGGGTTGTGCAGGCCCAGGGAAGTAGAGGGAGGTGAGGGCAGGGCCAGGCCCAGAGTGCTTCTGGGGACCCAAGAACAAACTGAGTTAGTCAGGATGCAAAGGATCAGGATGCAGTGGTGGTTCCCCAGGTGTCTAGGGCGCCAAGATAAGGAATGGGGCACGACCCAGGCTAGGAAGAGAGACCGACGTGGGAGATGGTAGGGTGAATGAGGCTGGTGGAGTCAAGGCGCTGAAGGCATGATTGTGATCGACTAACCCGGGAGAGAGAGCCCTGCAGGTCAGAGAGAGGCCTTTGGGTTCTGCAGGCCCAGGGAAGCAGAGCATAAAGTATATTTTAAGTAATGCCATTTTATGTGGCTGGTTTGGCTTGGTTTGATTTTTTTTTTTTTTTTTTTTTTTTTTTTTTTTTTTTTTTTTTTTTTGCGAGAGCCTCTCATGTAGCTCAGGCTGGTTTTGAACTTGCAGTGTAGCCAAAGTAGTCCTTGATGTCCTGATCCTCCTCCCTCCCCGTGCCCCTTATAATTGCTGGGCTTATATCCATTTGCCACAAAACCTGGATAAAATGTATATTTATATTATTTAATTTTTGTCCCAATTATAAAACATATTTTAGCAATATATAATAAAATTAGTGTCTCTTTTTTTCTTCCAGAAATTTTTATTCATATTGAGGTTAACCAAAATTTTCTGATGGTTTCTTGCATTCAAGGCTTAGTACCATAGGGGCTGCAGAAATGTTCTAAGGAAATTTATCATCCAGTAGGAAAACCACTTGTACAATAAAGGAAAAAGAAACAAAACTTATTTTACTTTAGATTATAGGAAAGTCATGAAATGACTCAGTAAAGTACCTGCCCTGCCAGCATAAGAAATGAGTTCATATCCCCAGCACCCCCACAAAAATCCAGCTGTAGGTACAGCACTGTGTCTATAACCCCAAAACTGAGGGGGCAGAAACAAGTGGATCTTGTCTCCAAATTTAGCTAGAGACAAATTTACTAGGGACATTGTGTCAGAAAATACAGTGATTAAATAAATGGAGAAAAATGGCTGGTGAGACAGCTGTGTAGGTAAAGGTGCTTACTGGCAAGGCTGATAACCTGAGTTTGATCCCTGAAACCCTCATAGTGGAAGGAGAGAGCCAGTGCCCACATGTTGTCCTTTGACCTCCACATGCACACCGTTGCATGTATGTGCCCCCCACACACACACGCGTATACACACAACATCGATGCATGCACAAATGAATGAAAAAAGGTAAAGAGTGATTGAGGAAGACACTCAATATCAACTAACTTCTGGCCTCCACAGACATGTTCGTACATGAATGAGCACTTACACGTGTATACACATATGAATATATATATAATACTATATACATGTACAAATACAATCAAGCTTTATTTTGAAATGTTATAAACTGTTTGTTTCTTTGTTTATTTACTTATATGTTTTACCCTCAGCCTTTGCCAGAGTTGCCTCGTATTCCAGGACTTGTTCTCTCTGGAAGTACATTTTCAGACTGTCTCATGGTGGTGCAGTTCTTACGAAACTTTGGTAAAGTTTTGGGCTTTGATGTGAATACTGATGTTCCAAACCTCAGTGTTCTTCAAGAGGGATTGCTAAATATAGGGGACAGCATGGGTGAAGTACAAGACTTGCTTGTGAGACTCCTCTCAGCTGCTGTATGTGATCCAGGTCTAATTACAGGATACAAGGTAAAAAAATCAAAATATAAAACATTGATTTAAGTTTGTACTGTCAGTGCATTTATAGTTAACTTTTTCATAGTAACAGAAGATTATGTAGATTTATCTAATTGTCTCTATCTAATGTCTCTGGAAGTTAAATGTAGATTTCACTAAGTTATACTTTAGGGCAAACATAAAAGAGTAATTAGTAAAGTCTAAGGAATAGTGGCCTTTCACAGTTACTCTTTATTCCTCTAGCTGTAGGCAAAGACAAAGTTTATTTAATGAAATACTCAAGTGGTATTCATCAAAAACAGAATTCATAAATAATTTAGAGCTTGCATGTATATTCTGAAATTCAACTTTGTATTAATTACTGTAACAGGTTAATCAAGGCACATATAGGACAGCATATTACGACTCTGTATTGGTCAGGAGAAATAAGTTCATTTTTCTCTTATTTCCTTTTAAGATACACAAGTTAGCTTTGCTCTAGATAATACTGTGGAATGATAAACTTCGAAATGTACTATTTCTCTGTATCCTTATTCACTCTATGAACCAGCCAATAAAAGCTATGCCAAAAAGCTAGAAAATAATAGCACTTTTGGTCATTCTTACCCTACCATTATTGACAAAATGTCTGGGTTTTTGGAGACAATAAAATATTTGATTGAGTACTTAAAACTTCTGTGGCCCACCAGTTGTATATACTCTTCTGCCTTCATGAGTTTAAAGTAAGGATTTGACGAGGGAGCAGAAAAATACAAGTACTTTAATATCTATCACACATGTTGACTTTTTATCTCCATTTCAAAATTGTCACCAAAAGCCTTTGTCACTAATATCTAGAACATACAAGCCAATACTTTTCATCTTATTTTTTATGACTGAGTATGATAAACTCTGATTAAAATGTCCAACTTTTATAGGCCAAAACAGCTCTTGGAGAACATTTGCTGAATGTTGGTGTCAATCGAGACAATGTATCCGAGGTTTTGCAGATTTTTATGGAAGCCCACTGTGGACAGACAGAGCTTACTGAAAGCCTGAAGACCAAAGCTTTTCAGGCTCACACTCCAGCACAGAAAGCTTCAGTCCTAGCTTTCCTGATTAATGAATTGGCATGTAGCAAGAGTGTGGTTAGGTAAGCAATTCTTTCCTGTTTTGAATTTGTTTAATCACAAGGGAATACAAATTACTTATAGAATGTTTAGAGTGAGCTGCATCAGTGACTCAGCAGTTAAGAACACTTGCACTTGCAGAGTACCTGGCTTCTGTTTGCAGCACCAACATAGCAGCTCACAATTGCCTGTTACTACACTTCCAGGGGATCCAATGCCTTCTTCTGGCCTCTGTGGGCACCAGGCATACATGTGATGCTGACACATGCATGCAGGCAAACATTCATATATATAAAACAAAATAAATAAATCTTTTCTTAAAAAGGAAGGAAATTCAGCACCAAGAAGAATATTAAAATCACAAATCACTGTTTAGAGATGCCACCAGTTCTATTTTAATATATTTCCTCATGTTCTATTAAAAATTTGGATCATTCTGTATGTATGTAGTCTGTCACCTCTGTTGTTTAATAATTTTGTTAATTGTTTATGCGCTGGAAATTTTTTTTATTTTTTGCTATTTGCCAGAATCCAGAGCCGTCACAGGAATTCAGAACTTTTCTTTCCTTGACATCTTTGAGGACACATGACTCCCTGATTTTCCATAGAAATTTATAGAACAATCCAACCATTTATTTGGTTGTATGCTAAGATAGCCTTAGATTATTAGTTTATCAGTGATCTTATACTTTTTTCTAAAGTACTTAATCTCATTTAAGATTCAAAGTCAGTCCAGCACTCTAGTACTTGTTATTAATGAAAGAGGAAGCAAGTACTCTGGAGTTTCAAGGTTTTCTTCCTGAATAAGTCCATATTCACCCTGTTCTTGCTCTTAAGTTATTTTACAAGTTCTGTTACTTTTAGTCTTTAACCTTTTAAAAAATAAGATCAATCTAAATATTCTAAGCCATGCATTTCCACCATTGCATACTAAATTTTCTGTGTATATCTTAACTATGGTATATTCATATAATTATTAATTATTTTTTATATTCTTTAGAAATATCCCCAGGAGTGTGATAATACTTATTTTATAATAAGATAAGAGAATAATTCTGTTATACTTCAGCATGATAACAAATAATAATAATACTAAGTGGCTCTTTTTAAAAATACACACAAGTAGATGCAATATAAACAATATACTAATGACATCTATCAGAAGAAAGGATCCATTGTATACCTATTACTATCAACAGACATCACATCATTCTTGGTTTCTAGTTGGACATTTATATATGCACACAGATAGTATTTGTACATAAGTATTTATGTACACTTAATGTAAAAATATCCATGTCCTGATTTCCTGGTTGAGTTTGGAAATTATCACTCCTTAAATATATGCAAACTAAAGCAGAATGCTATTTTTGTAAGGCAGTTGCTAGAAAGTATTATATCTTTCTTGATTCAAACTAGAAAACATATCTGGTATGGTTCATGCATACCTTTAATCCCAGGGTTCGGGAGTGAGAGGCAGGCAGATCTCTGTGAGACAGAGGCCAGCATGTTCTACTACATAGCAAGTTCCAGGTCAACTGGGGCTACAGGCAGACCCTGTCTCAAATAACAACAAAGTAGAAACCAGAGTTAATCTCCTAATAATAACATTGTATCCAATGCATGAATGATCACTTCTCAATATAACTGTTTGTGTTTATATAAAGCCATGTATAAGTGTACATGTATCCCAGTAGGGTCATTTGTATCATTTTACTTACCAAAATGTGTATCTTGAATATTAAATGAATGCATTATATAAATGGATGATATCTTTTAATGAATTTTTTTATTGGCAGTGAAATTGACAAGAACATTGATTATATGTCAAACCTGAGGAGAGATAAATGGGTAGTAGAAGGGAAACTCCGCAAGTAAGTCCTGTTCATTAAAATCAATGTATTGTTTTCCTTTTGTATTAATTCTTAAACATATAAATTGGAAAGACAGAATTAAAATTTCACTTTTTCTAAGGGAAAGATAATGATTAATTTAGATGGAATCTGAAATTAATAAAACTTAGGGTCAGAGTGTACAATAGACAAAAAAATAGATTCATTGAACATCATATACTTCAAACATAGAAGAAAGACATTTCTTTTTTCTTTCAAAAAAGTCAAGCAATCATATTTCCTAATGTTGTTATCAAATTGCCTTTGTCTTAAGTAATACCTGTTTGAAACTATCCCTCTTTTAATGATGTTCTCATTGAAGTTTGCTCTTACAAAATCTAACAAAACTTATTCAACATTAAATTTTAATTACCTTCCTGCCAGGAAATAACATGATAAAATTATCCAATCTCTATGTTATGAAAGTATAGTACATATCTCTGCAATCCCAGCACTTGGGAGGCTAAGGCAGGAAAATCAAGAGTTTGAGATAAGCCTGGGTTACATAGTGATACCCATTTCAACTTTAAAAAAAAGAAGAAGACGAGCCAGGTGTGGTGGTGCTCGCCTGTAGTCCCAGCACTTGGGAGGCAGAGGCAGGTGAATTTCTGTGAGTTCAAGGCCAGCCTGGTCTACATAGTGAGTTCCAGGCAAGCTGGGGCTACAGGGAGACTCTCAAAAAGACCACAAAAAAAGAAAAAAAAAAAGAAGAAAGGAAAAAAAAAAAACAAAAAAGCAGTTTCTTTGTGATAATTTGAATTGGAATGTATTTAGTGACACAGTCTAGAATTCAGGAATTATCACTGTTGGAGTTAATCTCAGCTTTCATAGTTTTTTGTTTTTTTCTAGCATGTTCAAATTACTAACTAAAATATGACTCCCAAAAATTAATATATTCTGTAACTTATAAAAATATAAATCTTAAATGTCCTTAATTATATTTTTTGCTATAATTGATAGATTCTGTACCACAAGAGTATAGTAAAATTTTTTGCTTATTAAGCTCACATTATAGAGCTAGACATGGTGATGCACACTTGTAATCCTAACACAGAGGAGGCAAAGGCAGGATGATCCTGAGTCCAGGCCAGTTTAAGTTATATAGCAAGACACAGTCTCAAAAAATCAAGGACTAGGAATGTGACTTAGTTGTAGAATGCTTAGGTAAGATAGAATCCTCATCACTAACAGAAAGAAAAATAAAAAGCCTAGCATTAGGCTCTTAAAAATGATAGAGTAGCCAGGCGTGGTGGTGCACGCCTTTCATCCCAGCACTCGGGAGGCAGAGGCAGGCGGAGCTCTGTGAGTTTAAGGCCAGCCTGGTCTACATAGTGAGTTCCAGGACATCTGGTGCTACAGGGAGAGCCTGTCTCAAAAAGACAAAAAAAAAAAAAAAAATGATAGAGTAGCTGGGCATGATGACATACACCTTTAATCCCAGCTCTCGGGAGGTAGAGGCAGGCAGATCTCTGTGAGTTCAAGACCAGCCTGGTCTACATAGTGAGTTCCAGGACATCTGGTGCTACAGGGAGAGCCTGTCTCAAAAAGACAAAAAAAAAAAAAAAAATGATAGAGTAGCTGGGCATGATGACATACACCTTTAATCCCAGCTCTCGGGAGGTAGAGGCAGGCAGATCTCTGTGAGTTCAAGACCAGCCTGGTCTACATAGTGAGTTCCAGGACATCTGGTGCTACAGGGAGAGCCTGTCTCAAAAAGACAAAAAAAAAAAAAAAAATGATAGAGTAGCTGGGCATGATGACATACACCTTTAATCCCAGCTCTCGGGAGGTAGAGGCAGGCAGATCTCTGTGAGTTCAAGACCAGCCTGGTCTACATAGTGAGTTCCAGGACATCTGGTGCTACAGGGAGAGCCTGTCTCAAAAAGACAAAAAAAAAAAAAAAAATGATAGAGTAGCTGGGCATGATGACATACACCTTTAATCCCAGCTCTCGGGAGGTAGAGGCAGGCAGATCTCTGTGAGTTCAAGACCAGCCTGGTCTACATAGTGAGTTCCAGGACATCTGGTGCTACAGGGAGAGCCTGTCTCAAAAAGACAAAAAAAAAAAAAAAAATGATAGAGTAGCTGGGCATGATGACATACACCTTTAATCCCAGCTCTCGGGAGGTAGAGGCAGGCAGATCTCTGTGAGTTCAAGACCAGCCTGGTCTACATAGTGAGTTCCAGGACATCTGGTGCTACAGGGAGAGCCTGTCTCAAAAAGACAAAAAAAAAAAAAAAAATGATAGAGTAGCTGGGCATGATGACATACACCTTTAATCCCAGCTCTCGGGAGGTAGAGGCAGGCAGATCTCTGTGAGTTCAAGACCAGCCTGGTCTACATAGTGAGTTCCAGGACATCTGGTGCTACAGGGAGAGCCTGTCTCAAAAAGACAAAAAAAAAAAAAAAAATGATAGAGTAGCTGGGCATGATGACATACACCTTTAATCCCAGCTCTCGGGAGGTAGAGGCAGGCAGATCTCTGTGAGTTCAAGACCAGCCTGGTCTACATAGTGAGTTCCAGGACATCTGGTGCTACAGGGAGAGCCTGTCTCAAAAAGACAAAAAAAAAAAAAAAAATGATAGAGTAGCTGGGCATGATGACATACACCTTTAATCCCAGCTCTCGGGAGGTAGAGGCAGGCAGATCTCTGTGAGTTCAAGACCAGCCTGGTCTACATAGTGAGTTCCAGGACATCTGGTGCTACAGGGAGAGCCTGTCTCAAAAAGACAAAAAAAAAAAAAAAAATGATAGAGTAGCTGGGCATGATGACATACACCTTTAATCCCAGCTCTCGGGAGGTAGAGGCAGGCAGATCTCTGTGAGTTCAAGACCAGCCTGGTCTACATAGTGAGTTCCAGGACATCTGGTGCTACAGGGAGAGCCTGTCTCAAAAAGACAAAAAAAAAAAAAAAAATGATAGAGTAGCTGGGCATGATGACATACACCTTTAATCCCAGCTCTCGGGAGGTAGAGGCAGGCAGATCTCTGTGAGTTCAAGACCAGCCTGGTCTACATATCAAGTTCCAGCCAGCTGGGGTTACAGGGAAACCCTGTCTCAAGAAGACCAAAAAAACAAAAAATGATAGAGTAGCTTTTTATTCCATCTGTTTTTTTTATGTTTAAAGGCTTAGAATAATTCATGCTAAGAAAACAGGCAAAAGAGACACTTCAGGAGGCATTGATCTCGGAGAAGAGCAACATCCTTTGGGGACTCCTACTCCAGGACGCAAGCGGAGAAGGAAGGGAGGAGACAGTGATTATGATGATGATGATGATGATGAGAGTGATGACCAAGTTGATGAGGATGATGAAGATGAAGACGATAAAGATGACAAAAAAGGGAAAAAGACAGATGTCTGTGAAGATGAGGTAATCGAGCTAAGATTTATTTTTAAGACTTAGCTAGAACTGTATAACATACTGAAAAATAACACAGAATTTAATGCCACATGGATATGGATTTGAATTAAGTATCTAACGTTTACTTGCCTCAGTTTCTTCATCTGAAATTTTTTTTTTCTTCAGTGCTGGGAATTGAACTAACCTATGAGACTAATCTGTGCTAGGCAAGCTCTTTACCACTATGCTTCCAGAATGCAAATGAGAATCTCTTAAAATGTTTTGTGATGCTGGGCATGGTGGCACACACCTTTAATCCCAGCACCTGGGAGGCAGAAGCAGGCAGATCTCTGAGTTCAAGGCCAGCCTGGTCTACATAGAGAGTTCCAGGCCAGCTGGAACTACAGGGAGACCC
>NW_008331545.1:280048-285865 GCF_000622305.1 Nannospalax galili
TTTTGTGCTAGTTAAGTAGACAGTAAATGGTATCCCTATACATAGAAAGCAGCTTAGGGGCTAAAGAGATGGTTCAGTGTTTAAGAGCACTTACTGCTCTTGCAGAGGACCTGGGTTTGATTCCCAGCACCCACATGGCAGCTACAAACCATCCTTAACTCCAGATCCAGAGGAATACGAGGCCCTCCTCTGACCTCCGCGGCATTGCACAACACAGGTGCACTCACATACATGCAGGCAATACACTCATACACATAAAATAAAAATAATGTGAAATATTTTTAAAAAAAAGCAACTTAAACTGAATAAAAGGAGTTCAGTTGTCCTATTCAGTTCAGTACACATATATGTCTGGTCCAATGAGGTTATATCATCTAGACATTATTGCCATCTTCTTTTGTGTAAATATGCCTATTATACTGAAGCAATGAAACCACCTAACAGTATTTCTCTGAATGTATCCCCACTGTTAAGTGAAACATGACTGTAGTTGTTTGAGAATTCTCCAAAGAGAACTATATCGATTCTGACTCAGATATTCTGTCTCATACCACTGCTATACCATGTTACATTTGCTCACTGCTTCATACTCAATACATCGTGTTCTGAGATGTAGTGGAAAATGATGTATTTCTCAGCATTGGCTGTTACTTCTCTAGTTTTAGGCAATTTTAATCAAACATCAATAAGGTCCTGAAAGTCCCTATGGTTAGTGAAGAAGATTATTGAAAAAAGATAGTACACTTAAAAGACATTTAGACTTTTGGAGAGGCATTCTGGACCCATTTACTGAGGCTTACAGATTGGAATGAATGTTAATCTGGGGAACATTTACTAAAGATTTTCCCAGGCAGTTACTAAATTATAAGAGTTTCTTACATGTTTTAAACATTATTTCCTAATGAAATATGTGCTTTTCAAACATTTTTTTCCATTCTGCAGGTTGTCTTTTTCAGTCTGTTCTTGCTGTACAAATTTTCTGTTTGATGTGGGCCCACTTTGTTTTTGCTTTTGTTGTCACAGCCAATAATTAATTGCAGTAAACTTTACTTTGCTACTTGAAGAATACTAATCTCCAAAGAAGAAGACTGTATTGAAATTTGTTGCAGAAATAAATTATTCTAAAAATGTTATACTTTCTTTAAACCTTTTTTTTTTAAGAAAAAATTATTGAAGTCTCAATATAGCACCCAGACCAGCCTCAAACTTGAGCTCAAGAGATCTTGCCCGAGACTCCTGCCTAGCTTGAGACCATAGCTACATGCCCCCATGCCCTGCCTTAATATACTTTTATTTTTATTTATTTTTTTGTGGGGTGTTTTTGGTTTTTGAAACAGGGTCTCACTATGTAGCACTGGCTGGCCTGCCACTCAGTATTTAGACCAGGTGGCCTTGACATCATAGAGATCTGCCTGCCTCTGTCTCCTGAGTGCTGGGATTAATTAAAGGCACACACAACCATACCTGACTTAATGTACTGTTTTTTATATTTTATTTATTTATTATTATTTTTTAACAGAGCATAGGGTAGGGGTTTATTTACAGAAGAGTGAACTTCCCACATTACGGCTATGCCGTAAAGTCCACACTCAAATACAGATCCTGTGACCTCCCGAGGCCCCACCAAATGGTGCAAGAAGTGTCTCTTGGTGTTCTCAGCATGTATATCTCCTTTGCCCCTCCCCCCACACGCAGGTAAGGTCGACTAATTGGGTGGGAGGGGTAACTGACTCCTCCCTTGATGTCTTAATGGAGCATGGGAAGGAGGTATGACTATAGCTTGCCAGCATAATGGTCAGAGAACGTTTCCAGTTAACACTCAACCCCTTCCTCTGCCTCTTACATTCTTTCCACCAACCTCTTCCGCAAAAGTCCCTGAGCCTTGGAGGGGGTGGTAGGTGTGGCTGATCTTCCTCCCACTGTGGCAAGGCACTGAACTTTCGGGTCGCTACATCATCTGTTTTCCATGGGCTGTTGGCCAATTTGAGTGGGGTTCCATCTACTATAAAAACACAGCAAGAAGCAAGAACATCTAAACAGTGACTGCTATAATAACCTATGGGTATAAACATAAATGCTTGGTTGCTACTTTAGCAGGTGCATCATTTCCATCTAACAAAGCAATTGCAGTGACTTCCCATTGGGGCCTATAGTCTGCCCTGCCACAAGAGCTTGGCCAGGTCTGCGGTACCAGATGTGTGTTCCACCCCTAGGAGCAGACATTATATCCAATCGAAAATTTGCTGGTTGTACATACACTGGATACTCCACTATTGCACCAGCAGGAACATCTTGTTTTGGTATGTTGGTATTGCAACATACAGGGTCTGTTGTTGAGGAGAATTATAGGGGACTATTCTCCCCCAGTCATCTGCCTATTGCCTTTTTGCACAATGAAAGCCACCCATCCAGTGGCAGGGAGTTTCTGCCTTAGTCCAAGCTTGATTTCTCCCCCTCCCGCACTCACATCATGCGGTGTCTTCAGCAACAGGGTTTTTCCATCCTCTTGCAGTGTACAACCAACATTATTGGCAATGGCTTTATTGTTTTAGGGAACTCTAGGGTCCCTCAGGCCAACAGCTCATAGGGGGCAACCCACCTCTGGCATGGGGATTTTCATTTAACAACCGTATGACTTAATGTAGTTTTTAAACCACTGGATCATAGTACAGTCATCTTGTCACTAGTTCTGTAAGGAATGTATAATTTGGGTATCAGAAGGGTAATTACCCATTAATAAGTAATCTGCTTCATTTGGCAAGTGGAGCTGTTTCCATAGCAAGAAATAGTTTTCTAATGAAAATAAATCATCTTTTCATAGATTTGATATTCCTCTTTCAGCACTTAATATTATAAATTTGTTCAAACTGTTGACACTCATAATTTTGACTGCCCTGTTTTGGGGATTTAGGTGGATTCTACTGAGTAGTTTTCTCACTAAATTGGAATTGATTTATATACGTCATTTGATCCACCTGTTTATTTTGGGGTGGGGAAAAGGTGGTCCTCTTGTATAGCCCAGGCTGACATTGACAGCCCTTGAATTTATGATGGCAACTTTGCAAGCGCTGGGAGTATAGGTGTATACCACTGCATCCAGTCTCTGACTTCCTTTTAAAACACAGAATTAGAAGCCATGCATTTTAGTCTTTATACAAAATACTTGAAAATCAGTATTTTTAATGGCAATATATTATATAATGTGGCCCTTTTTATGAGTGTTTATGAAGTTAGATTTATTACAACTTCATATGTTGTTATTAATGAGAATTAACAGCTGGGCTGGAAGGATAGCACAGCTGTTAAAGGCTAAGGCTAACAACCAAAAAGTAAAAGGTTCGATTCCCAGTTTTAAACTCTTAACAAATAAGTATTTGGGGACCTAAGAAGCCAAATTTACTATTCCTTTAACTGGGTATGGTGATACATGCCTACAATCCCAACACTTGGGAAACTAAGGAAGGAGAATAAGAAGCTCAAAGCTAGCCTGTGCTACCAAACCCTGTCTCCAAAGAAGTTTAAACAGAAGTCTTGGTTCACACCTATAATCCCAGCACCCTGGAGGTTAAGGTAGGTAGATTTCTGTGAGGTTGAGGCCCACCAGTCCAAATTGTGAGTTCCAAGCCTGCCTGGAACATAGTGTGAAACTACTCTGTCTCAAAACAAACAATAAAAAAAATTTTTTTTCTTGAGCGAGCCTTTATAATGATTTGTTGAACGTGTGTCACATGTTAACTCTTTAATAAACCTTACTAAACTACTGACCTCCACTAAGTCATAGCCCTTTCTCTCAAAGCCGAATTCCCTCTTCTTCCCACTCTTCATTTCTTCTAAATATGAACTCTTGTCCCAGTAATTATTGGGCAGAGACTTATGAAGCTACAGCCTCACCAAGTAGTACATAAGAGGTTATGTGGAAAACTTAACTCTAGTATATAGGTACACATAGTGTACTTTTTTGATTAAGAAACAAGGGAGAGCCAGGTGTAGTGGTGCATGCCTTTAATCCCAGCACTTGGGAGGCAGAGGCAAGCAGATCTCTGTGAGTTCAAGGCCAGCCTGGTCTACATAGTGAGTTCCAGGACAGCTGGGGCTACAGGGAGACCCTGTCTCAAAAAAACCAAAAAAAAAAAAGAAAAAAGAAAGAAAAAGAAAAAAAAGAAAGAAACAGTGGAGAAGCATGTCTGGGATAATCTGGGTTTCATTTTGATAATGATGTATGTTATTTTTGTTGCCACTTTTGCCTCTGGTCTTCTAAGTTCTTTTATAGCTCTTAAAATTGTACAATCTATTAACCAAAACTCCTTAAAATAAGAGTATCATTTCTTTGTCATCCTGAGAAAAGTCTTAAAAATCATATTTCTTATGTTTAGGGTGTAGCACAATGGTAGAGTAGTTGCCTAGCTTTCACCAGGCCCTGGGACAATGTCCACCACCACCAAAAAGGAGGAAAATGTCATTTCGTTAATTTGGCTGACACGTGACTACTTTGTTGCCTATTTCAAATATATGTTGGTTGGATTGTATTTTTTGCTTTAGTAAATTATCAAATATTTGCCCAGCGTGTCAAAAGATCACTTTAGATTAATATTTAAGTATCTATTTGAGAGTTAAGATTTAAGGGTCTTTGAGCCTATTTTCTTTGAAGATTTCTTTTAATCCCAGATAGAATTCATGTTACTGCTAGCATACCTATATACATAAAGGCTAGCATAATTTAGTGCCCTAACTTTAGATAAGGAGTGCGTAAAAAAAAATAGATGATGGGGCTGGAGAGATGGCTCAGTGGTTAAGAACACTGGTTGCTCTTGCAGAAGACCTGAGTTTGAATCCCAGCACCCACGTGGAAGCTAACAACTGTCCGTAACTCCAGTTCCACGGGATCCGACAGCCTCGTCTGTCCTCTGAGGGCATTGCACGAAACGGGTGCACTTTCATACATGCAGGCAATACACACACATACACATAAAATAAAAATAATAAATAAAATAGTTTTAAAAAATAGATGATGCTGAAACTATTGGTGTCTTCTTTTCAGTTGATTTTATTAGGTAAGTAGCTATACTGGTCTAGAATATGTGTTTATGAATGATCAGTTAGCAATGTGGCTTTTTAACTGCTTCTTATTAGAGGGTCAGGGGCCTTCTAAAAATAAAGAAAAAGAATATAAAAAAATAGATTTGGGGCTAAGGATATAGCTCAATGCTAGAACACTTGTCTGTAATGCTCAAATCCCTAAGTTGGGTCTTTTAAGCACTACCCTCAAAAGAGTTTGGGATTGAGGTTATAGTTCAAGGGTAAAGTAATTGCCTAGCACATTTAAAACCCTACATTCAAACCCCAGAACTGAAACGAGAAAAAAAAAAAAAGAGAGAAAACATTCTCAAAACAGAAAATTGACTGCTTAGCCCTTAAAGATACAGTGCCTCTCTTACCATGTACATAGAAGGCAATACGTGCTGATTAATTTTTTTTTAATTATTTATTTAATAAACATAATTAGAAGAAACATTTCATTACAACAGCATTGACACATTCCATAACAATTTCCAGAGATAAGATACATCTCTTTCAAAATTGGCTGTAAATTTTTAGGTTTACAGTTGAATTAATAGAGTTATACAATATTGAACTCAGTATAAACCCTATAAGACATAAAATTGAATGATATTTTACCCTTTAAAAAATATCTCCATTTCATTTTAAAATATGCTGTTTCATACAGAAAAACTCATTTTTAATGCAACTAACACTCAGATGTTTGCACATGAGTCTCTAATCTCTATATATCTTATTATTACTAGTCACAGTCAATTA
>NW_008331545.1:292096-293992 GCF_000622305.1 Nannospalax galili
CAAACTAGGAGTATAGAACGGCGAGGCGGGGGATGGCAGGGTGAATGTCGCTTAGGGAGTCCCGGCGCGGAGAGCTGCGCTATAGACTTACCCCAAGAGGCCTGAGGATAGTAGTGCAGGCTAGGAGAGTTAGCCGGTGGTGCAGGCCCAGGGAAGCAGAGAGAGGTGAGGGCGGGGCCAGGACCAGAAGTGGTGCTCCTGGAGCCCAAGAAAGGGACTGAGTTGCTCTGGGTGAGAAGGATCAGGAAGCAGTATTGGTTCCCCAGGTGTCTGGGGCCCCGAGACTAGGAATGGCGCAGGGCCCAAACTAGGAGTATAGACCGGTGAGGCGGGAGACGGAAGGGTGAATGAGTTTCTCTGGGTGAGAAGGGTCAGGAAGCAGTATTGGTTCCCCAGGTGTCTGGGGCCCCGAGACTAGGCATGGCTCAGGGTCCAAACTAGGAGTATAGAACGGCGGGCGGGGGGGACGGGGGGTGGGGATGGAAGGGTGAATGAGGCTTAGGGAGTCCCAGTACGGAGAGCTGTGCTATATACTTACCCCAAGAGGCCTGAGGATAGTAGTGCAGGCTAGGAGAGTAAGCCGGTGGTGCAGGCCCAGGGAAGCAGAGAGAGGTGAGGCTGGGGCCAGGACCAGAAGTGTTGCTCCTGGAGCCCAAGAAAGGGACTGAGTTGCTCTGGGTAAGAAGGGTCAGGAAGCAGTATTGGTTCCCCAGGTGTCTGGGGCCCCAAGACTAGGAATGGCGCAGGGCTCAAACTAGGAGTATAGAACAGCGAGGGGGGCGGTGATGGAGGGGTGAATCTGGCTTAGGGAGTCCCGGCGTGCGGGCTCGGAGAGCTGCGCTATAGACTTACCCCAAGAGGCCTGAGGATAAAATATAAAAATATAAGAGTTAGCCAGTGGTGCAGGCCCAGGGAAGCAGCGAGAGGTGAGGGCGGGGCCAGGACCAGAAGCAAATCAACCCTACACGTGAAACAAAAACAATAAATAAATAAATAAATAAATAAATAAATAAATAAAACTTTGAAACAGATAAATAATACTATGTTTTATTGTGTTTAGGATGAAGGTGACCAAGCAGCAAGTGTTGAAGAGCTAGAAAAACAGATTGAAAAACTGAGCAAAGTAAGCACTCTTCAGATTAATGTGTACTTTTTGTTTACAGTATTCTAAAAATCTACATTGTATGGGTTTAATCTTTCTGACTGCTATGTAAAAGCAGCCTTCCTGAAGAACTTTAGAAATCCTTTCACAGTTAAACCTTAGATGTTTAATACCAAGGTTAACAGCCTGCCTCTAAAGACATGATGTGAACCTAATCTAGGAAGAAAAAGTTCTAGACTCTTTTGTTCTTGTTTGGAATCAACATATCACTAAAGTCATTATTTCTTGGAACTAATTACTGAGAAAATTTAGTTGTGTTTCATTAGTAATGGTTTGAGTATCTAGATTTTATTTTACATTTGTTTATTTTTGTATTATATTCACAGTAGATTAATAAATAGTAATACGTATTTATCATTAAAAACTAGATTTTGGAATGATTAATGAAATTTAAGATAGGTTTTTTTGTTAGAGAAAATTAGTTTTTAAAGAATTATTGTTGGACCCCCAGACTGGGGTACCCAATGTTCACGGGAGGTCACACCCCAATAACTCAGTCCTCAAATCAGGAGATGCAACAAGCATGAGGATTTATTGGCGTTTTGCAAAACGGACTCCCACCTCACTTGGAGGACAGAAGTCCAGAGCCCAGTTCACAGGTTTCTTTTAAAGACAAGCGGTGGCTATGTGCCAAGCAGAAAAGCGGCTGCTATGTGCCAAGCAGAGGTAGGGGGAATTTCTGAGATGATTTCCAGCTTGGGCAAAGGAGCATGAAAAAGGTCAGCTCAGCTTGT
>NW_008331545.1:294294-296313 GCF_000622305.1 Nannospalax galili
AGCCTATTGAGGATGCATGCTCCAAAAGTTAAAAGAAGGAGAAGAATTACTGGGGGATCTATTAGGGTAGATACTAAGGTAGTTAACCAGGGGTTTTTATTAAACCATTTTTTAAACTATCTTTGTGTGGATTTACGTTCTTTTTGTCTTTTATCTAATCTCTGGCGGAGCTTGGACACGGAATCTTTAATAACTCCAGAGTTATCAGCACAAAAACAACATTCTTCACCTAAAGCTGCACAGAGTCCTCCTTCCTTGAGGAAAAGCAAATCCAGCCCCCTCCTATTCTGTAATACTACTTCTTCTGAGAGGGAGGTTAAGGATTTTAAGAGAGTAATTGATTGTTCTATTGCCTTAATGTCTTCATCTATAGCCATCTGTAAATCTGCATAATATTGTGGTCCTTGTATTAGGGCCGCTGTTCCAGTTCCTATCCCCGCTGCCACTCCTGCTCCTAGAAGTATTGCTAGGTTAGGGACACAGGCTCTCATTATATCTGCCTGGATGTCGCTCAAAAAACTGTTCTAAGGAATCTGCAGGATGATAGAATACTCGGGGTAGAAGTTTAACCATAACACAGTAGTCTTGAGAGGTGTTAGGACCATACTAGCTACACATGGAGTTAACCCGGAATTACATGCCCACCAAGTTCCTTGGTGGGGTAGGAGATAGTAATTTCCTTCCCCTGAGGGTACAGGTATAGTGGAGTTGCAAAGGTGAGTGTGAGTTGAGGGTGGGTTTCCTAGACAGAGTCCAGATCCTGAGATTTCTGTAAGAGTTAGGGAGTTAGGAGTTAGGAGTCAGGAGTTTCTCTATGGCATTGATTAGTTGAGGTGGTGTTGTTGAATGTTCCTAATGTAGCTATGCCTTCATAATAGAGAGGTGCTGCTGCCAGACACAGTCAACAAGATTCAGTCAAGTTGGGGTTTGTCTGTCTGATGGCCTTATATGCTCCCTGAACTAGATTGAACAGTCGGTTTCCCGTGGTTGAAACCTGTAACCTTGGGTAATGGGGAGTCTGTTCTGACAGGATGTTAGCTGGGAGGTGTTAGGAAAAGAGTTGGGGAGGTGCTGTGAGGTAGCTTCAGGTATTAGCAGCGGGGGATTTGGGTAGCTGGGGATGGGTTTCTGGATAGGCAAGACGGGGTTGGGACCTATAGCTGTTGGGTAGGAGGAAGTATCCCTTCTGATAGTAAAAAGGAGGCCATCATCTGCTCGTTCTTTATATAGCCTAATTCCCCAAGAATATCCCTTATCCCAATCTGTAGCTTTTTTACCTGCTGTTGTGAACTCCACCCGGAGGGGATTGCACCATTTACCTTGACAGACCTGTTTATGAGTAGTTTTCCATTCGTCAAAGTTTTCCTGCAAACGACTGTTCCCATGAGAATAATTTGCTTTTATAGTGATGTAATCCCATGATGATGTTGGGACCACCAAGTGTCCCCGGTTGTTTCACATCCCCAGTTTTTGCAGTAAAAGTAGGCCCTCCCTCCACACTGGGGGTTAAGATATTTAGCCCTGTGATTGCCTGGACAAACATAAAAGGTTAATGTACGCAACATGGCCCGGTGTTCATGAGGGCCACATCCTCCCCACGGGTCAAGTCCCAGTCTCCCAGGGGGACTTTCCTTGTCAGGTACCACCTCAGTATTCCAGTTTCCTTCTAAGTCCCAGGGCTCTGGTGCTCCTAAGGCTAATTTACACAAATCTGGATACAGTATAGGCCACCATGTGCCCTTTGGTGCCATCTTGTGGGTTTCAAACACTACAATACCCATTTGGTTAATTACCCACCAGGTAGCATGGGGAGATGGGGACTTCCTTGACTGGGGACAAGCCTAAAAACAAGTAGAATCATTAGGTATCTCTGGAGAGTCTTATTTTTAGAGGATTGGATGTCTTGTGGAGATGCCATTTTCCCACGTCGTCCTGGGCCAGAGCTCTCTTGGCGTGAGAAACGTGAATCCAAGCTGAGATCCCGTCTCCTTTAAGGGCTGTGGGTGTAGTCAGGAGAAC
>NW_008331545.1:296858-297739 GCF_000622305.1 Nannospalax galili
CGGTGGTCCTCCGAAAAGGATTTCTTAGGGGGTTAAGCCATGTATAGCAGGAGTATTTCTAGCCCGAAATAAAGCTAGAGGTAGGAGCTGCACCCAGCCTTTAGTGCCAGTCTCTAGAGCTAATTAAGTCAAGGTCTCTTTAATGGTTTTATTTATCTTTTTTACCTGTCCTGAACTTTGGGGTCTGTAAGCACAATGTAATTTTTAATTAATCCCCAATGTTTTGGCCACTCCCTGACTTACCTGGGAGACGAAAGCTGGGCCATTGTCAGACCCAATTAACTTAGGCAGTCCGAATCAAGGGAAGATGTCTTCAATCAGCTTTTTTTTTTTTACCACAGTCTGAGCTGTCTCCTTTCTGGTGGGGAAAGCTTCAACCCATCCTGAAAAAGTGTCTATAAACACTAGAAGATATTTATAACCATATTTTTCTGGGAGTACTTCAGTAAAATCTACTTCCCAGTTAGTTCCTGGTCATGTCCCTCTTTCTCTCTTGTCAGATGAGTTTCTTGTGTCCCAAATGTGTCCTCTGGTGGAGTTGGGAGATTAGCTCAAGTGCTGCTTCCCAAGGCAGTATAGTATGATTTTGATATCTCCACATCTTGGCTTCAGGATCCAAAGTAGCATTAAGCTTTTGAACAAGTTCCAAATCTTGTTCAGTGTAAGTAAAAGAAGCTTCTGCTTTCTTTTCCTGTCTCTCCATCTCAGCCTGAAGGTCTGCATGTGTGTAAAGAATGTAGGTACCTTCTGCTGCCTGACGGGCAGTTTCATCCGCCATCCGATTGCCTCGAGCAATCGGCCCCTGGTCTCATTGATGCCCAGGGCAATGAATTATGCTGACCTGTTTTGGCAAGTACAAGGCTTGTAGAAGGGCCACTATC
>NW_008331545.1:300794-304726 GCF_000622305.1 Nannospalax galili
AAAAAACCAAAAAAACAAACAAACCACTATATCTATCATACTTTATAATAGGATGAACTAAAGGCAAGGTTAAAAAGAACTTGTTTTCATAAAATTAAAAAATGACTTCTTTACTTACTATATTTCTTACTCTACCATGTAAGATCATTTAAAATATATTTTATTCATTTATTTTTTTGTGTGTGAGTGTACTGCCTGCATGTGTGTAAATGCAACTGTGTCATACAGTGCCTGCTGAGGTCAGAAGAGGGCATCAGATCCCCAGGAACTGAAGTTAGAACGGTTAGCCACCGTATGGGTGCTGGGAATTGAACCCTGGTCCTCTGCGAGAGCAGTCAGTGCTCTTAACCACTGAGCCATCTCTCCAGTCCCCAAAGTATATGTTGTTTTTTAAATTTAAGATTACAGTAAGCTTTTTGGTGACTATTACATTATAATTTTATTTTAATTGTTATTTTTATTATTATTTTTATTTTTTTTGTGTATGAGTGTATTCCCTGAATGTATGTGAGTGCACCCATGTCGCGCAGTGCTGCAGAGGTCAGAAGAGGGCTTCGGATTGTTGGACCCCAGACTGGGGTACCCAACGTTCACGGGAGGTCGCACCCCAATAACTCAGTCCTCAAATCAGGAGATGCAACAAGCATGAGGATTTATTGGCGTTTTGCAAAACGGACTCCCACCTCACTCGGAGGACAGAAGCCCAGAGCCCAGTTCACAGGTTTCTTTTAAAGACAAGTGGCGGCTATGTTCCAAGCAGAAAAGCGGCAGCTATGTGCCAAGCAGAGGTAGGGGGAATTTCTGGGATGATTTCCAGCTTGGGCAAGGAGCATGAAAAAGGTCAGCTCAGCTTGTTCTTTAGAATTATTTTTCATTTTTACTTCCTTGTACAGTTTTTCTCAGGCCTGGGGGATTTTAGTTTAAATCCATCATTTTGGAGGGACTTGGGTCCATCATTTGGGGGGACTTGGGTCCATCATTATAAGATACCTATGTATTATTGCCTCAGTGTTCAATTCATCTAGGTGAATTTATCTAGGTGTTTAGTCATATGTTGATTAGGCATGTGTGTAACACTAGGAAATATGGCCTTGGTGAATTACATGTGGAAGCATTGTTGACAGTATAGTGTAATCAGAAGTGAGCCAATTTGCTTTGATGCCATAATATATTTGATTACATATGCAATCATGTTTTTCATATTTAAGGTGTATTTTTTGTAAGGTGCCTGATAAAACAAAACTTACCATTTTAATCCTTGCTTAGATCCAAGGTCCTTATAATCCTCCCTGTTTTGAAATTATCCTTAATGTCATTTCTGTCATAAGTGTGAATAAAATTGAAATCAGGTATATAACATTTAGCCTTTTGTTGTGAAATGTTGCTACTATGAAGCCATAAGTTAAAGTCACCTAGGTTAACTTTTAATGCACTTGCCTTCTAAAATATAATTACATCGACTGTTCTTTAACAGCAACAGGGCCAGTACAGAAGAAAGCTCTTTGATGCTTCTCACTCATTACGGTCGATGATGTTCGGCCAAGATCGTTACCGACGCAGATACTGGATTCTTCCCCAGTGTGGAGGGATTTTTGTAGAAGGCATGGAAAGTGGTGAAGGTATGAACTATTAATCAGTTACCAAATGTAGTACTAAGTAAGATAATATATTTTTTAAAACCTTGTTCTATGTCATTATATTCTGCCCTTCCATAATCAAGTGTGCTTTTTGTTTGTTTTGAGACAGGGTGTCCCTGTTATCTCAACTGGCCTGGAATTCTCTGTGTAGGCCAGGCTAGCTTCTATCTCCCAGAGATCTGTCTGCCTGCCTCTGCCTCTGGAGTGCTAGGATTAAAGGTGTGTGCTACTATGCCCAGCTTCAAGCAAGCTTTTTAAATAAACATTGTAAATACTTGATTTTCATTCCTTTGGAACCTCTTTGAGTGAAAGATAACTTCCTTTCTGTCTATAGTTTTTCTTCTGATGTCAGGGAAACATGATTCTCTTTCTTATGTAATGGGCAGAGATCACTTGTATTACTCTTTATGCCACTGCTTCAGGATTTTTCTTCCTCACACTGCCAAACTTTTAGACATGCGGCTTATACTTTAACTTTCACAACAGTACCCCTGAAGGTAACTAACTTAAATCCAAGACACTTGAAATCTCTATTTCACTTTGAAATCTTGTTCATATTTGAAATTTTGTGGCTGCCTACCTTCTTTCAACATCTTCCTTTCTTGAATTTGTGTCACTACCAATCTCTGATATTCTACCTTTAAACTACTCTTTTGCTGGCTCCATTTCTATTACATTAATTAATATAGTACATCTTATACTGTATGTTTAGTGAAGCTTGTTGAACTGAACTTCTCAGATCTCTGTGGCTAGGCATTTCTAAATACCAAAATTCTGATCAGACTGAAGGTGTTATATCAGTAGTTAGGAATTTTAGGATGTGGTTTCTGGCACTGCAGGAGACATATAGTTATGTAAAACATAATCCGTAGCCAGACACTGTGGTTTGTACCTGTAGTCCCATACTTGGGAGGCAGAGAGTTTGAGACCAGCTTGGCCCCTATTATAGCAAGACCTTGTCTCAAGAAGGGAGAAAAAGAAATCTTTGCTATATAAAAGTTTACTACTCTAATGGGGAAAGAGATTTCACTAATCAAATAGATGATTGTAATAAAATAGACATTGTAAATAAAGTGTTTTTAAGCTTTTATTTTAGCAGTGGAGCCACCATCTTTTAATGAAAACTGAAAAATTATTTATTTTTATTTTATATATATGAGTGTTTTGCCTGAATTTATGTAAGTGTACCATGTGCATACAGTTCCTGTAGAGGCTAGAAGAAGGCATCAGATCCCCTGGAACTGGAGTTACAAATGGTTGTTAGCCACCCTGTGGGTGCTGGGAACCAAACCTGTGTCTTCTTCAAGAGCAGTCAGTTCTTAACTGCTGAGCCATCTCTCTAGCCCCTTAATAAAACTCCTTCCTCTCCTGTCCAAACACAACCTGTTCTTATATGTCTTTTTATCAATTCAGTGGTCATTCCAGGGACAACTGTGGTGAATATTAGACCTCTGCAAATGAGAGAATAAGCTCAGAGTTACCAAAGATACAAAAGAAAATTGCCTCAAGGAAGTAAAAAGTCCCATAGCCTACTTAGTATTTTATCGGACATTTTTATATCCAGGGTCTTTTCTGCCACTGGATTGTGAGCTCTTTTTTTTTTTTTTTTTTTTTTTTAACTTTTACAAAAACTTTATTGAGAATTTCATACATGCATATAAGGTGTTTTGATCAAATCCATGCCCACTCCCTCCCCTCCAACATCAAATCCATGCCCCTCCCTCCCCTCTGAAGAGGTAACCCTAAAATCTTTTAAGGATTAGATACAAGCTCCCAAATACTTTTGACGTTTTTGGCCTTTGGAACAGAGTGTGTTGCTAAGAGGCCCAAGGACATTTTGACTTTTAGCCAAGAAAATGGCCACATTTCTTTGGAGTCTTTTACCCTAACTGCCTAGCCAATTCCTATCTCCTATTCTTACCACATCATCCTCTGAAGGGGTTACCCAAATTGCCAATAGGGAATAGGGACACAGACCGCTATGGCTTCTTCCATGCTGAACAGGGATGCAAGGTGAGGCAACTGGAGTGCCCTTTCAGTGTGTCTACCTAAAAGACTCCCAAATTGTATAACTCTTGTCTCTAGGGGGAAAAGAAAGTCCTTGAATCATGAATAGGAGATGTGAAGGAGAAGTAAAGGCAAGAGTAATTAGCATTACAAGTTCTAGACAGGGAACTAGAAAAAAGTCAGAACAGGGCAATTTTCAAATGTTCATATGAGAGTCCCTTTGAATTTCTTGATGAGGGCTTCCAAAAACATCCCTCCATTGGGTTCCTCCTCATTTTTCTTTTGTCT
>NW_008331545.1:304973-378846 GCF_000622305.1 Nannospalax galili
ATCCATTTACCTGCAAATTTCATTATTTCATCTTTCTTTACTGCTGAATAGAATGCCATTGTGTAAATACGCCACATTTTTGTTAATGACTCGTCTGTTGAGGGACACTTAGGTTGCTTCCATCTCTTAGCTGTTGTGAAAAGAGCAGCAACAAACGTGGTTGAACAAGTGTCTCTACAATAGGATGAGTCTTTGGGTATATGCCAAGGAGTGGTATAACCGGGTCATATGGTAGGTTCATTTTTAGTTTTTAAAGAGTTCTCCACACTGTTTTCCATAAATGCTACATGAGTTTGCAATCCCACCAGCAATGACTGAGCGTTCCCTTTCTCTCTTTTAGGGCAGAGACTACACAGTAACTACACTAAGATAAATAATCTGATTGCACAAAGCCAAAGTTACTAGGTACAGACAAGAAGGGCAAGAGAAGTCATTCCTTAGACCCTTTGAATCGATGAGCTAAAAAGTCAGGAGGTCTGAAATTTAAGTACCAACAGAGACAATAGGACAGAGAAGACTTGAAGGTAGAATTTCTAGGCAAAATTAGTGAGTGTGATGTAGAACAAGTGGACCCAGATATACATTGAATAACTTAATCCTCAGTAGAAAGACTGTGATACCTTAAACTGAATCAGAGTCAAAATTTGAGATTGTTTTGAAATGGAATGAAATGAAAGTTTTAGTATATAAATCTGATTAAAACTGACAGAATTTTGAGTATAAAACCATGTAAGGTTTAAGAACAGATAAAGAAAAACCTGTCAACAGGCCTTGTGTCCCTTGTGTGTTGTCTCACCTCCTTGGGAGTCTGAGGAGGGAGATTCTTTGAGGTCCTGAGCTCTAGACCAGATGGATAGTATAGCAAGACTTGTCTTAAAAAACAAAGAACAAAACAAAACATGAAATGTCCAGGTGAGTTAATTAGAATTACCTGAAAAGCTTAAACAAAAGCAGCCTGAACCCTACTCCAGGCTAATAAAATATTCTTATTCATCTGGGCATGTAAGCTTGAAGTTATCTAGTAGATCAACTTGTCTTTCAAAATGTCTACAGTCAGTCTCTCTGAAATACTACCAGTAGACATTAGTTCTTTATCAATATGTACCCCAATTATTATACCTGGCCTCAGCAGCTCATGTGCAATCTCCTCTTGCTGCCATATTCTGTCATCATAGCATATCTCTACTCCAAAACTTAAAAGATGCCTTGTTGCTTATGAGATGATGTAGTTAAAATGATCTTGGCTTATCATTTGAGGCAATATGTAAATCTCACCTCAAACTACCTTTACACTGTTCTCTAGGATTCAGCCAGACTAGTCTACTCACAGTTGCTCAGAACATGCACATTCCTCCTCATGTCTTCACATACTATGTTTTGCAAAATCCTGACCATTATAACAGTAAACCAGCTTTTCTTCAATCATGTAAATTTCACCCACCTATTTTTTCAATTTTTATTATTATTATGTGTGTATATGTACAATGGGAAGAGGGGAGTGCCGCGGCATGTGTATGGAGGTCAGAGAACAACTTGTGGAGTCCCTACCTTTATGTGTATTCAGGAATTAAACTCAAGTTTCCTGATTTGTATAACAGAAGTTATTTACCTGCTGAGCCCTCTCTGGCCCTCACCATCTATTTTTGACCCAGCTCAAATCTTACCCCTTGCATGCATTTCCTCAGCTTCTTTAAGTACAACTGATTTTTAGCATACGTGAACTTCTAGAAAGCCAAATAATTAATTATACTATTATTTTGTTATTTTTCACATTGGTATACATAATGTAGTCTCTCTTTTTTTAGTCTTTTTGAGACAGAGTGTCCCAGTAGCCCCAGCTGGCCTGGAACTCACTATGTAGACCAGGCTGGCCTCGAACTCAGAGATCCACCTGCCTCTGCCTCCTAAGTGCTGCGATTAAAAGCATGTGCCCCTATGCCCAGCACATAATATATTCTTATACTATTTAAATCTCATAATCTTCATATGTATTACTTTTTATTTTCCATGTACTTTACATAAGATGCTAATAACAATAAGGTTTATTAGTAATGGTAACTTAAAATCTAGAGAATTTACAGAGCACAGTAATCTCCTGAGCCCCCATAGTGATTACACAGGGGTTTGCTTTATCTAGTTGCAAACTATTCCAAGAAAATTCTGCCATTGTTATTACTCTATATTTTTAGGTTAGTCCAAGAGGTATTAAAAATCTATTGTTTTGCTCAGAAACTCCATACATATATAAGGACCTCTAGCACTTGGAATAGCATTAAGGGATATGCATTTGAGGGCCAGTGTCTATATTTTGAGGCCCTGGAAACAATGCCAATATCAGCTAAAGATGCTGCTGTTTCTCTTCAAGCCAATTCAGTAGATAAGCAGATATGCTGATGAGTCTTAGGGGGGAAAGGAGGGAAAGTCCCCTTGCCATTTATCTAAAGGGAAGGGTTAATTTCCTTTCATTCTATTCCTGACCTTCCGTGTTCAAAAAATGTATGCTTGCCTATATGAAATAGGAATCAACTGGATTTAAAATGTTGCCTTCTGAGTTTGTTGATGGTGCTGTATAAGAGATCATATAGCAAAAGAAACAGTAATATACTGCGTTAGAAAGTACAGATCAACCTTGAACTATTTGTCCTTACATCCAACATAGTCCAAAGCTATTCAGTTATCTAATACTCCTGAAGTCAAGGACTCAATACTGACTTTTTAGTGCTAAGAGCCCAGGCCTTCTCAAAGGCAGTGTCCCCTCAGTGTAGCAGACTGTAGCTATACCTTCAACTTATAGGAAAAGAGCCTCTGTGCAAAGGAATAAAAGCCTGAATCCCTGTTGCTTGCAGTTAGAGTTTGATGCAGTCACTGTAGACCCTGGCTAGGAGGGTCACCAATGCCTTTTAGATCTGAGTTACTATAAAATGTCTCCTAGTTACTTCCAAAGTATGTAGAATATTTTATATCCAGATATGAAGAAGGGCCTGCCTTTCACAAAAGAAAACAAATTATATTGATCACATTGAATACTGCTCTCCTCTACGATCAGACTTAGTACTGTGTTTCCTATCCACTGGCATTTGTGTTTCTTTAGTATTAGCATACTACTATTATGCCAATCATTGGACTCAACTGCAAGTCTCCAGTGAAGCAGTACTGATTTTTGTTGTTGCTGTTGTTGAAGGAATCCTTTCTTGAGTAGTTTAAAGCCTATAATATTTTACCAGAGGGTTTATAAGACTTAATAGTCCTAATCTCTGAAAGATATTCCTTCCATGGACATTGTCCACCTATTTATTCCACAGCTCCTAATAATTGTTCAAGCTTGTGAATCATTTGATAGTCTGTCTCATTCTACATGTCCCTTTTCTGATCTCAGCTGTTTCACATTTTGTGATAGGACCAGACTGCCACACTCTAGAATTACACAACCTTTCAATTCCTGTCTTATCCTTTGCTTTTGTTTATAGCTTACTGCATTTATTGATATGAGACAGGCCACAAAAACTTTACCCCAAATTTCTTATAAACTATCAGTCACAACCCTGCATGGGGTTACATAACTGAATGTGGAGGTTGCAAAAAGCATTGGGCAAAAATAAGAGGTTTCTGAATGTGCAAAGACCAAAATTTAATTCAATCTAAAGTGTTTGTGCCAGTTCTTGCCCATGTTGCATCGTGTGGCTTGGTTCTGAACTCACAGCATGCACACTTTGTACTGTGCATGCTGTCACACCACAGTGGCACCACACTTTGTTTGTGCCAGCAAACACTGCCTGAAACACCTCAGCTCAGACTCAAGAGTACTTATTGTATGTTATGAATCATAGTTCCTCTACTGTACATGAAGTTTTCTGCTCTATTAAGACATAATGGTTTAATTACAGAAAAGCAAAACCTAATATTTTCCTACCACTGTTGTACAGCATGTATATTAGTATTTTTTATTATATTCTATTAGACTTCTTGTTTTTCAAAATTGTTGTTTGAGTTTGAGGACCTGTCTTTCATAATAAAGGTTGTTACATGAATTTTATTTTTGGATTAAGGCAGACTTTCTAATAGCTTCTAAAATTATTTTAAGCATGCTTCTGTCATTTCATACTCTGGATTTCTGTGAAGCAGCATTCTCAGCATTGACAATTATAAAATCAAAATATCAGTTCACTCTGAAAAACATTAAAGATGCTCTACCTCCTACAGTATCAAACATTCAGCATAAATACATAAATAATAACATAACATAAATAGTAATTTAATTATTTTTAAATAAGCCCATTCATTTCATTAATATGCAAATTCCCTTTCATCTTTAATAAATGGTAAAATTACTTGTGTACCAGAGAATTGTTTTAAAATAAATTTCCTTATGATTTATTATAAGTAAATGTTTGATTTATATACTTGTTTTATATACCTGCATACCTGGGCTCATTCAAAAATTTCTCAGTTACAAAGAGGTCATGACTGGAAAAAGTTTAAGAAACTCTGCCCTGCCCTGTCTGTCCTCTGCTTCCTCTGCTACTTCTTCCTTTTTATTTTGGACAGAAACCAGTAGTGCTTGTTGGACTTTTGTCTTGACACTTCCATCCATGATAAGGGCATGTGTGATCTACTAGTGTCTCCCAAAGGAAAGAATAAGGGTAGAGCCTTTGTCCACTTAGGAAGACTTAGTCAGAATGAGTCATCCAGCGTTCACTGTACTAAAAGCATGTTCTTAAGGCTTGTTCTCTCAAACCCTGGGGTTTCTTATAATCACTTCAATACAGCCTGCTGTCTCAGAGCAACTGGACCCATGCAAGAGTCTCAGGGAAGTCATTCCAGTGAATATGTATGTGTTGCCAAGTGTTACCAAGCAGCCAGACTAGAAACATGATGGCAACCCAGACTGTTCACTCTTACTGAGCTCATATCTTTCCCCTTACTCATCTTCATTTAGCCCTATTGCTTGTTTCATATAAACAAGCAAACCAAGCAAGCATCTGAGGATCCTTCTACATGGGCATGCTAGTAGATTTCTTGAGCCTGCCTCTTGCTCTATAAATTACTTTCTTGCTGTTGTTCTCACTTGGTAGTACATGCTATGTCTCATGGTAAGAGGATTCATAGCCAGAGGGGCCAGTTGCCGTATAAATTATGGGGGGGGGCAGTGGAGTTTGCCTCATCTTCCCTTGTAAAGGGGCTGCTATCACTGTTCACAGTCATCCCCTTTAGTTTACCATTTTAAGGCTTCTGCTATCCTCAGGCATAGCTGCTGAGACCATACTATCACTACTAAGTGAATGAATCAGTACCACCACAGAGAAATCCTTCAGTCCCTGGTTGCTTCACTTCTAGAAAGTCATGACATCAGAACTTTGTTGAATCCCAACTGTTTACAAATGCACAAACCATTCATAAAGCACATGGTGTGAATGGAAGCAAAGTTTGTTAGTGAAGATAACTTAAAAAGAAGTAGCACTACAAAGACCTACCAGCCCTCTGGTGGTTCACATGCGACAAAAGAACTCCCATCCCATACCTTGTTCTTTATTTATGGGTTAGGCTGAGTGGGGCTGAATGTGATTAAAGTCTTTGGATATTGATAAATATATCAAGAGACCTTTGGGTATAATAGCTGTTAGGAGATATGCAGAACAAGCATCATGGTCTACACACCAAAGACCCTGTGAGTAGTACTATCATCACCTAAAGGCCCTGGCTGACTGGAAAGTAGAAAGGAAAAAAGCTTCCATGACTAGTCAGCTCAACTTGTTTCCCTTCAATTCACTGTTTTTTAAAAATATTTTTTTAATTTATTTTATTTTTCTTATATGTGTATAAATGTTTTGCCTGCATGTATGTAAGTGCTCCAAATGTATGTGATGTTCAAGGAAACCAGAAGAGATCATGGATCCCCTGGAACTGGAGCCATCTCTTTAGCCCCAGATATATTAAATTATAGGTAATTTATTCAGCATTAGAAGGAAAATTAAACATGTTAATTATCTTTATATACTATGATATGAATATTTACTTATCCATTTTGCATTAGAACTCTATAAGCATTGAGTCTGTACATATAAAACTCAACCTGTATTAGAGAATATAAAAATCTTATTTGAAGGTTAAGGTCAGTTTTTAAAATTATCTTTTAAAAATTTTCTGAATTATGCCAGGAAGTAATGAACCTAAATAGACAACCAATAAGATTCTGCATTCTTTAGTATTCCCTATGATAATATTAAGATGTCTTCCAGGAACTGGTCATGATAGAACTGCCAACAGAAAGATAGGAAGGCTATGAAAAACTCCTAAGTTGGGCCATATTGAGTGGGTAAGGACCCTTGAGTCCTAAGAGGAAGCCATCAGCGGCTGAACCTCTATTCAAAATGCCAGAGGGTTTTGCTGTGTGTGTAACATCTCACTGTGTAGTCTGGCAGATGTAGAACTCTGTATGTAGACTGGGCTTGTCTTGAACTTGTGAACTTGTGGCAATCTTACTTCCTCTTTCTCCAATGCTAGAATTATGTGTGTGCCATTATACTGACTTGTTTCTTGCATTTTTCTTTTTTAAAAAAAATCACATTTATTTGTTTGTGTGTGGTACACACACACACACACACACACACACACACACACACGCTTGCTTGACACATGTAGAGGTCAAAAGACAACTTGCTAGACTCAATTACCTCCTTCTCCACCATGTGGGTTCCAAGAATGGAACTCAGGGCATCAGGTGTGATGACAAGCACCTGTACTCTCTGAGCCATCTCACTGGCCTTCTTTCACTCTTTATTTGTGTTTCACATAGAATTGTGTAGGGTCTGTAGGATAGTTTAGCCTGCTCCAGTCAGGGAAAAGACCATCACATGATGTGAGAATGGCTTTTCACTAGGGTCCACTAACGGCAGGTGGCGACAGGTCCAGAGTGTTTATGACAGAAATTAAAGGGATGTAATCTCTTTTTTGAAACTGAAGAAATTTTGAAATTTTGCTTTTTTTAAGAGTACTTTTTAAATTGGGAAAAGAAATTTCCTTTCCAGGGAAATATTTCATCTTTTCTTTTTAAAGGCATTTAATAATACTCATTGGTACATGTCAAATATAGAAGGACCCAGAAGACATAATTTTGCATCAGTCAGGAAGTAGAAAGCTATTTAAGATTAAAGAATTTCTTCATGTTAAATATCCTGTATAGAATGTCAGATTTTAAAGACCTATTTTTAATTATTTTGAGTATAAAAGTCATAGTTCAGTTTATTCTATTAGATGCAAACTAGCCACAAACTAATAAAAATTGGGTTGTTTCTTTTTAAAATATGTGACACAAGTTTTCAAGATTTTAGTTATTGAAATAAATAAGACAGAATCCCGTTACTAGTCAATGGCTTTTATGAAGTCATGGGATTTATGAACACAGGTATGTAAAGAGAATCTGTTTTCACATGTGCCTGACTGGAAATAGTGAAGACTTGAGGTTAATGTACCTAAAGGTTATATGAGGCATTAAATCTTTTTTTCTGACTGCCTTTAAGATTTTTCTCTACTATTAGCATTGAGCAATTTGGTTATTGTTAAATCTTAATGTAGGTGACTTCGTTTTTCTTTTGCTTGGAGTTCATTAAATTTCATCACATTTGGAATTTTTCAGTTTTTTTTTTGTTTGGATTTAATGTCTTTTGCTTATTCCATGATCTTGCCCATTCTGGGTCAGTTTTGGTTGATAGGTTCTTTTTTTTTCTGATTGGTTTTTCTAATTACCTGTCAGTTTTCCTTCTTGTTTGGATGCCTACTAATTTTGATTAGATGTCAAACATCATGGATTTTTCCTCATTGGGTACTGGATGTTTCTCAATTCCCATAAATATTCTTCAGCTTTGTTTAATGAAACAGTTATGTTATTTGGGGAACAATCTGATACATTCAAGACTCACATTTAAAATTTCTTAGGAACGTGGTTGGAGAGGTGGCTCAGTGGTGGCTCAGCACTTGCTAGTCTTCGTGAAAAACCGTGTTTGGTTTCCAGCACCTATGTTGGGGTGAACAGTCATCCATAACTCCAGTTTCAGGGAATTTGATGTCCTCTTCTGACATCCATAGGCATTGAACACACCTGGTGCACTCCTGGAGAGTAGCAAAGACAAAAAATACCAGTAGCATCCAATTTTATTGAGAGTGTAGGCAAATAGCAGCTCTTTCCTTTGTGCTCTTTTGTGTACGAGTGTGTATTGATCTGAATTTCTAGATGACA
Source organism: Nannospalax galili (assembly GCF_000622305.1). Lineage (NCBI taxonomy): Eukaryota > Metazoa > Chordata > Mammalia > Rodentia > Spalacidae > Nannospalax > Nannospalax galili. The sequence continues at coordinate 313,207 of NW_008331545.1, forward strand.
GTTTGGCAGTATATTTCAAGAACTCTGAAAAGTATGTATCTTAAGTTATGATTTTAAGGAATTTGCCCAAGAAAATAAGGAAAAAATCCACAAATGAAACTACATATCATCAAAAAAATGAAAATATATGCATGTCATTTATCATTTACTATGTGTTCATAATGGACAAGTGAGCTCTATCGGTGTCTCTCAGTAGGTTATTTAAGTTACGATGTTACCAATTCAGTATCTTGTAGATGTCAAAATCTACCATGTGTGTGTGTGTGTGTGTGTGTGTGTGTGTGTATCATACATTTCAAAATGTTTACAGAGTATCAGTTTACATGAGCAGATAGTTTAAACTGCTGTCATAAGGTTCCCTTTTAAATTATAGGCTTAGGTGCACAGAAAATTCCTTGAAGTATTAAGAACTAATAGTTTTTGCTCTGTAGGTTTTGCTTTTAACATTTTCAATTTTCATTTTTTATTATTTTCTTGAATTTTGTGGTGTGTGTGTGTGTGTGTGTGTTATGCATGGGGAGGCCAGAGGAAGGCAAGGTAGTGGACGGCTTCCTCTATCACTGTCTACCTTATTCCTGCTAGACAGTGTCTCTTGCTGAACTAGAAGCTCACAGTTCCAGCTAGGCTTGCTGGCCAGCAAATTCCTGGGAAATCCTTGTCTGTACCCCTCAATGCTGGGATTCTAAACACACGTGGCCATGCTTAGCTTTTCTGTATGGATGCTTGGGATTTGAACTCAGGTCCTCATGCTTGTACAGCTAACCACTGAGCCACGTCTCTAGCCCCTATATTTTAATTTTTTATAGTAAATTCCATTTCTAATGTGTGAAAATATATATATATAAAAGAAAACACAGAGAATATTAGGTAATTTTAGAAGTTTATTTAAATGTGCGTGTAATTTGATGAATAACAAAATTTAACTGCAGAATTGGTTTGATATATAATAACTGATATTAATAACACATGTCACTTTTGTAGGACTAGAAGAAATTGCAAAAGAAAAAGAAAAACTTAAAAAGGCAGAAAGTATCCAGATCAAAGAAGAAATGTTTGAGACTTCTGGGGACACTTTAAATTGTTCAAATATAGATCACTGTGAACAAAAGGAGGATCTTAAAGAAAGAGACAACCCAAACCTGTTTCTTCAGAAACCTGGCTCTTTTTCCAAATTAAGCAAGCTTTTGGAAGTAGCTAAGATGCCTCCTGAGTCAGATGTGATGAGCCCAAAAGCGAACATTAGCACAAATGGGTGCCCACTGTCTCATCAGAACACTGGGAAGCATTCATTAGGGAGCATTCCCTCAACAGCAGCACAAAGCAGTGTGGAGAAGACAGATGCTAATCTGTTTAACACTGGTTCAAGTGGTTCTGGGAAGTTTTACAGTCCTCTCCCCAATGACCAATTGTTAAAAACACTGACAGAAAAGAACAGACAATGGTTTAGCCTTTTGCCAAAAGCACCTTGTGATGATACTTCTCTGACCCATGCTGACAGTTCAGCTGCTTCAGTGACTTCACAGTCTCAGCCACCATCTAAGTCACCTTCCCCTGCTCCAGCTCCTCTTCTTGGATCATCTACTCATAACCCTGCTGGCCCGAATCCATTTGCTTTATCACCTCTTCAGGTTAGTACTGCTAACTGAAATGCATTGTGATAGTGCTTTTTTATAACCTTGGACCCCATAAAGGTCTTTAAGGGGATCATTTGAATGGTTAAATATCCCTTCCTCAGAATTTCTGTCGCCAAGCTTCATTGGCGCTCCTAACTTCTAACCTGTGTTTAAATTTGCTTTAATTATTTTGTTACTATTACATTATAACTAAGTGATATAAAGTTGTCACTAATGTTTAGTTTTCCTTTATAGTAAATGAAACTATTATTTCAGAATTTGAAAAATAATTTCAGATTCTAATCATTTTCCCAACTTGTCAATCTCTATTTTAAGCAGCTTGTTTTTGTTTTTAAAAAATTTTATTACATGTTATTGACTTGTGTGTGTGTGTGTGTGCGTGCGTGCATGCGTGTACATATGCATATGTACATACATGCCATCATGACAAGTATGTAGAGGTCAGAGGATAACTTGCAGGAATCAGTTCCCCTCTTCCACAATGTTGGTCCTGGAATTGAGCTCAGGAAATCAAGCTAGAAAGTAGGTACCTTCCTGCTGAGCTACCTCTCTAATCTCTAATCTGAATTTTTAGAAAAATATTTTATTTATTATTTTTATGTCTATGCATGTATTGCCTGCATATAAGTAAGTGCACCTGTGTCACACAATGCCCATAGGGGACAGAAGAGGCTGTCAGATCCCCTATAACTGGAGTTACAGATGGTTGTTTGCTGCCATGTAGGTGCTGGGATTAGAACCCAGGTCTTCTGCAAGAAGAGTCAGTATTCTTAACCGCTGAGCCATCTCTACAGCCCCTCTAATCTGAGTTTTAAATCTTTTGTTTTTATAGGTGAAAAGTGGAGTATCTATGATGGGACTTCAGTTTTGTGGGTGGCCCACTAGTGTGCTTACTTCCAATATCCCATTTACGTCACCTTTGCCTAGTCTGGGGTCAGCACTGGGATTATCAGAAGGAAATGGTAATTCATTCTTGACTTCCAGTGTTGTTTCAAGTAAAAGTGAATCTCCAGTACCTCAGAATGAAAAGACCTCTACAGTTCAGCCAGCAGCCATCGAAGTAGCAAAAGCAGTTGATTTCCCTAGTCCCAAACCAATTCCAGAAGGTAGGTACAATGAGATAGCTTGCAGTCACTTACTGTATTCCATGATTACAAATTCCTCTTGGATAAATGAATCTCAGGTGGGTTTATATGTGGCTAACAAATCATGAGTTTGCTTTGTGCCATTATTTCTTAGCCACAATATTGTAAAAGACCTACATATTTATCTTGAATAGAAATGCAGTTTGGTTGGTGGAGAATTATTGACCCAGAAGACCTAAAAACCTTGCTCAAAGTGCTCCATCTCAGAGGAATAAGAGAAAAGGCATTACAGAAACAGATACAGAAGCACCTGGATTATATAACTCAAGCCTGCATCAAAAATAAGGATGGTATGTGCTTAAGAGCTTTCTACTTCTTGACTAATTATGACGTTAACTATCTTATTCCAAAATGTATTAATATCTTAATCATTATTTTTAAATTTTTCTTAACAGTGACTACATTTCTTAAATTGTCATTGCTTTCTTAGAATTTTTAGTGCCTTTACAGGTATATTTTGTATATTTTAGAAAGACTAATTTCTTCTTTTAACAGTAAGCTGTCTGCATGTATACAAGCACATTTGTGTATGTTGAGTCAGTGCCCCTAGGATTTTACTCACTTTATGAAAGAAATCATTGTAGGGGAGATTAGGAATGAAATAGATTTAAAACTTAATTTTTTTCAAATGTAGTTGCTATTATTGAATTAAATGAACATGAAGAAAACCACGTAACTCGAGATATTGTGGAAAACTGGTCAGTAGAAGAACAAGCGATGGAAATGGATTTGAGTATTCTCCAGCAAGTCGAAGATCTAGAAAGGAGAGTTGCATCGGCAAGTTTGCAAGTGAAGGTAAAATTGACTTGGAATAAAATGTTTTTAGGTTAATGGAAGGTAAATAATATTTATTATATGTTTACTATAAAGTACTTATTATGTTAAGTGTTTTGCATTATTTAATTCTCAAAACAGCCGAGAGTTAATTTTTCATCTTCAAGGTAAGGAAACAGGCTTAGTGTGCATAACCTGCCAGTAGTCATTTAAGTGACTAAATGTGGATTTAAACCAAGGTTTTTTGACTATGGAGCCTATGTTCTTTTTACTGAATCTTGCTGCCTCCTTAATAGTATTCACAAAAATCACTTCTGGTGTGGAATTCTTTAACTCAAACAAAATCTTTCATTTTCACCATGATAAATGTAGTGTTCTAATATAAATCTCATTAGAGTCCTACTGTATCATATTTAACAGACTTCTATGTTGTATGGTTTAAATTTGAAGAACAATATAAGATATTAGAATGTTTATATTATGATAAGCAGACAAACCCTACTTATATATGTGAGGCCTGTATGTATTTACCTGAAAGGGATGGCATGTCAGAGCTGGTTTCTACTGAACAGGCAAAAGGAAAGCTTACCATTGCATAAGAGTTTTTAGTTTAGGAAAGAGGGTAAAAAGGTCTTCTTAGTTGATAATGAAGTATTATCTGTGATGTTAGTAGATGCCTAATGACTAAGCATAAAAGGCAAAGAAACTTGAAAAGAATTAGAAAACTGGGTCTCTATTTACATAATTTTCTTTGGTATTTATGTTTTATTCATAATGAAGGATTTATGGAATAATACTATCCTGTCCAATAATTTAAATTTTACTTTATAGTTTTGAGAATCTCTAAAAAGTCATTTTCCAGAGTTAATATAATATCCCTTTTTGCCACAAATATAATTACTAATGTTGAGAGCAAAAGTTTACTATTGTATTAGCAAACTATACGTTCTCCTCCTAGTCATTATATAGTATAAATATGCCTCGTTTATCTGGCATCTTCAACAAATGATCTCTTCTACACAAATTAATTTTCTGGGGAAGTGAAAATTATCCCATTTAATGTCATAATTTTTAACATGTCTGTTGGATCTCTTAGGTTTTGCATTTTACTGCCTCCTTAAATTGAGACTAATGAGTATACTTTAAATTGTCTTGGTGATACAATATTATTAGTATGAAGACCAATTATTAGGCTGTGATACCCTCAGGACATATTAACAGGCCTCTATACTAAATATAGTACACTTTCCTTTCTAAACATTGCATCTCCTTTCCAGAGTCTGGTTTTGCCCTTTCTGGTGGTCAGTTGTTACTACTGGCTGGTTTAATGTTTCCAGTTTTTAGTCAACTCATTTCATCCAGTTTACCAATTCATCAGTTGGAAAAGTATGCCAAGCTTTCATAAATTAGAGTGTGGGTCTGGAACATTTACCTAGTGGCAGAGTCACACTTGATGCCTTAGTCTTACAGGGTTACTGGCTGCTTAAGTGCTCTTAGTAGTGTTCTCAGTAGCTAAAAACAGTGGATTTGCTGTTCAAGTGGAATGCTTAAGGATCCTGTTAACAAGGTATTTATAAATTGTGCTGTATTATTCTAAGAACTGAATTATAATTATTTTAGTCTTGAATTAAGAACACAAGTGTTGGGGGCTGGAGAGATGGCTCAGCGGTTAAGTGCACTGACTGCTTTGCAGAGGACCCGAGTTCAATTCCCAACACCTACATGGCGGGTACGAACTGTCCTTAACTCCAGTTCTAGAGGAATCTGAAGCCCTCTTCTGACCTCCGCGGCATTGCACGACATGGGTGCACTCACATACATGCAGGCAATACACTCATACACATAAAATAAAAAATAAAAATTTTTTTAAAACCCACACATGTTGAAAAAATTGTAAAAATAATAATAAAATGTTTTAATATCTTACCATGTTACTGGCTGCTTAAATGCTCTTGGTAGTGCTTAATCACATTTTTTCTTAAAAAGAAAACAGTTACATTTAGCCTGAGGAGTTTGCCGTTGTGAAAGCGTGGCCTTGGCTATTTAGATAAATTCATTTATATTTTTAATATTGTTAATAATGTTGAGGTTTTCTTTCTATATTGTAGGAAAATTTGTGAGCTTGTGAGCTAGTCCTGCTTGTTGAGAGTACACAAAAAATCCAGTTATTTCCTGTTCCCCTCAGGACAACTCTTCTGCCTTTTTCCCCCTTTATAAACTAATCCTTTCAGCCACAAACCCTATGGAATAGTTTCAAAGTTCGTGATTCTCTTCTGAAAAAGCACTAGGATCTACATTCTCTTTCAAATGTTGAATCCATAACTGTACATGGAGCTATGGAAATATGTGCCTGGTGTTTTCCTCTCTTTAATCTCACATTATATTAACACTATTTGAATTTGTGCCACTCTCTCTAACATCCAGGTCATACCATTACTCACTGAGTATGTACTATAGCAAAAATCCTTGCATCTCGTTCAGAGTACTTTTTGGTAACATGTCATGTGGTATTTCTATGATTAGTCACTGAAATGTCAAAGCTAAAATTTACATTTATCACTGTTATATTTATTATTAATTTCATCTGGGTGTACTTTTCAGCATATGGAACTATTTTTGTCTTCATAAATGTGTTAACAGAACAAACCAAATAAAGAGCATTTGGGATATTGACACTAAGACATTTTTTAAAATGGCAGACTCTGTTATTGCCCTTTTTATATACAGCTTTCAGCCATCTAGATTTTGACTTTCTGACTTTAATACAGCCCCCTTTTTTTCTGCCCTGTCAGTTACCTTACAGAATTCACAATATCCTGTGTTTCCAGGGTTTCTTCTATTTAGGAATTTTATATCCCTCTTAGAATATGGGAAGGAGGGTCTGGAGAAATGGCTCAGTGGTTAAGAGCACTGGCTGTTCTGCAGAGGATGCAGGTTCAGTTCCCAACACCCACATGGTAGCTAATAACCATCTTCAACTCCAATTCCAGGGGATCCAATGCCCTCTTCTGGCCTCTGCAGGTATTGCACACACAGGTACACTTCAGTACATGCAGGCAAAACGCTCAAACACATTAAAAAAAATAAATAATGTAGGAAGGGTATCCATTTGATATAATTTGTTCCTGGCCATTCTTGTGTACTGTTAATAATTCTGCCTTATGAGGGCCTGGTGTTTGCTAGCACACACTCATGGTCTTCCTTCTGCTTCAGCTTCCTGTGCTATTGAGCCTGGCTTACCTTTCTAAATATAAAATTCTGGTCAGACAAAGGAGGAAATTTGGTCCTAACACATAGGTTAAAACACTAATCTCTAAAGAGATTTGATTGTTTAAAAAGCCCATTCTAAAGAAAAAGAGAAAAAAAAGAAAGAAAATAAAAGCCCATTCTATTTTTTACATAATATGCTCTTGCTCAATAGCTGTTCTATATCAGAAACTGGACACCACAGAATTACTCATATGTGATTCTTATCCTAGAAAACTTGCCTTGTTATAGGAAGGTAAAATATGTGCACATATATACAGAATCTTATAACTAATAGAGAAGTACAGCTTTGTGAGTGAAAGAAAAGTATACACGACTTGTGCTGGATATTCAGAGATTAGTACAAGTTACACAGTATTGAGATGAACTGTGAGATGAATAAGTTTTGACAGAGACCAAGGGAATAACACACTAAAAAGGGGGAAGAACACCGTTAGCAGAGGGCCAGGTCAGGAAACTTGCCATGTTTATAAAGTAGCAAGTCATAGAATTTGAATGCAGTGTGAATATTGGCATGGAAGATGAGAAGAAAGGTAGACTGAGGCACTTGAATACCTTGGTAACATTTAGAACTTTATTAAGCAATGGGGAATCTTTGATTGTGAGCCAAAGAATCAATGTAAACAAGTCTATTACAAGATTCTTCATTTAGTCTTTCAATCTATATGTAATGAGTACCCATTATTTTGCCTTCATTGCACAAGAAATAAATGACTAAAGGTAGACGTTGTCCCTCCCCTTACAGGATTTTGAGGGAGAAAGATGTTGATCAAATGATCATATTATTATAAGGTTACAACCATGACAAGGCTTTGGAGCATTTTAGGATCCTAGGAAAGCCTATGGTAGGAGGATGTAGCCCCTGAAGGAGTTCAGGGAAGGATTTACTTCCAGGAATGTCCGTGTTAAAGTGCATTTTAACATGAGTGCTGCAAGCTGACAGGAGTTAGTAGGTGAAGAACAGGGAAACATTGTGTAGACAAGTATCATTGCTTCTGCTGAGTCTCTGCAGCCAAAGGAAAGTGGTGAGTATAAGAGCCTGCATAGGAGAGACATGGAAGGCATGGAAGCAGAAAGCAGGAGCATGGTCTATAGACCATGGACATTCTCTTCCTTTAAAGGAAGTTCATAAAACTAATAACCACATCAGTCTAAAATCTTTTGGAATCCATTGCTGATTTTTATTAGGCTTCCCACAATATCAAAAGTGACAAATGTTCTTTTTCAAACTTTCCTTATAACCCATTTTTCTTTTTTGCTCTTATTTTAACCTAGCATTAGGAAACATGAGGTAAAACTCTTTAGTACAGATTCTTGATCTGCTGGTGTTGCCTGCTGTATTTTAAGTAAAGGTAACTCACCCATCTAACATTTTAAGAACAAACCATAATAACATTACTCTCTTGATATATATAGGGTTGGATGTGTCCAGAGCCTGCATCAGAAAGGGAGGATTTGGTATATTTTGAACATAAGTCATTTACTAAATTGTACAAAGAGCATGATGGAGAACTTACTGGTGAAGAAGAAAACAGTGCACATGCACTAGAACGGAAGAGTGACAACCCCCTAGATATAGCTGTAACCAGGCTGGCTGATTTGGAGCGGAACATTGAAAGAAGGTATCTGAAGAGCCCCTTAAGTACCACCATTCAGATCAAAGTGGATAATGTGGGCACAGTTACTGTCCCTGCTCCTGCACCATCCATTAGTGGTGATGGTGACGGGTAGGTTATTGAGATTAACTTGAAAAATTATTGTGCTTCTTTGCTAATTGGAGCCTATTTTCTATTGCCTGTTATCTATGTATCTTCTTGTATGTCTGTGATCCATATGGATCATGCTATTTGCATGGTGCTTTGTAAAAACTTTTTTTTTTTGTTATGTGCATTGATAATCCTGCAAAGTGATCTCACATTTACCTGGTTGTGACTAAGCTTTAAGGCACGTAGCCACAGTCTGTGCACTACATCAAATTTAGTTGCTTAAACTTTATACTTATTGGCTGTTACATGTTTTTGTCATTGCTTGGCTTTCAGTGTGATGATTGTTTCGCATTCAGTAACCGTAAATGTGGCCATGACCTACTTAATTTTTCTATATTTCAATGCAGAATTGAAGAGGATATTGCTCCAGGGCTCAGGGTATGGAGAAGGGCATTATCAGAAGCTCGCAGTGCTGCACAGGTAGCTCTGTGCATTCAGCAATTACAGAAATCAATAGCATGGGAAAAATCAATTATGAAAGTTGTAAGTGTTTTTATTTAAGAAATACTATAACTAATTTACTTTGTCTTGTTTTTTTCACAACCTCCAGATCTTTCCTAACTACGCATATTACCATATTGTTACAATAATGTATACTGTACTTGAGAGTTTATCTAAATTCTTAAATGCCATATAATCTAATACTTCCTTCTTTATCTTGACTTTGTTGAAGCAACCTACCAAATTTGTTACCTTTTATTTTTTCAAATGTTTCTCTGTCTAATTTCAGTGCTTATTTATAATTATAACAAGTTGTCTCCTGCATTTTGCCAATATAGCAGTTGTTACTAAATGTTTTTAAGGCCCTTTCATTCCTGTAAGCACTCTGGTGGCTAACATTATTTGCTACAATATTCCTAAAATGTTTTACTTTCCTATCAGACTTCCGTCTAAAGTGTAATATCAAAATAAACAGAACTCAAACTTAGATGCTTAAATGTTTGTATCAGTTAAAGTTGGCATGAAGAGTAGATCTTTTCAGGTTCCCCTAATAATTAAAACTGGATTTTCATCTTCTTTGTGCATGCCCAATTGGTTACTGTTACACAATAAGCATTCACTTTGTACCAGGCACCAAAATGCCATGCATTCGAATAGGAGCTACAGCTCATCTACTTCCAGAAGTAGTCATTTTGAATCATGTACACATGCCACTGGCCTGGAACTCAAAGAGATCCACCTGCCTCTGACTAAAAGGCATGCACTACCACACCTAGCTTATATGTAGATTTTATGAATCACTTTAACATTTATTTTTGAATTATAGACTAGCTTTTAAAAAATATTATTTTTATTTTATGTGTGTGTATGTGTATTGCCTACATGTAGGTAAGTGCACCCATGTTGTGCAATGCCTGTGGAGGTCAGAAGAGGCTGTCGGATCCCCTGGAACTGGAGTTATGGACAGTTATTAGCTGCCATGTGGGTGCTAGGATTCGAACACAGGTCTTCTGCAAGAACAGTATTCTTAACTGCTGAGCCATCTCTCCAGCCCCTAGACTAGCTTTTATATTCAAATATTTAAGATTTGTTTTCATGAATGGCTAAAGCTGAAAATTCCTTTACTTGAAGTAGTCCTTCCCCCAAAGAAAGTAGGAAATTATTTAGGATCTTTTGTTATTGTTGTTTTGTTTTTCTTTAGCTTCCCCTCTATGCTTAGACTATTGAAGCCTTTCTGCATTTTATATAAATAAGTATTGTTTCTTCTGTGGCTTTTCACTTCTTCCTAGAAATGTCTTTGGAATTTGAAACTGCAGTTTTACAGTATATGCAAATTTGAGTGTTTCTCAACTCAATAAAATTTAGTTTAAGTTTGAAAGCACTTTGCAGTTGATAGCATTTTCTTAAATATGGAAATATTTGAGTAAAAATATATTCTCTTAAAATTATTAAAGCAAGTTTAATAATCACCTAAGGCAAATATATGTGTTGAAATCTAGGCTACAATGATTTTTTTTTAATTGAGTTGAACATAAAAATGTAATTTATGATTATTTTTTCTTATCTTCATCTGAAGTCATGGTATGGTCAATTTTGTTAAAAAATAAACCCAAAAACTGTATTCAAAAATATTTTTATGAGTAAACCTACTTTTCTGGGTTTTTTTTGTTTTTTGAGACAGAGGCTTATTATGTAGCCCATGCTGTTCTTGAACCCACAGCCTTCCTGCCCCTTTCTCCCAAGAGCTGAAATAAGAGCCATGAACCACCATGCCTGGCAACTTCTACAGTTCAGTCATTTCAGTTTTTGCAAATTCATTAGTTTTATCCACGTTATTAATGTGCAGTTATCATCATTAGTATCATTTATCACAATATCCATTAAAAAAATGTCTTAACACATTATTTGTGGACTGGGGGTATAATCTAGTGGGAGAGTGCTTACCCAGCAGGCAGAAGGTCTTGGGTTCAATCCCCAGCACTGCAAATGATGGTGGTGGTGGTGATGATGATGATGATGATCATCATCATCATATGTGCTTTGCTATGAAACCACTTGATAGATCAACAAGTACTTTGTAACCTTTTATTATAAAGGTATCAGTAATCACAACAACCTTTATAATAAATCCAAACAAAATCTTAAAGTGCTCAATACCTGCCAGGCGTGGTGGTGCATGCCTTTAATACCAGCACTCGAGGAGGCAGAGGCAGGCGGATCTCTGAGAGTTCAAGGTCAGCCTGGTCTACATAGTGAGCTCCAGGCCAGCTGGGGCTACAAGGAGACCCTGTCTCAAAAAAAAAAAAAAAAAAAAAAAAAAAAAAAGTGGTCCAATACCTTTAGAAATGCCACCTTAACCAGATAACCAATCTTACCAGGAAAGAGGAAGCTGCCTGTTTGCCCCCAGATAATTTTCTACCCACAACATATTTTATATTTCTGTTGATGTTAAACAGACAGCATCCATATTTCTACTCTAGTAGCAAAGGAACTGAAACCAAATATTAATATTCTTACTCTAATGCATTTTTAGCTATTTCTGTGATTTGTCAAAAGTGTTGGAAGTGTGGTATCTGTCACCCTTTCTTTGAGAAGATATGAAAATAACTTATTTTAAAATCATGCATCTGAAATGTCAGGCATACTTTATAGTGTTTTTAGTATCTCTGCCAGTAAGCAGTGAAAATTATGTTTATGAATCTTATTTTCAAATATTGTTATAGGGGTTTTAATATAACCTTACACACATTTTTTTTTTTTTTTTTTTTTTGGCCTTTTTGAGACAGGGTCTCCCTGTAGCCCCAGCTGTCCTGGAACTCACTATGTAGACCAGGCTGGCCTCGAACTCACAGAGATCCACCTGCCTCTGCCTCCCGAGTGCTGGGATTAAAGGCGTGCGCCACCACGCCCGGCTTACACACATTATTTTTAAATAAGTACTTTTACCATTCAGGTTTTAAAGGTGTAGCTCAAATTTCGTGAAATAACAACACCATAAGGTATTTAGTGATATGGGATTAGGAAAGTTCATAAAATAGATAGGTCTTTTGGGATTGTTAAACCCCACTGATTTTGCACTTATATACATGACAATTTTAATATTATATATATGAGATTTATTGAATAGATATATTAAATATTTGTTAACTTGAATAGTGTATATCTACCATTTTAATGAAGTTCTTACACTGTCATTGTATGCATACGGAACTATATGATTATTTAAAATTTTCCTAGACTGGGATGTAATGTTGTATTAGAGTTAAATGAAGTAATTTTGAACTGTTAAACCATTTTGTTCCTAAGATATATAAATACCTAACTTCAAATTAGTACAAATGAATTCCCATTTAAGTGTTTTCGTTTTTGTTGAATATTGGTTGCAGAACGATTCTACTGTGACTGGAATGTGACCTCATTCAAGAATGCTGTTACTCTTTTCTTTCCTGAAATTTGTTATACAAGCTATGTATGCATGGGGGAAAAACTTTCTCTTTTCATATTTAAAGTTTTTAATGATATTAGGCATTTTTCAATAAGAAATAATCGTGTATTTTTAGTTCTAGAAAACAAATCATGACCTCAAAAATTCTTTATTCTGTTTCTTTTTCCTTGGAAATCATTTTCTAATATGTATTTTCTGTACTTGTGACACAAGTTTGACTTGAGTTCATTTTCAAAGTTTCCTAATTTAGGCACATTTTTTTTAGTCCTAAAACACAGATGAATAATTTAGACCAATCTAGGAATAACTTTTCTTTATATATACTAATCCAGGTTTCTTAATTTTGATATTAAAAACTATTCTCTTATTTCTTTCTCAGAATATCATAAGGATGATAAGATAAGCAAAAGATGAAACACATTAAAAATCCTATGTATTAAAGCTATTCATTGCTTTATGTGCTCTGACATCATGTTAATTATTTCATATGTTAATGTGTACATGCTTCTGAAGTGTGTGCAGGCATTCAACCTCTAGCTTTGTTCTATGCAATGTATCTGAAGTGTGCATTTACCCTAAAAGAATTGCTCGCCCGTCATGTGGTCCATATCTGTGTAACGAGAGATACATAGATGTGTGTGGCTATTATATATTTGTTAGCAAGCGGAATGTCCATTACTAATATAAACTAGGAATTATGATCTGCTTAGATCCCTGGAGCTATTATTCATAACAGAGAGCTAATTTTAAGTGATTTTTTCATATAGTATTGCCAGATCTGTCGAAAAGGAGATAATGAGGAACTGCTTCTTCTTTGTGATGGCTGTGACAAAGGCTGTCATACCTACTGCCATAGACCCAAGATTACAACTATTCCAGATGGGGACTGGTTTTGTCCAGCTTGCATTGCTAAGGTAAGACTAATGTAGAACTAAACTTTTTAACTTACCTGAGTTTTATGGCAGGTTTTTTTTTTTTTCTTTAAAGTATCACTCACATTTTATAAAGCTCAGCTTTTTAACAGTCCATTAATTTTAATGCAGTCACAAAGTTAAACATCACTATTTAATTCCAGAACATTTTCATCAGACTAAAAGCCCTTGTACGTACAGTATGTGTGGCTTCTTGTTTTTCCCAAAATGTTTTCAAAGTTCATTCATGTGCTCACATATTTCAGTACTTCTTTTTATAGTTATAATAGTTTTTATAATTTATAATTTTTTATAGTTTACAATAGTTTTTATAATTATATGGGTTTACTATATTTTGTTTATCCATTCATTAGTTGTTGATCAACTGAGTTGCTTCTACCTTCTGGATATTAGATGAACATGTGTTTTTGGTTCTCTTTGTGAATGTCCTGAAGAAGAATGTCGAGGTCAAATGATATAAGCATCTGTATTTAAAGTCATTTTTCAGTAACATTTAAAATACAGACCTGTGAGGCCAAATAAGTTAAGAGAGAAGCAATATAATAGAATATATATTAATAGGAAGCAATGAGCCAAGTGTAGTAGCACACCCTGGAATCCCAGAACTGAGGAGGCAAAAGCAGAGAGATGGTGAAGGTCAGGCCAGGCCAGCCTGAGCTACACAGGGAGACCCTGTCTCAAAAAAAAAAAAAAAAAAAAAAAAAAAAAAAAAAAGAGAGAGAGAGACAGGGCTGAGGGTGTGACTCAGTGGTAGAGCATTTGTCTGCAGTGCTTGAGGTCCTGGATTCCACTCCTAGCAGAAAGGAAAAAAAAAATAGCAGAAGCAAAGCAAAAAATAAAAATTTTTTAAAAAGTTGGGTATTTAGCTCAGCTGTAGAGTGCTCCCCGATTATGTTCAAGGCCCTGTGTTCTATCCCTAGCACCATAATAAAATAAAATAGGAAGGACGTTTTGGAACTAAATGATAAAAAGTACAAAGTATGTAAAATCAGCATATATTCAAGACCAGACTCTTTGTTAATATTCCTTACACCAGACACTCTTCCAACTTTAAACTTGACCTAATGGTTGCCAGTAACTGCTACCTCTTCATGAACTCAAGTCTAAACTGCCATTACTCAATTCACTCCCTCTAGCACTCTAGCATACCTCTGATCTCATTGGAACCTTCAGTTCATTATCTTAAGATCTTTTCACCATCTCTCTTCCTTTTAACCTAATGTATCAGTCTCCCATTATTATAATGATTGTATTCACTGTTAGGTCCTTTGCCCCTCTCTCATTCTGGTTAATCCAACTTCCTATATTACTCAGTGCCTGTATTTTTGCATTTAAAATTGGCTGTTGAAAATGTTCAACCTTTTAAATTCAAGGCATTAATTGGGCCTTTAATCATGCATGGTGATTTATTTCCAGTTCTGTTCCCTCTGTCCTCATTCTCAGCTTACCTTACTCTCATTCCACTGAGAAAATGGAAGCCATGAAAGGACAATGTACAAGCTCTTACCCCACACCAAAGATCCTTTTATGTCTAAGCTCACATATTTTCCCTTCTCTACTGTTGCCATGAGTTGCTGGTGTTCCTAGCAAAGCCCGTTCTTCACTTACATCTCAGACCCCATCCCCTGCTACCTCCTGAGGACTGTTGCCCTGGCACTTCTCCCTTCTCTGCAGTATCAGTTTCTTCAGCTTCTACTCATCAGCTACCCACATGCTGCCATTTCTACTCTCCACATCCCAGCCCTTGGGGAGGCAGAGACAGGCTGATCTCTGAGAGGAAACTAAACAAACAAAAACCTTTCACTGACCTCATTTCTCTTTAATCTACTTCCCACATCTTCCTTCTTCCCTTTACAGAAAATCTCTTACAAAGCAGTTTGTTTTGGTTTTCCCCCATTTTCTATGCTTGATCTTAGCTAAAAGGCAATACCCTAATTTCTTACCTCCAGCTCTCTCTAAACTCACTCTTCTCAGATCTTCACCTCCACAGCGTCTCCAAAATGTACTCTTGTCATGGCCACAGATGACTTCTACATTGTCCAGTCTAGTAATCTAGTGATCGGTGCTTGACTCTCTGTCCTGTCAATTGCATGTGATAGCGCTGAACACACCATCCTGCTAGAAACTGCTTTTCACCTGGCTTCTACTCACCTGAGTCCTTCCTGCTTTCACTCCCTGTCTGTCTTCTTCACTTGTTTGTCTTCACTGCCTTGATCTGTGAATAGCAGAGTGTTTTCTTGGCTTCAGGGTTTTCATATGGCAAATGGGACCATATCTGCTTTTAGGGATTTGTGAAGATTGCATAAAATCATAATCATGAAACTTTGTAATTGTACATATAATTTGTTCTGTGAAAGTTTTACATTAATTCTAGAATGTTTTTTAATCCCCCAAAGAACTTCGTATTCATTTCCAGTGATTTCACATCCCCACCCTCCACCAGCCTTTCCTCTTAACCCACTTTCTATGAATTCTCTGTTCTGGTTCTATTACATATAAATTTAAACCATTCCCAATGAATAGATAAGCAATGTAATAAATCCATACAATGAAGGATACGTGACTATAAACGGAAATACTCGAATACATAGAACATAGATTGGATTTTGAAAGCATATGCTAAAGAAAAGATCCAGTCATGATATGTCTGGCCATATATCATATGTCTAAGTTAGTATGTAATAGCCACAACAGATAGATCCATAGGAAGTATAGTAATGATTGCCAAAAGGTGTAAGGGTGGGTATTATATTTTAAACCATATTTTACAAGATAGCCAGAGGGTCACATTGATTCATATTCACTAGTAGTGACTTGATTTCTCATTACTTGTCATTTTTGTCATATGTTGCTAAATATAGTTAACAGCAATCTTTACTGGTTGTACATGTATTACCTTTATCATCATAACTACCACATTATAGAATGTTTTCTCTAAATCTTTACAGACTGCTAAGAGGTAAGTATTTTAACTATTTGAGATATTATCTGGGAGGCCACTAGAGATTTTTCTTTTCAATAAATTTACTTAAATTAAAATTCTGATTACCAGTCACAAAGTAGAATTGGAGTCCTAAGATCTCACTCAGGTCTTATGTGAATACAGCTCTCTTAGACTCTGCTAATGTTATCATTGTTGCTTTTTTTTTTTTTTTTGAGACAAAGTCTCCCTGTAGCCCCAGCTGTCCTGGAACTCACTATGTAGACAGGCTGGCCTTGAACTCACAGAACTCCTCCTGCCTCTGCCTCCGAGTGCTGGGATTAAAGGCCTGTGCCACCACACCCAGCTTTGTTGCTATTTTTTAATAGAGTGAGATAGGTGCTTTGTTTCTTTCAACAATAAAAAAAAGCCTAAACTAGCCAGGCGTGGTGGCACACGCCTTTAATCCCAGCACTTGGGAGGCAGAGGCAGGAGGATCTCTGTGAGTTCGAGGCCAGCCTGGTCTATATGGTGAGTTCCAGGACAGCTGGGGCTACAAGGAGACCCTGTCTCAGAAAAGACAAAAAAATTATTATTTTAATTTTATGTGTATGTTTTTGAAATATAAGAAAAAGTGAAGATTTTCAAAATATCTTTTCATTTAATTCATACTTGTAAATATATTTGCATGATATTTCATGCTCCAAAATGACTATTTCTAAATACATCATCATGATTAACTGTTTTATACTGTCTGTGTATATTTAGGTATGTATATATAAGATCACAGGATCACAGAATCAAAGGTATCCTTGTATACATTTATAGACATACCCAGATCCACATATACATAAAAAGATACATGTTAGAAGTTTCAAACCCTAGTGCCTACAAAAGCCAAAGAAATAACTAACATAAAGGAATTAATTAGAAGCTGAGCATGGTGGTACAAGCCTGTAATCCTAGTACTGGGGTGCTGAGACAGAAGAATTGTAGGTTCAAGGTCAGCCTTTGCTGCATAGCTAGCAGGACTTCATCCCCTAAAAGGAGAGTGGTGGTCTGTGTCCACATCCAAGAATATAAAAGGAAGAGTTCATTTAGCTTACGGCTCCAAAGGGGCAAGAGTCAGTCCATCATGGCAGGGAGGTATGGGGGCAGATGTGGCTGGATTAGGAGCAGAAGCTCAGCTCTCACATCTTTAAGCAGGCACAGGAAGCAAGAGAGTTATTCAAAATCCAGCAAGCTTAAGAACTCTCTAACCCCATCCCCAGTGACATGCTTCCTCCAGCATGGCAGCACCTTCTAAGACCACGCGAAACAATGCCACCAACTGGGGACAAAATGTTCAAATACTTAGAGCCTATACTTGGAGACATTCTCATTCAGTCGACTACAAAAGAGTTCATTGTTTTTTTGAAACATCACAAAAGTCTTGATTCTGTCATTTCAGTTTCATATTTTCTTGATGTGAAATATTAATTTGTTAGAAAATGATCCCAAATAAAAAGAAATCACTCCATATAATGTATTGGTTCAAGCAGAAACTGGAAGTCTTCATTATTCGTGAAACGTTATTTTTATTTTATTTATTTAGTCTTTGAGACAGGATCTCAATCTGTAGCCCAAGCTGGCCTGCAGCTTACTCTGTAGCCCAGGCTGACCTCAAACTCAAGGCAGTCCTCCTACATCAGCCTCCTATGTGCTAAACTTATAGGCATGAGCCATCATGCCTGCCAGCTCAAAATGTTTTTATAACTATCAAACTTAATCATCATTAAGTAAATAGTTTTTATGATCTTAAGCACTTTCCTTTAAAGTAATTTTTGAGTATTATGAGCTCACTATAATGTGAACACACAAAATAAACTAAATGGAGAAAAATTTAATGAAACATTTTAATTATTTTAGTTAATGGCAGAGAATATCACTTCTTTGATGTGTATGGGAAAGCTGTTGCATTTGTAGTTTGTCTTATTATTTTAGTGAATTGAATTAAAATATCCCCTTAACTTTATTTACTTGCAGCCTGTCAACAGAGAACCAAATAATTTTAACTGGTTAAGAGCAAGTTTTAAGAATACCAAGAAGTTGGTAACACATCTTTGATGAAATTGCTATGAAATACTACTAAGAAATATTTGCTGCCAACTTTAATTTATGACCAGAGTGGTTATATGATTCTGTAGTGTAGAATATCTGGGAGTAGTTTTCTAAAAATCATTAGAATGTATCATTTCAGAGAATTCAAACAAAAACTATGCATTGCTATCTAACTATCTATATCATTAAATATCTATTTTATGATGTGCTATTTAATATAACTTTTAATTCCCAAAAGCCATATTTACTTCCCTATTTCTAAATTCAAGGAGGACTTTCAGTCTGTGGTTGGATGCATGAGTCCACATTAAAGTTTTCTTTAGCTCGTAACTCTGGTGCTAGCATGACCCCATCAGATATGTGGTTCCTCTTATTTTACAGTTGAGATAACCAAACTGCATAGAGAGTTTTGCCCAAAGTTCCATAGTTAGTAAGTAGAGCCCTGACTGGGATTCATATGCTTTCACTCCAAGTACACTATTCTCTATTCCATTTCACTCTATAATTTTCCTCAGAAAGAGAAACATTTCTCCCCACCTTTCACTGGTGCTTTGAAGCACAATTTTTACTAATTTGATCTCTTTAAAAAATTACTTGTTTGGCACTCCTTGAGCTCCTTTTTATGTTTTGGTCTGGCTCTGTATCTCTTTCTTCCTCAGCGTTCTTATTAACAGCTCATTTGTATAGCCATCTTTGTTCTTAGTTTTGCTATGAGCTACAGGAGAGTCCTGTCATCTTTAGCCTCATTCAGGTCGTACCTACACTACAGTCATACACTGCAGTGGTAACTGTTGATTACCAAAGGTGGATCAGCATCTCTAGTTTTGAGAATCCTTAAATAGATTTTTCATGTTTCATTGGGTGGTAGTCTTATATTATAGAAGAGTCTTCTAGATCAGAGTTGATATTTCTTGTTGGTTGGTCCTATCACATGTTCATAACTTATTATTTTAATACAAAGTCTACAAATGGTTGTTTTCTTAAACCCATGTACTTTTTTAAAATTAAAGGCAAGTGGTCAAACCATAAAAATTAAAAAACTTCATGTCAAAGGAAAAAAGACTAATGAGTCAAAGAAAGGCAAGAAAGTAACTGTAACAGGGGACACTGAAGATGAAGACTCTGCTTCTACAAGTAGTTCACTTAAAAGAGGAAACAAAGATCCCAAAAAAAGGAAAATGGAGGAAAACTCTTCAATGAATGTATCAAAATTAGAAAGTGCTACTACTCTTAAGAAACCTAAAAGAGATGACCCCAAGGACCTAGCTCTTTGCAGGTATTTTTTCAATTTTTGTGTGCAATGTAGTTATAACGTTACATTTTGTTTGCTTAGAAACCTTTTACCATACTAAGGATTACTTTCTGACAACTTGTGTAAACATAAAAATGTAAAAAATAAGTAGATATCTTTTTATAAATTTGCATTATTTTTTAATCAAAGGTTTATAATAGGAAGTTACTGTTTTAATATGGACAATTTTTAAGTATAGGTGCTGATTTCAAACATTTTCTTTAGTTTGATCCTTGCCGACATGGAAACTCATGAAGATGCCTGGCCTTTTCTACTTCCTGTAAACTTGAAACTTGTGCCTGGTTATAAGAAAGTTATTAAAAAACCTATGGATTTTTCTACAATTAGAGAGAAACTAAATAATGGACAGTAAGTAAATTGTTTCTGTTGGATAAATATTGAGTACTGCCATGGAATATGCAACATAGTGGCATATCACAAGGTATCTGTAAAAGCATACTAAAAAAATGCAGTGCATAAGAAGCATTCCATGACCTGTTGACTGAAGTTGAACCCTTTTGAATGAAGTTAATGGGGTATACAAGGGATATTATTGGTCAGAGAGATTAGTAAACTAGTCAAGTAGAAAGAGTACTCTAGTAGAACTGTGGTGAGGTCACATAGAAAATAGATTGTGAGGAAAATGCCAAACAGTTGTAAAAACACATTTTTGTTTTTGTTTCAAGATAAGGTCTTACACTGTAACCCAGGCTGGCCTCAAATTTACAGTCCTCCTGCCTCTGCCAACCAAATGCTGAGATTACAGGTGTGTGGTACTCTGCCTGTCCTGGAAAATATTTTGGTCTTAAGACCAAGATAAAAATGTGTTTTTTCATTTAACTCTCTTTAAAGCCAGCATAGTTCAGAACATAAAAACTTTTTCAAATGTTGCATTTATAAGAGGATTTTATACAAATTGAAATGCTACCTAATTTCATTGCTTTTCCTTTTAGTTTGAATTTTTTAACTTCATTTCTATTGTATTTTCTTTCAGATATCCTGACTTTGAAACCTTTGCTCTAGATGTCAGGCTTGTTTTTGACAACTGTGAAACATTTAATGAAGACGACTCCGACATAGGCAGAGCTGGCCACAGTATGAGAAAGTACTTTGAAAAAAAGTGGACAGCTACTTTCAAAGTGAGCTGAAGTCATAATCTTTTTTTTCTTTTTCCTTTGACACAAGGACAGACAAAACCAGCAATGTGAACTGCATTTACATAAATGTGCAAGGCACATAATGACATGTTTTCCTTAAAATAAGTATATATATATATATATATGTGTGTGTATATATATACATACATATATGTATATATACATATTTTTAAAAGGCTGAGAATGATACCATTTTTAAAGGCTTCACTCCCACAACCAAGATCCTTGGTTATTGGTTTGTGTGATTTATCAGCTAATTTAGGTAGAACAGGGAAGCACACCCAAAGAATTTTCAAAGGAAAGGGTGTTATAGTGCAATAGCAATTCAAATGTACCAATCGCACTGAATATTCAACACCAGAGCTCTAATGTGGGAAATGGTTCTCCTTTCCCTCTCAATAAATATCTATTTTTCATTTTTTTACTTTGTAGTTTATTTTTTAGTGAATGTATTTAATTTTATGAATTATTTATGATTAAACCACATCCAGAATCTTCGTTTTCTGTGAAAAGGAAGAACTAGAAAATTGCTTTAAATCTTGAAAATACAACAAGGAATGTTTTAAAATGTAAAACAAAGCCAAGTTAAACTGTTTACACTGATGTGCTATAAAAGCACCAAAAATAAACTTTACTGTAGAGTTACAAGTACATTTATATATATATATATATATGTTCCTGCGTCACTTGTGTAGTTAAATTGTATTCCAAGACAGTGAAAAAATTGACATGTATATACTGTTCATTATTGTTTATATTAAGTCTTGTTTTAAATATGTATTATGTGTATATATTGTTTGGAGACATTATTGTTTATGCCTTAGAAGGATTGTAGCATTTTATTTTAGTCTGAAGGTAATTACAGCTCTACAGCTTGTACAGTAATTATCCTCTACCAACACTGTGGCGTCTCCCTAATCTTGGTAGTGCCTGCCTTTGAAACAGGGTGTAGGGGATAGTAGTTTTCCATTTTTCTATTTTGTTATATAATTTTAAGCCACCAGGGACTAAATTAAAGTATAATCATTTGTATCCATGTGGAATAAAATTGTGACAATTTCCTATACACACAGTATTTTTTCATAGAGACATTTCCCTCCCATTTGCCTTGCCTCAAAAATAAATTTAAAAGACATTTGTAACCACTGTGTTTTATCTACTGTGTGTTGTGGTGGCCTGTTGAAGGCAAATAGATCAGAATTTTTTTGTACCTATGTAAAAGTACTTGAAGTTTTATTTAAAATAAAATGTTGTGGAAAAGGTAGCATTCTTTTTTTCGGAGTGTGATTTTTCACTACTGTGTGTGGCACGGATACAATAAAAGACTTTTACAAAGTAGTTTTTTAGTTTTTCTTAATGAACTTGAACATGCATTCTGTTCAAAAGGCAGTTAATTTAAATTTGTTTTTTACAGAATCCTAGCAGTGTACAGAGTTTTGGCCGCATGCTCTAGCAGTGGGCTGTGTGGGAAGAAGGGGTTCAAGTCAGATCCCTGAGCTTCATGAAGTTGTAAATTTATTGGTCCTCATTTTATTTCACATTTCAGCATGAAAAAATTAGGATACATTTCTCTGATGTGAAAAATATGTATTCATAGGTGCATAATCTATTGGTTGATAAGAAAAGTGAATTTAAGGGCTGGAGAGATGGCTCTCCAGTTAAGAGCACTGGCTGCTCTTGCAGAGGACCCAGATTCAGATCCAGCAACCACAAGATGGCTAAGAACCATCTGTAACTCCAGTTCCAGGGGATCTGACACCCTCTTCTGACCTCCGTGGGCATTGCATGACACGGTTGTACTTGTATACATGTAGGCAATACACTCATACATATAAAATAAAAATATTAAATGAAACATTAATTTTTTTTAAAAAAAAGGAAAAGTACTTTAGTCTAATGAGTCATGAGATACTGTCAAGAAATAGCTAGATGTTGGAAAGCCATTGATAAATAAGGCAGCCAGAGCTAGGGAGGTAGCTTCATGGGTAAAGTGCTTGTTGCTCAAGCTTGAGGACCTGAGTTCAGATCCCCAGCACCAATGTGAAAGACAAACACAATGGCTATAGGGGGTTGACAGAAGGATCCCAAAGGCTTGCTGACTGATCAGCTAGCAAACAGCAGGCTCCAGGTTCAGTGAGACACTCAAAAAATAAAGATAGATATCAACAGAGGAAAACCCCTGATATCATCCACTTCTGACTTTTACACAGGCATGTATTAACAAGTACACCTTCATAGACATGCATACAGCACAGAGAGAGATAGAGTGGAAGAGAGAGAGAGAGAGAGAGAGAGACAGACCCTGTCCCTAGTTTTCATTATGATGGGGATTGCACGTGAGACTTTGTGCATACTAAGCAAATGTTTTACTAAGCTACACCCATGCTTATTGCTTTTTTTTCAAGTTTTATTTATCATTTTTATCTTATGTGTGAGTATATTGCCTGCATGTATGCAAGTGCACCTGTGTCGTGCAGTGCCCACAGAAGTCAGAAGAGGGTGTCAGATCCCCTGGAACTGGAGTTAGGACAGCCACCTTGTGGTGCTGGGATTCAAACCCAGGTCCTCTGCAAGAACTGCCAGTGCTCTTAACTATGGAGCTCTCTCTCTCCATTCCCACCTATTGCTTCGAATAGTGAAGGAAAAATAGAAAAATTTTGAAGAAAATATCCCTCGCTGAAAATACTTTGAGCCAAGAGTATTTTCCAAAACCTCTATAAATTTGTTCATGAAGATTTCTAGGAAAATCAGCTGTTCTTATATAAATACGTGTTTTTCTGTTAAGCAAATATTGCAACAATGCCCCAGGGAACTTGATCAAAAATAACCATGTGCAACAGAGAACAAGGTGGCATTGGGAGGCAAGTGCTGCATTTTGTTCTCACAGAGCCACCAGATGTTGCCTGGGGATTCTTTTTCCTAAAGGGCATTACCATACAGGTGATACATATATGTGTTAATGTATTGAGATGATAGCAACACCCTTTAGTGTCACATAAATAAGAAAATCTTTATGAGTGGTGGTGCACACCTTTAATCCCAGCACTTTGGAGACAGGGCAGGTGGACCTTTGGCCAGCCTGGTCTACATTGTGAGTTCCAGGCCAGCTCCACTACAGGGAGATCCTGTCTCAAAAAGACCAAGAAAAAAAAAAAAAAAAAAAACAATTTTCTAAAGGCAGTAAGTTTCCTTTAAAAATGAGCATGGAAGCACACACATGTAATCTCAACAGTCAGCGGCTAAGGCACATTTATGACTTAAAGGCCAGTCATGACTACACTTGGAGACTCTGTGCCCCCCCCACCCCAAGCAAACAAGTAAATAAATAAGATATCCCTAGCAAAAGGAAAACTTAGGAAATGTTGACTGCCTTGGATTTGTCTTTATTGTGACTAAGCAGAGCTAGTCCTGGAAGTACTGGGCATTACCCTAGATAGTGTGCACCAGATGACATCTTTATGTATTGCTTGTTTTGTAAATGACACAGAGTAGGCATGCTGTTTATTCTCAATTATACCACTGTCGTCCTCCTCAAATATAAAAAAGAAAATTACCCTAATGCATTACTGTCATGTATACGCAACATATTTTCAGTAAAATAAATTAGGTTTCATTTTGAACCCTTTCTGTTTTGGACCTAAATGTCCTGCAAATGGTAAAACATTGGCCTGCCTTCATGTTAGATTAATATTGTTACTAAAATAATAGTAACCAAGGATAACCAATCAAACAATCCACTGTTATTAAACCTAGGGAATATAATTTGAAACTATGTAGACAGCAAATTAATAGCCATTGAGTTACTACCAGTAAAGAGCAAATGGGTGGGGGCTGGAGAGATGCCTCATGCAGAGGACCTCTGTTCAATTTCCAGCACCTACACAGGGGCTGACGACCATCCATAACTCCAGTTCCAGGGGATCTGACGCCCTCTTCTGACCTCCTCGGACATTGCATACACATGGTACTCATACACATAAAAATAAATCAAAAGAATTTTTAAAGAAAAGATTAAATGGGTGAAAATGTGTAGGTACATCATAAAGTCAGATAAATGACTATGCATCTCCCTTCAACTCCAAAATAAAATGTGTTGCAAGCATCAGGATTGTGATGAATCAGGGTTTTTTAAAATTTAATTTTATTTATTTCTTTATTTTTTTATTTTGGTCTTTTTGAGACAGGGTCTCCTGTAGCCCCAGCTGGCCTGGAACTCACTATGTAGACCAGGCTGGCCTTGAACTCACAGAGATCCACCTGCCTCAGCTTCCTGAGTGCTGGGATTAAAGGTGTGCACCACCATGCCTGGCTTATTTATTAGTTTTATTTTATGTATATGTGTGTAGGTAAGTGCACCCGTGTCGTGCAATGCCTGCAGAGGACAGAAGAGGCTGCCAGATCCCCTAGGACTCGAGTTACCAACAGTTGTTAGCTGCCATGTGGGTGCTGGGATTCAAACCCGGGTCTTCTGCAAGAACAACCAGTGTTCTTAACTGTTGAGCCATCTCTCCAGCCCCTATGATGAATCAGTTTTGTCTTCTGTTTTTGCTATGTCTCTCCTCTCTCTTTCTCTCTTCTTTCCTCCCTCCCTCTCTCCTTGCCCCTCCCTTCCCCTCTTGCCTCAGCCTCCCAAGTACTGGGAGATTAAGCTTGCACCATCACACCTGGCTGTCTTCAATATGGTAATATGCCCCTCTGTGCTTGTTCTTTCCTATCCCCTCCACCCGGACTTCCTTGCAGGACATTCACAATTCTATACCTTATCCCATTAAAAGAATCCTCAGCAAGGAAACCTCATATGAATTATTTGTTCCTTATTATAAATTCAATTTGTAGGCTACCTCTCAAAATTATTTGCCTTGTGAGTAACTTCATTTGAGAAATGGAGGAGATTTATGTTCTGTTCAAGAATTTCATTCCAGCAAGGAGATGAGGAATATTTTAAGAAAAATTGAAATTTTCTCTCTTGTAGGGATGTGATATGATACACAGTGGGGGGAATGAGCAGAGCCTCCTCTGTTAGGAATCTTGTTCCCAAATCCCTGAGACACATTGTGCCACATTACAGCTCTGCTAGCCCAAAAAAGGGTCTTTAATTTTAGCTAACTGAGCTGATTAAGTCTCATTTCATGGGCTATTCTTCACACTGTTCTTACAAATCTCTTTGTATTTTTAGTTTTAGTTCTGTTCCTCTCTGATTCCTCTCCCTGCCATACATTGTCTGCAACTCTTTGTAACTGTAAATAATACTGTTGTGACTTGAAATACAGGACCCTAATATAGAAGCCAATTTTCAAGGTGGTCCCAAGTATTCCTTGCTTTCTGGTTCCATGCCAGCATGGATTCTCATCCTATGGAGGTAGCTCTATGATCAACATCATATGGAGTAGTGCCAGATTAATTCTCAGACCAAGCCATAGAATCATTCCTGCTCCCACCTTGTTCTCTTAGATCATTTGCTCTGGAGAAGCTAACCACTATATTGTGAGGACACCCAAACAGGCCTATGAAACATTATAGAAGTGGATCCTGGCTGGAGAGATGGCTCAGTGGTTAAGAACACTGACTGTTCTTGCAGGAGACCCAGGTTCAAATCCCAGAACCCACATAGCAGCTGACAAGTGTCCATAACTCTAGTTCCAGGGGATCTGACAGCCTCTTCTGACCTCTGCGGGCATTGTACAATGCAGGTACACTTACCGACATGCAGGCAATACATGCACGCACATAAAAATAATAAAATATTTTTTTAAAGTGGATCCTGCAACCCGTTATGCATTAAGATGACTGAATCCCCAGCCATTGTCCAGACAACACTTAAGAGATCCAGAACTACCCACCTAAGCTACTTTTGAATTCATGACTCACAGAAACTATGACATGATGTTTATTGTTTTAAACCACTCAGTTTTAAGTAATTTGTTACATTGCAGTAGATCATTTACACTATGTTAAGAGTTTCTCTGAGACGTATTCCTATGGGAGAACCCCCAGGTTGTTGGGGATGTGCACATGTCCCACTACCTTGCCACTCTACCCTCCCAGCGATGGCTGCTGCAGTGTGCATTCCTCCCAGCTGCGGAAGAAGATTCTTTAATCCTGCCTCCCAACCTATGCTTAATATTTGGATAATTTTCACTAACAATTTATCACAGACTTTGAATTTTGAAATGTATCAGGTAGTTGTATTTCATTCATCTGAGTAGCCTCAACTTTGACTTGTTACCTTATGGTTTTTGTCCAGTATAGTAAACAGCATCTCCAACCATGTGTGTTTTAGAACTATAGAAACTGCCTCAAATTTTTATTTTTGGCCAGTGATACCCAGGAAATTCAGCATCAGCACTTGTTCTGGTTAGGTGGTTAAGCTGCTGAGAGAACATGCTCGAGAATGTGCAGTTCATAGAAAATACTGAGAAATCATAAGTATAATCGGGACTGATAAAGATTTATGAGTTACAATAACAAAAGTTGTATTCAGAAGAAAGAAGGATAGGAGTTGGCTAAATTCAGGGTTAAAGGACCTCCACCAAAAGAGAATTGTGAAAATTTTAGCATTTAAACCTAAGAAGAGACAGTGACAAAATAAATATCTAGTATCCCTTTATAGCTCTATACCCCAGCCATACATGTGAAGAAGATCATTTAAATTGTTCTTACTGGATACCTAAGAGAAAAAAAAAAAGCATTAGGGGATATACTATAATGTGTATGTAGTTCCTTTAAATATTTTTTAAATTTTTTGTGTGTATAAGTGTATTGCCTGCATGCACATAAGTGCACCCACTTTTGTGCAGTGCCTTTTTTAAGTCAGAAGAGGGTGTCAGGTCCCCTGGGCCTAGAGTAATAGACAATTGTTAGCCTCCATGTGGGTGCTGGGAATTGAACCTAGGTCCTCTGCAAGAGCAGCCAGTGCTCTTAACTGCTGAGCCATCTCTCTAGCCCCTTAAATATTTTTTATATTAAAAAAATGTGAAGCCAAGAATGCTCTGTATACCTGTAATCCTAGCAATTGGGAAGTGGAGGCAGGAACATCAGGAGTTCAGTGTTATCCTTGGCAACAATAGTGAGTTCAAGGTCAGCCTGGTGTAGATGAGAATGCTGCCTTTAAAACAAAAAATGTATCACTAGTAATCCTGGTAATGATATCAGAAACTGTGGTTGAATCTTGCAGAATTGAAGCAAATGATAAAAATAAGGCTTACTATACCCATTAGGGAATAGATCCTGGGCTTAGATAAAAGGAAAGTCTAGTAAGTACAGAGGGCCACCACAAAGCTAGCAAGACCTTTATATGACACAGGTTCACATGGAGCTAGGGAAAGGCCTTCAGCGTTCACGCACAACTCTATGATTCCTCCAGCTCTCAGAGTTTTTAACTCTTTCAGCAGTGCAGTCCACATTGGTAATACACTTTTTTCATGTTTCCATTTTTTGAAAAGAGGGTCTCAACATTTCATATGGTAGAAAGACAAGCTGGCTAAGATGTGACTATGCACTTGGTTTCCTGCCTTGACTTCCCCAAAATGATGAACTGTAACCTGGCATTGTTAGCTGAATAAACCCTTTTCTGAGAGAGAGAGAGAGAGAGAGAGAGAGAGAGAGAGAGAGAGATTGGTCGGTTGGTCTGTCATTGTGTAGCTCAGGTAGTCTAGAACTTACATTCCTGCCTGTGCCTCCCAAGTGCTATGATTACAGGTATGCACCACCATGCCCTGTGTAGTAATACCCTTTTCTATCTTTATTGTACTAAATCTCAACTTTTTTAGTACAGAAATTACTTAAAACAAAGGTAGATTTTAGTTAGCCATTAAAAATGATCATGAAACATTAGTTAATTGAATGAAAAGATTGGTTATAGTATAGAATGTTCAGTGTTTCTGTTAAAGCACTTAGCGTGAGAGAAGGAAATTCTAAATGGATGAATATTTCAAAATTAACTCTTAGTTTGGGATTTGGGAAGACTTTAACATCTTTTCATTTGTGTGTCTTAATATTTCTGCAACAAATGTGCATCATTTGCTTTTTAACATTTAAAGTCCTTTTACAACCAAGTATGGTAAATTTAGCTAGTACATAAAACAGGTGGAAATAGTGAATAAATTTGGCATATGGTGCGACATAATTGCCAATATAGGCTGTTTTCATATGTATTATTTCAGTGAAATGGCTTTTTATTGTACAATTTCCATATGGCAGACATTATCATTTCCTAGTCCATTGGTATCTTGCATCTCTTCCTTCTACTTTATTATGATGTCATGTGGCTGTATGATTCAAAGAGTAAATTTTTAAAAATACTTATTACTTTTATTTTATGTGTATGAATGTTATGCCTGCATGTAGGTAAGTGCACCCATGTCATGCAGTGCCCACAGAGGACAGAAGAGGCTGTTGGATCCCCTGGAACTGGAGTTACAGACACTTGTTAGCTGCCATGTGGGTGCTGGGATTCGAACCTGGGTCTTCTGCAAGAACAGCCAGTGTTCTTAACCACCGAGCCATCTCTCCAGTCCCCAAGGAGTAAGTTCTTATTAGTAAGCCAACCATGGTAATGCTAACCTTCTTAAGAGTGATTGCTCAAAGGAGGCATATGACAGAATTCTGGGCAGTGACATGTGAGAAAAATTCTGAAAGGCTTCTGAAGACTTGCCCAGAGAACTTATGCTCAAAGGAGACATAGTCTTATCTTTGGCAGTGACTGTGGGAGGCCAGGATGTTCAGAGTTGCCATGACTCTCATCTATGCAGCATCAAATCCAGAGAAGATAATGGTCCTGAGAATGAAGGGGAAAGAAAGAAAGATGGAAAGAACTTGAGTTCTTCATATGAACTGTCACATTAATTAGCCTTGGACTACCTGCCTTTGAACATTTTGCTTTGACTTGTTTTAGAAGAAAGTGTCTTGATACAGCTGGAGGTACTGCTTTGTATCTAAACTATTCAGGCTACATGCAGAACTCTAGAGGGTCTCCTCAGAGAGGTCATAAGACAGTTAATTTTATAAATGAGAACAGTAATACTAGACTACTAGTACTTGTTATCAGCCAGCCAGGTAAATTCTAATTGAGGCTTAACCTAACCTGCCTTTGCCCTTTAAAAACAGCATTTCTCAGGTCTGGGGAGATGGCTCGGTAAATTACATGCTGAGCAACCATGAGAACCTGAGTTCACATTCCTGAAACTTATATGAATGCTGGGTGTGGCAGCCCACATCTGTAACCCCAGAGCTGGGCGGGAGGGAGACAAATAAGGGTTGTGGGGGCTTTTTGGTCAGCCAGTCCAGCCAAAACAGCTCCAGGTTAAGTGAAGAGACTCTTTCAAAAAGTAAGCTGGAAACTTATAGCGAAAGACACCCAGAGCTGACCTATGGCCTCCATACATGGACACACACAGGAGCAGACCCACACACATGTGCACACAAAAAGTATTCCTCAGACATGTTCAAATTAATTTTCTTAATTATCTCAAATATCTCGATGCCTTTCCCACCAAAATATTCCAAAAACTGTTTGAGCCTTGGTAGCATTTGGGAAAAATATCAAGATGATGATTTTGTAAGTGGTGAATGCATTCTAGTTTATTTAGAACAGTTACCTTGCTTTAGAATGAAAAATCTAAAAAGAATGAAAGCCCACTTTGTCTCTGTACCTGAGGAGAGAACTAGGACTTATTTCAGCCTCAGACTGTAAGCAACACAGCTGGACAGAACACATGAAACAAGTGTTTTCAGACTTCAGGCTACAAGCAGCACAAGACCAAGTTCTGATGAGTAATGAAGAAAGCTGGTCTTCTATTTGCCCAGGCTTCTCCTTGGAGACATGTTCTGTACTTACGTGAGGATAATATGAATAGAACACAGTCAGGGCAGTGTTCAACTGAGTGCAGGCAGGCTTCAAGGTTTTAAAAGGGTGCCAGGGACATGGCAATGTATGCCCATAATCCCACCACTGAATTGACTGAGGGGGGACGATTGCAAGTTCCAGGCCAAATGACTACATAATGAGGCCTTTCAAAGCATGTTTTCTTTGTGCTTTCAAGTTAACCACATCTATGGCAGTTACACATAGAAAATGGTTAATATGTATATAGCATCATGTTAAATATTTTATGTGTAGTATTTGATCTTTAGAACAGTCTTGTGAGGTAGGAAGAGAATAACTGCATGAGACATGAAAATGGAATAGGACTATGGGGGGGATGAAAGTGTGCAAGTGAGGAGGGGGGTGAGGAGGGGGAAGGAGGACCAACCAAAACAAAGTGTTATAAAAATACCCTAACGAAATTTTCTATGATAGTTAAAAACAAAAATATTAATTCAAAAAATTTAATAGAATAATTTTATTAGGTGAGTTCTGTTGTTAGCCTTATTTTACAAATAAGTAAACCAAAACTTAGAAATATGTGGTTATTCAGCTAGTTAGGAAGGAGAGCTGGATTCATGTAGCCAGCTGGCTCCAAGTGCATTGTGTTAGCACTGAGACATTATGAAGCACTATGAAGGACAGATGGTTGCTTGGTGAAATTTAATATACTCAGTAGATTTACCTACTTTCTTTGGGGCCTGAAAATTATTTTGTCAGGGCCTAAACATTGGTGAGATTCATGGTTGCTGCCTCATTAACAAAGCCATAATCCAGGCTATCAACTAGATTAGAATGGGAGGGATTCTTTTTCAGTGCCTAGGGAACCATGTCCTGGTTTCCAGTATCATGATACCTGGGAAAGGGGATGAATCACCTGGAAGATGATAGGTGAGACCTGAGTCAACATAAAGAGGATGTGATGAAACTGAGCCGTGTTTGATCCAGACACTGGCAAGATGAGGTAAGCTGGCCCTTCAACTATCTGCAAAGCACAGTGAAACCTCTATCTGAAACCCGGGCTCCCTCCTGTGCAATGCATATTTAACAGCCCATCCTGTCTTTCAAACTTTTACTTGGCTCCATGGTGCTTATCTCCATTTTTCTCTTAGGGAAACCTAACTCCCTCAGCTTTCTTGATGATAATGTTTTCTAATTCTGACTCTTAAAATCCTATCTGGCCATCTGACTGCAATTACAGATCTTTCCAGAGCTAACCGTGAGTCATGTGTTCATTGGCATGCTCTTGGTGTATGCACAGACATTCTCTCCAGTTTGCGTGGATTTAATTGTCTTTTCAAAGTTCCCACGAGCAGTGAGGACACACATTGTCTACAGCTAGACAGAGGGCTATTATGGGCTGTATATCTACCACTTTTGTCCTCTACCATTCCTCAGCAGATTGTGTCATACATATTTTTTAAACACCTCTCATTTAGTAACATTTAATATTTTACAATGCCCATTAAAACTTTGCCCATAAAGCCTTCCCATCGAGGAAGAGACTTGTTCTTTCGAGGGCATCCTGAAAGCAACGGCAGAATTGTGGTTCTGCATAGCACTCAGATAGCTTCACGGAGACAAATGCTGAGCTTTTCAAAATACTTGCTTTGAAAAGGCTGGCGATCTTAAGTTGAGACAAGATCATACTCTAGCCCAAGCTGCAACAGAACACTTGGCAATCCTCCTGTCTCTGCCTTCTGAGTGCTAGCATCATAGGTGTGAACCAGCATACCTGGCTTAAAATGTTAGCTCTAATGTGTATAGAGTTTCATGAACTATGCATTCATAATTACTTATAATCATAGTTTAGAATTTAATAACATTCTGAGAGTTCAACTGCTTCCTGGGACATGTTGAAGAGGCTTGTGTCTTTAGTCAAGTGTTTACATATGAGGTCCCCAGTGAATTCAACAAGTAAGAAATAAATGGATTAATACCAAGTGGATTTTTTTTTTTTTTTTTTTTTTGGTCTTTTTGAGATGGTCTCCCTGTAGCCCCAGCTGTCCTGGAACTCACTACGTAGACCAGGCTGGCCTCAAACTCACAAAGATCTGCCATGCCGGCCTAAAGTAGAACTTTTTTTTAAATGTTCCAGAGTGCATCTCTCTGCTTTCTAACTTTGATCCCATTCCCTTTAGAGAAGGATAGCACATACCATCTGGTACAGTCATTAATGCCATAAAACCAAAGACCAATTTTCCTTTTTCCTGTGCTTGTGGTGGGCTTGTATTGCCTGTACCTCTGTGGGTGAGTGGAGCCATGTGACAGACAAGTTCTGGCCCAAGAGTTCTGAATGCAAGCATCATGTGTCTACCTCTGGCCAAGGATACAATTGTTCTTTTACCTCTAGCATAACAACTGTTAGTATTCAGATGATTTCTGCTGTTAGTGTGCCTAGCTATAATCAACAGAATTCCTACTAATTCATAATGGAAATATAGCATGAGCAAGAAATAAACTTTTCTTATTATAAGTTACTGAGATGTTAGGTCCTTCTGTAACTGTATCATGTCCTAGGATATCCTGATACAGACTGTCTAGCAAACTGCTGGGTTGTGGGAGGCCGGGGGAGATAGGTCTAGTAGGGTTTAATACCCTACTCCAATAAATCTCATCACTTAGCTGGGTGTGGTAGTCTATACCTGTGATCCCAGAATTCAGGAGACTGAGAGAGGAGGATTGCCTTGAGTCAGGGCTACATAGCAAGACTTTGTCTCAAAAAGCAAAACAAAATTCCATCACTTAAGAGGAGCCCATAGAAGAGAAGTAGAATTTACAATAGAGGAACGTGGATGAAAGATTAGCTCTTTGGAAAGCATGCAAATAACACTGGAGAAATCCACGAAGGTCAGGAAAGACTGAAACATACTTTGTTCTATGGTAGAAGAGAAATGTAATGGTTAGATCCAAAGATGCCAAGTAAAAAGGAGGGGAGTGCCCTATGACCCAGTGATATGCTGGGCTGTTAAAGATTTGTGTAAATATGTCTGACAAGCACCAAAGTTAATATCAAACAACAGAAGACTCCATGCTGTTCCCTTACATAGTCAAGGAATAAACAAAGATGTCCAGGCATATACTTCTTGTCAATATTATATAGAGGGGCTAGCCAAGGAAATTAGAAAAATAAATGAAAGGCATCCAGACTAGGAAGAAAGTAAAACTACCTCTGTTAGAGATTATACGATCTTAAGCTGGACGTGGTGGCGCACGCCTGTAGTCCCAGCACTTGGGAGGCAGAGGTGGATCTCTGAATTCAAGGCCAGCCTGGTCTACATAGTGAGTTCCAGGACAGCTGGGGCTACAGGGAGACCCTGCTTCAAAAAGGCAAAAAAAAAAAAAAAGATTATATGATCTTATAATATAGAAAATACTAGGGCTGGAGAGCTAGCTCAGTGGTCAAGAGCGCTGACTGCTTTTGCAGAGGACCTGGGTTCGATTCCTAGCACCCACATGGTGGCTGTGAACCATCCTTAACTCCAGTTCCAGAGGAATCCAAAGCCCTCTTCTGGCCTCCCTCCGCAGCATTGCATGACACGGATACACACACATATATCCAGGCAGTACACTCATACACATAAAATAAAAATAATAAAATATGTTTTAAAAATACTAAGGAATCCACAAAAACATATTATAGATAAACAAATTCAATAATGTTTCAAGAGATAAGGTCAGTACTAAAAAATCAATTTTAAGTGCTCTTTGTGCATCTGTATGATATGTGTGTGCGTAAGTGTAGGTGTGTGTATGACACAGCACACACATGGAAGTTGGAGGACAATCTTGGGTGTCAGTCCTCACCTTCCACCTTGAATGAGACACACAGGCCTGAAATCTCTGCTACTTGGGAGGCTGAGGCAGGAGGACTGCAAGTTCAAGGACAGCCTTGGCAACTGTATCAAAATAAAAAGTAAAAAGACAGGTGGAGCCTTTGCCTAGCATTTTTAGGGAGACCCTAGATTTAATTCCTAGTATGGTACAAATAAGAGGCAAGAAAAGAAACAAAAGTGTTATAACCAATGCTATGAAAACTATAAAACACTCTGGAAATAAAACCTAATTAGAAAGAAATACTGTTTTCATCAGTTGAAAGACTTAGTGTTACAATGACGATATAGCCTGAAATTGGTCTATGTAGTTAACATAATCCATAACAAAATGTCAAATATCATTTTTGTGGAAATTGATAATCTATTTTTAAAATTCACAGTGAAGTGCAAGTTACCAAAAATGTTCAGATCTTTAAAAAGAACACTCTCATGGGGGCTGAAGAGCTGGCTCAGTGGTTAAGAGCACTGACTGCTCTTGCAAAGGACCCAGGTTTGATTACCAGTACCCACATGGTGGCTAACAACCATTTGTAACTCCAGGTGCAGGGGATCCAATGCCCTCTTCTGACCTCCCCATGCATTGTACAACATGGTGCACTTACACATAGGCAGGCAATATACTCATACACATAAAAAATAAAAATAAAAATTTTAAAAAAGAACACTCACATGAACATTTGGAGGGCACACTTAGGATTACTCAAAACTACAGTAATCATCAAATGTGATAGAGACATAAAGCAGATGTAAATCAGTGAAACTGAGCCAAGAGTCCAGATATAAACCACCCTCTTTACATCCAATCAATTCTGAACACATGGCCAAGACTTCTTAATAGGTGAAGGAGTCTTTTCAGCAAATGTGGGAATGACTTCTGAACTTATGACTTTTACCCAACCCTGCACCAAAAGCTACTATTTATAATGCAAACAAGCTCATTGAGCCATGTGCTCTTGTGACCTGGGCACCTGATCTTGACCCCTTGGAACTCCACTTTGCTATCCACCCAAGACAGTGAATAAATGTAGACATGCTTGAATTAGCATATAAAACAACAGAAGCAGTGTGTTAGAATTGTCATTGAAAACAGAAATAACTGACATTTATGTATGAGAAATTTTAGACCCAGGGATCAAAGGGCAAATTTTTCTAATAAAATAAGGGTTGATTCAAGCTAGTAATTCCCACTTGATGCTGAAGAAAAGGTTTGGACAAAAAGTATGGGTGAGGCCTGGCTTGGGAGCACAGTTCCATGCTACTTCAGAAACATACTGCATTAGTTACTTTTCTGTTACTGTGATAAATACCATGACCAGAAGCAACTTAAAGAAGAAAGATTCATTTTGGATTATGACTGTGGTGACTAGGATGGCATGGCAGTAGGGCCAGGAAGCTGGTAGACCGCATTTTTATCCAATCACAGAAAACTGAGAGCTCAACCTGTTAGTAGGGAGAGGCTATAAACTCTCTGAGCCTGCCCCCATTGAAGTACTTCCTCCAGCAAAGCTTCCCTCATAAAATTTCCATAAGCCAGTGTCACCAACTGGGGACCAAGTGTTTAAGTACATGAGGTCATGGGTGACATTTCTCATTCACACCACTACATTCTACTCCTTGGCCCCCATAAGGTATCATAAAAAAAAGATATTTAGCCCAACTTTGAAAGGTCCCATAGTTTTTAACAGTCTCAACACTGTTCAAAAGTCCAAAGTCTCTTCTGAGAGTCAATACAATCTCTTGACTGTGACCCCTCTGTAAAAACAGCAACAATATTACATATGTCCAACATACAATGGCACATACTATACATTTCCATTCCAAAAGCAAGAAATGGGGGATAGTAAGTAAACAGTGGGGCAAAGAAAGACCAAAACCCATCAGGACAAATACCAAATCCTGTAGCTCCATGTCTGGCTTTAGTTTTAAGGAACTTAGATGGCTCTACCCCTCCAGGTTTCGTGCCTAATAAATATATAAAATCTTGGACCAGTTCTCCCTGTATACCGCTTTCCTTGTCAGATGTCTCATGGCTCTGGCATCTCCAATATCTCAAGGTCACCATAAAACCCAGAGTTCACTTTCACAGCTTCACCCAATGGTTTCTTGAGCTCTTTCACAGATATTCCATCCCTGCCACACTTAACCTGGCCTCAGTGACTCTCTGTAACTATGGAACAGGAATCCAGGCACCTATAACTCTTACATTTTTCATGCCTCCAAAGCCAGTACCATATGAGCAACTCTGCCAGCTTTGGCTGCCAGCTTGGGATGGACCTTGGCCAGGGACCACATTTGCAGCAGTTTTTGTATGCTTTCTAGGAGCAGAAAATTCCTTAGGCCTTCTTTTGTTGGAAGCTTAGTTGGGTGGGGTCTTCCTCTCTGAACACTCTTGCCATTGTTCTAGTGTAAAACAGAAGGCCTCTCCTTAATGGTGCTAATTTAACAATTATAGCCTCTTTTTCAGCACAGTGCTTGGTGGTAATATTAAGATACTGAGTGCTCTTTTTTCTTCAGGCTGCACATTTTTTATTTCTGTACCACTTGCTCTTTTTCATTGCAGACCTGTGTAAGAGTAATCAATAATAACCATTCCATAACCATAGACTCAAAGTTCTGTTGTCTTGAAATTTCCTCCACCAAAGAAATCAATCCATTACTTTTATTTAACCTCGGGCGAGTTCTCAGGACATGGCCAGATGGCAACTAGACTCTTTGCCAAAATATCACAGGAATTACCTGTGAATTACCTTCTGAAACTCTATGACCTTGACCTCCACAGTCTGCATGACCCTCAACATTAGTGTCTTTCCGGCTCCTACTAGAACTGGTTAAACTCTGCTTACAGAGTCAACTCCTTTTTTAGTCCTAAATTCCAAGGTCTTCCACAGTCTTCCAATAAATAAATGGTCAGATTCTTCACAGCAATACCCCACTTCTCAGTACCAATTTCCATATTAATTACTTTTTGGTTGCTGTGATAAAATACCATGACCAGAAGTAACAAGTTTATTTTGGCTTATGGTTCTAAAGGGCTAGACTCCATGATAGTGGGGAGGGCATGGCAGCAGGAGCAGGAATCACATTTTCATCCACACATGGGAAACAGAGCTCAACCTGTTAGTAGGGTAAGACTATAAACCTTGAAAGCTCATCCCCAGTGATGTATCTCCTCCAGCAAGGCCCCCATCCTAAAAGTTCCATAACCTCCTCAAATAATGCCACCAACTAGGGACCAAGTGTTTAAATACATGAGCCCATGGGGGACATTTCTCATTCAAACCACCATACTTGTGTTCATAGCAGCATTATTCATAATAACCAAAAATTTGAAGGAATGAAAATTCTATCAACTGATCCATGGACAAATAAAAATGCAACATATTTATACTATGGAATGTTATTTGACAATAGAAGCAAATACAGACTGTAGTATGCAAAAGACTTATGCTGAGTGAAAGAACCAGTCATAAAACTACATATTACATATTATATGTTTCTTTTTACAAAAAAAATGTCCAGAATAGTAAAGTTGTAAAAATAGAAAGTGGATTGCTGTTTGAATATGAATCAGGGTAGGTGTCCTAGTTTGTTCTTCATTGCTGTGACAAAACACTCCGACCAGTACCAACTTGGGTAGGAAAGGGTTTATTTGTCTTACATCTCCCAGGTCGCACGCAGTTCATCAGGGAGCCCAAGGTAGGAACTCAGGGCAGGAACCTGGAAGCAGGAGCTGGAGCACAGGCCATGGAGGAACACTGCTTACAGGCTTGCTCTCTTGGCCCCTGCTCAGCCTGCTTTCTTATGCAACACAGGCCCACCTGCCCAGGGGTGGCACCACCCACAGTGGGCTGGGCCCTCCCACATCACTCATCAAGAAGATGCCCCTCAGACATGGCCACAGGCCAGTCCAATAGAGGCAATTTCCTGATTGAGGCTCCCTCAACCCAGGTGTGTCAAGTTGACACTAAAGCTATCCAGCACAGTAGGGCTGGGAAACTGCTTAGTAACTTCTAATGTATTAGATTGTAGTGACAGTTGCACAACTCTGAACATACTAAGAATCATTTATTTTCTAGTTTAAATGATTGAGTTGTATAACATATAAATTACAGAATATAAAGACTTAGCCAGGCATGGTGGCACACACCTTTAAGCCCAGCACGTGGGAGGCAGAGGCAGGTGGATCTCTGTGAGTTCAAGGCCAGCCTGGTCTACATAGTGAGTTCCAGGCCATCTGGGGCTACTGGGAGATCCTGTCTCAAAAAAACCAAATATATAGGGATGGGAAGCTATCACCCAAACATGATTTCCTGCATAGATGGAATGGGTAAAAGACATTTAAACAATAAATCCTTTCAGCAATCTTAGAATCACTAATTTCATAGCAACTACAGGGCAATATTCCACAAGACAACTCTGTATGTGTCAGAAAATCAAATGCCTGAGTATTTTTCCTTGGACAGGAGAGTTTGAATTCCTGTGGATTCTTATACTGTTGGATTTTAATTTGCAAGGAGACAACATCAGCCCATTAATTTCACCCTGTCAATCTCACAGCAGGAAGAAGTTTGTAGTCTCACTTTGGTCTTGTCATTCTGTTGCTGGAATGCTTTAATTTCATTCTTTAATGTCACTGTAGCACCACCAATGAACAAATTTGAACTATATGTCTACAATAATTTAGACTAGGCATGAGACTAGAGAGTGATTGCCACTTTGGTTATAGAATAAACCTGGAGTTGATTCTGACCCACTTCAGAGCTTTCTGGGCAAAAACTACTGGTGACCTCTGTTAATTAAAAATGGCCCACAAATGTGACAGATGAAGGGTGAATACTGAAGTTTAAGCAGGAATGGGTGTGGGGGCAGAAAAGGAGGGGAGATAATTGGTTAACCAAAACTAAAGATGCATGAAAAGCCTTATGGAAATCCACTAGTTAGTAAGATAATTCCAAAATATAATTTAAAATAAAAAGTAATTTGAAAGAAATTACCCTGCATGAGTGGACAATGTTGCTCCTAGAAAACGTATATTTTTTTAAATGTGTATGAGTATTTTATCTGCATCTATGTATATGTACCAAGAGCAAACCTGGTGCCAGCAAAGGCCAGAAGAAGGCATTGGATCCCTTGCAACTGGAGTTAGAGATAGTTGTGAGCCCCCGTGTGGGTACTGGGAACCAAATCTGGGTCCTCCCCAAAAGCAGCAAATGCTCTTAATGGCTGAGTCATCTCTCCAGTCCCAGGCATGAGTTATTAAACAAAATTGCAGTGCCAGGCATGGGATACTTCCGTATGAGTTATTGGCCAGGCAGGCCATAGAGGTCCCCAAAACAACACAGGCTAATGGTCTTGGTTATCTACTACATGATCAGACTCTATTATGGAAGAAACACACTTTGATTGCAGAAGAGAGAAATTATTCTCAAGCTGACTGGGAAACTTCCTCCATGCTGGCTGGCTTTTATAGTGCCAGAGGGTGCTATGCACTTTGCTGGAGAAGAAAATTAATGGTTATACCCAGCATTGGCCTTGCATGCTATAATACTGACCTTCTAGGCAAGATGTGGCCACTGAAGTAATAATGGCACAAGTGTTATTGGGGTAACCAGCCACTTTTGGCTTGGATGTGAGACTTGCTCCGCAGAAGAGAACTCATGCCTGTGTTGTAAATCTGGTCAAAAGTCTGTAACTGGGGAGATCATAGGCCCTAGGGTGGAGCCTATTGTTATTTTGCTAAATGATCATGTTGTCAAACTGCCTTCTAAATATTTATGCTTATAACCACTGACCTGGGCTGCTTTCAACCTTGGTCAGACAAGTTCTTTCCATAGTGGGCAGCAGTCAGTGCAAAAACTCCTAACTTATCAACATGCTGAGAGTAAGTGGCTGAATGCTCCACCTTAAATGGAACATCTTTATCACACACATCCTCTCCCCCAGAACTCAGGGAACATTACGGAAAAGGGAGGCAAAAAGAATGTAAGAGTCACAGGATGGGGAGGAGTGCTGTGAAATCCTGTCTTCTGTACATGACATGGCTAGTATACACATGAACTCACAGCAGCTGTAGTTAACTGCACAAGACCAAGTCAGTCAAAATGCCACAATAGATGTAGTGGAACTCATGAGACCTGACAACTGAGGAGCTACTGGCAGTTGATAGCTGCTCTGGAAGGAGAATCATTCTTTGGGAGTTTTGCCATTGGTAGGTTTCCTGTGCTGCAGTGGGTGGCCTTACACTTATGCACATATAGGTGACACTCAATGGACTTTGTGGGGTATTCAAAAAGAGAAAGAAAGGAAAAAACATGAAGTTGGGAAGTAAACATGAGGAGGGAGATCTGGGGGAACTTGAAGGAGGTGGGGGCTGGATATGACTGTACTTAAAAAACAAAGATCCACAAAATTAGTAGCTGTCGTTAATGAATTACTTATTGAAATTTGGTAGCAACACAGTCCAGAAGTTTTGGAACTCTCCACAGTGCCTTTCAGGGATGCCTGGAACCCTTGCTCAGTTAAGTGAAGAGAAGGAAAAGTGTTGGAGACTGGTTTCAAGTAGCCACATGAAAATACTTTGGTCAGTGTAGGCTGTAGCATGTTTGGTCTTTTTAGTCACAACCCACCCCCCCACCCCCCATTCTGACAAGTGGGTTGAGAAGAGACTGAGATTGGATAGTAGGTTCCCTCCAGAGTCCTTGGCCTTGCTACAGATAGCTTCACTTTTGCTGACTTGAGCTCTGCAGAAAACTAGGCTGCAAAACCTCCACCCTCCAGTCAGGAACTTAGATTTTCTCTTCTCACTGGGTGAGCAGAAGTGTTCTGTTCTGGGTTTAGGAAGTCCATTGTTTTGTGTCCCCTGTCCAGGTCTCCATCTTAGACGTTACAGTGTCAAAGCGTATTTTGATCCTTCAGCTCGCCTTTGCCTCTAATTCAGTTAGGATGCAATTCAGGCAGGAAAGAAAATTCTCTGGCTGGCTTCCTCACACTTAACAGGTGGAGCTGAGGCTTATCCACAGCTACCACCTCAGAGTCAGGTCCAGGCAGCAACTGCTAGTGTCTATCCTGAAGCATCTTTCACACTTTGGCCATCAACAAAGACTGAGATGTCAAAGGCACACAGGTTCATGGTGAGTTTGAGACCCCCATATCTGGTGCTATACGAGCAAAGCACAGGGAAGAGGCAATAGACATGCTGGGCAGAAGTTCTGGGACAAACACAGAGGGTGCTATACCAGGTTCACAAACAGTTCTGACTCACGTGAGCAAAAAAGGAGAAATCCTTGGGAAGAACATGGCTTATCTCACAAGATTCAGCTTGAAGTTGAGAAGCAAGCTGTGGGAAAGGTAGTAAGTCAGACAGTTCCCTGGTCTCAGTATCAGGATCTTAAGCACAGCCTCTTTAAGGTTGTGCCTCAGGACAGACTTGGGTTCAGTCACCTGCACCCTTGCACTTTTATACTCTGCAAGTCTGACCCCTCACTGCATGCCTCACCTGGTCTGTCAAACTGTGGGAGGTGGAATTCGTGATTAGTTTGTGCTTTCTTCTATCACCATGCCAGCAGATCTGGGAGAAGTGTGTGGTGTGGGGATGAAGGGAATAGGAAGACCAGTTTAGGAGTTACAGAAGTCAGAACTACAGTTTGGTGGTCACAGAAGTGATAATGGCTGATTGAATTCTGGCAGGCAGAGGCTGGGGATGTAGAAAAGAAAGAATGGCCTGGAGCATAGACAGCAGTATAAGCAAAATTAAGCAACTGATTGGTGTAAGTTGTGCAGAAAGTTTCTAGGTTTCTGGTTTCGATGACCACACAGGTATGTATGCTAATACAACTGACATCATAAAGAATTCAGGAGAAGGTGAAATAGAAGTTTCCCCAGAACCTAGATGATTCTATCCTGATAGAAGAAAATCAAGTTACAAAC
The DNA here is from genome assembly GCF_000622305.1 of Nannospalax galili. Lineage (NCBI taxonomy): Eukaryota > Metazoa > Chordata > Mammalia > Rodentia > Spalacidae > Nannospalax > Nannospalax galili. The sequence goes on from NW_008331545.1 coordinate 355,703, forward strand.
ATATAATTGTCCCCTTCTAAGAATAATTTTTAAATTTTATATAAACTATAGTGAGTTAGAGCCATGTATCCCATTTTAAGTAGATACTTTAATTTACAGAAGTAAGGACCAATAGCAAGTCAGTCTTTGGCTGCTGCACTTAAAACTGCATGAACAGTTTTAAGAACTCAGGAGCACAAAGTAACATTCTACCTAGAGAACAGGGCTTAGCGCAATGCTTGTCATGATGGTGAAATGGCAAAACTAACTCCATTTTGTCCTAACTTTTGCTTTACTCCGTGTTTTTGCCCAGCCATCCCCACTGCAACCAGACAGAACATCTCATGCAGGGAGTATTAGGACCACATTGTTTCTACAACACTGGGAAACTTATAAGTAGGCAGGTAGCACGGCTAGGTAGTATGTCCTCCCACACAGCCTAACTAAAACTTTTGGTTAACTGAAAAGTTCTCTGTTCACTGACCTGCACCTGGTCTTGGGTAACTGTGGTGACTTGATGTAAGCTGGTTTTGCCCCTGGCATGGTATAATTGTGGTTTTAAGCTTTTCCTCAGCATCAAGAGTTCTTGTGGCGTTAGCCCCCTCTCTGACTGCCAGCTATTAACAAAGGACTCCTAGTTTGACTGTCACCATGTGTTGTTCCTCTGTACCTCTTGCTCAGTATTACATTTGGGGCCTCAGTGAGATCACTACTCAGGGGCTCAGCCTCACTCTGATCTCCCTGGCTTGATGAATTGTTACAGGTGAGGCACTCCCAGAGACATTCCAGGGTCCCATGATTCTCTTATCAGCGCTGGGGAGTCCTGGAATGACTGCTGTGTGGTCCCAAAACCAAAACTGATTGAGTCCTTCTGGTCTGGTCTTATCTGGTCTGGTCTGGTATTAATAATGGGAGTGTGATCTTAATGAAGGACCTCCCTTGACCCTTCTCTAAAGTCAAAACATTGGCTGAGAAGGTCATCTGTAAAGTAGTGCCTCATTGGAAACTGGTTGCTCTAGTCTCTGTTCATGTCTGTTTTGTGTATATGAATAATTATATGACTGAATTGGTGATCGTGCAGTTGGGGGAAGTGAGTTCTGCTCTGGACAGCACCTGGGCAGAGGGTCCTGTCTTTAGTCTTGTCTATCCTGGAATGAGACTGTGTTCTTGTTTGTTGCAACTGTTGCTCTGTGACTTTCTCTGCTTCCTTCCTCCCTGATTCTCGTTGAGGACTCGGAGCCACAGCCAGCCTTCCCTCCAAGATTGGCAGGTCTGGTAAACTCCATGTCTCCATCTCCTCTGGCTGCTTTACAACAATTCTGTTTTAACAGGCTTCTGACTGCTTTGTAGCTTTCTACACTCTCTACTGAGAAGCCCCCTCTCATGCCCAGAGCACTTCCTTTCCCCTTCACCCAGGTCTGTTCCTGTGGCCCAAATTCTCTCTACCCCCGGCACTTTTTTCTGAAGTTTTCTCTGCTCTGCAAGATCCACAGGTCTTTTCTCTGTGGCTCCAGTTGCAACCCTCTTTCCAAAAGTCCACACTTGGTTCTATGTTCCTTCCCTGTCTCCCATACCCTCTACTATGGGAATGGAGTGCAGTTCAGGACTTACATCCGGGATGCAGCCCACTGGGGCCTATCATCTGCCCCTTCTACTGGTGAGATGAAAGAAAAAGGTGGGAGGATTTCAGTCAGGCTGGACTTCCCTAGTCTGGGACGCATTTCTTTTCTCTCTGAAAGTAGTGATCCTGGACATCAGGCCAGGTGCGGAACTCTCTATGACCCTCCAAAGACTAAATGACTCCACCCTAGATGACTTTCCCAAAGGAAATACCGTTCTATTCTGCCTTATTATTAAAAAGGAACCTAGTCACTTTTTAATCAGCTCAGAATGTCTATTGCTCCTCCCCCTCTGTCCTCAGATATGCTCCTCAGGAGTGCAAAGAAAGTGGAAATAGTAAGACTGGTGTGTTTGGGATCCACGTATAGAGGAATGGAATATGGTATGGGGAAGGCCTCAAGTTTCACAGTTGTAATGTTGTCTAAAAAACAAAAAATAATAATTTTGTCTAAAATTAAAATGCTGGATTGTACCAGAATATAAATGGAGACAGGAGAACTCCAACTCAAAGATACATAGTAAATTGTAAAAGGCCAGAGAAAATGTAAACTTTATTTTCACTGGATTTCTTCATAAGAGAGAAAATAACAATGAATTTTTACTGCAAATGTTTCAGTTTAAAACAAGATTATATTCTTCAAAGGACAGGGGAAGGAGGACGAATGTTTTATGCTATCCCAGGTTTATAATAGTGATTAATTCAAGTCATTGTTAACCATGACGTGAAATATTTACCAGTGAAAAGAAAGATGAGAAAAGGCTGTAAATAAATCTCCTTACTAGAAGGTGAGGCATAGAAAGTGCTGTTCCTGCCTTCCTGTGCCCACCTCATCTTCTGATCTTGGGGACTGGATGCTTCCATCTGTTCATTGTCAGAGACTTTCTCACCTTGTAGTCTGCTGGTCTGACCAAGACTGACTGAGTAAACGAATACAAAGCCACAAAATGGAATGACAAGGCAGATCTCAGACTGCCCTTGCTGTCCCTTCCCTTCCATTCTGATAGCTTTCCCAGTTCTCTTCACGCTTCCCATAAATGGACTGGGGGATGTTACAGTGAAAAGCCCTGAGTAATTACTAATGCTGGTGGAATACAGTGATCCTCAGTGTCCTTCCTCCTTTATTCTGTGGTGGTTCAGAAGCTGCTGCTATTCCTTTCTGTCTACTGTGGGCACTTGTCCCTTAGGTCCTGGCCTGGGTCCTGACTTAAGGTTTCTGTGAAACTATGACTGTTCTATGGTCTGTATGTACTGGCAGCACCCTAAACTCCAATGACAGCTGCTCATGACCTTCCTCCATGTGACCAGGTTTCCTGCCACCCTGTCTACAGCAGGCAGAGCAGTATCCCCAACCACCCCCAGCTGCACTGTGAAAGAAGGTCTAGAGTGTCTCCCTCAGTTCCAGTTACTTAGTGCTGTGCTACTTACCCAAAATGCTATGAATATGTACCAATGTCCTGTCAAGCTCCAGCCATCCTCCCCATCTGCCTTCTTCCCTGGTTCTGTCAGGACCCTCAAGGGAGGACATGTAGGACCTGTGGCTGGAATGGTCACAGGAACTGCTCTGTTGGTGCCTTTAGGTGCCTTGAAAAGATGTCCACCACACCCCTTTCCTTGAAATGGGGGCTTCACTGCCTGTCTCTCACCCCATGTATGCTGCACTGGGTTTCTCTCCTCCTCTCTTCCCCCTGAAGAGCTAAGGGCCTCCCTACCCCTACTAACCCTGGTTGCAGTCAGTGACCAGGGTATCTTGGGTTGGACTTCAGGACAGGTGTAGGGTCATGGGGGCCCTGCATCTGGTCACTCCCATGTTTTCTGAAAAGCCTCAGGTCCTGACTGCTCCCAAGCATTGGACACTTTTCACTGAACTCTTCCAGCAGGAATCAGGGGGCCAGCCCAAAGCCCATCCACACCCACCCAAGTTCTTCAGAGGCATAAGGAGTCCTTTGATCTTCTGGCTCCAGAGAACCCTCAAGCTCTAAATCTGGCCTTTGTTCAAAATTCCCCCATAGTGCTCAGGGAAGCCCTTCAAAAGGACTTGAGAAGCTTTAGAGCCTCTCACCCTGATTCAACACTATTCCACTATATAGATGATCTTCTCTTAGCTGCTGCTCACCCAGCCACCTACTTGTGACATACCCGAGACCTGCTCCAGCTGCTTTCAGCCCTGAGATACCGTGTCTACATGAAGAAAGCTCAACTTTGCCAGATGGAAGTCTCCTACTTGGGGTACAAACTCTCTGGAGATAAGAGGACCTTGCTACAGGTGGGATGGAAGCCGTTCTTCAGATCCCTATACTCCAAACTTTGAAAACCATACTTGAATTCCTGAGGGCAGTGGGATATTCCCAACTTTGGATCCCAGGCTTGGCCAATAGCAAGGCCCCTTTACTCAGCCATGGCTGGGGACCAGTCTTTAAAATGAACAGAGATAAAGGAATGGGCATGGTCCTAACCTAAGCCCCAGGTCTGGTCTTGCCTGATGTCCACCTTTTCGTTCATGAATCCCAGGGGATTGCAAAAAGGTGTGCTTACTCAGACTTTGGGACCATGGCAAAGGCCTATAACATAATTATCCAAGTACCTAGAACCAGTAGCTTCAGGATGGCCCTCCTGTCTACAAGCCATAAAGGCTACTGGTTCTACTGGTAAAAGAGGCTGACAAGCTCACCTGGGCCAAGACTTAGCCTTAACAGGCCCCCATTCATTGGACACCTTCCTCCAGGGAGCAAATGACTGCTGGATGTCAAATGCCCTCATCACTCAGTGCCAGAGTCTGCTCCTTGGTCAGCTCCATCTCACCTTCTCAGTCATTCAGGACCTCAACCCTGCAATACCAATGCCTGATGATGACCCAGAGGTGCCCCAACATGACTATGAGGATCTGCTGGACCTCTCCCAGGCCAGTCACCCACATCTCCAAGATACACATTACCTAAGGCAGACACCAACTTGTTCATGGATGGAAGCAGTTTCATAACAGAGGGGATCTGGAAGGATGGAGCAACTATGGCCACCTAACAGGATGCCATCTGGGCCCAAGCCTTGCCCTAGGGCACCTCCATACAAGGCTGAACTAATCACCCTCACCCAGTCTCATGCCGGGTGTCCTAGTTTGTTCTTCATTGCTGTGATAAAATACTCTGACCAATACCAACTTGGGGAGGAAAGGGTTTATTCAGTTTACATCTCCCAGGTCATAGTTCATCAGGGAGCCCAAGGTAGGAACTCAGGGCAGGAACCTGGAAGCAGGAGCTGGAGCACAGACCATGGAGGAACGCTGCTTACTGGCTTGCTCCCCTGGCCCTTACTCAGCCTGCTTTCTTATGCAACACAGGCCCACTTGCCCGGGGTGGCACCACCCACCGTGGGCTGGGCCCTCCCTCATCACTCATCACTCATCAAGAAGATGCCCCTCAGACATGGTCACAGGCCAGTCCAATAGAGGCAATTCCCCAACTGAGGCTCCCTCAACCCAGGTGTGTCAAGTTGACACTAAAGCTATCCAGCACACCGGGAAAAGGATAAAAGGGTGAACATCCCCATAGATAGCAGATGTGCCTTTCCACCCTTTCATGTCCACACCATGATCTACAAGGAAAGAGGACTCTGACACTTCCATGACAAAAGGCCAAGTAGCCCATCAGGCTACCAGACTCCCTGTTGAGCCACTCCCACTCACAAGAAATAAAGAAGGTCCCCATGGATGATGTACCCTGCCATACTTCAGAATCATCCTTCCTACAGCCCTTGGATGCCTCCTTGTGAACCAGCTTCATTAGATGACCCACCTGGGTGCCACCAAACTGACTGAACTACTTTCTGGTAGTTATGGATACATTCTCTGATTGGATGGAGGGCTTTCCTCACAATGATTAAAAAGCCTCCTATGTGAAATAATTCCTAGGTTTGGGCTGACTCTGTTAATTGGCTCAGATAATCCTAAATTAATCTTCCTGCCCCTGGTCCTCTTCCAGGTTAGACATATTCCCTGTAAGATGGGTTTCACCTCTTATAAGGTTATGTTCAGAAGGCTGCCTCCCCTACTACCTAGACTAAGGGACCCTATTCTGAAAAATTACTGATCAGTGTCTCTTAAAGTAACTCCAATCTTTCCAACAGGTCCAGACCACAGTCCATTCTAACATCTGAGACTTCCTCCCAGTTCCCTCTTCTGCACCCTGATGCTTGTGCTGAAAGGAGAGAGAGGCCAACAGGTGCTGGTTCCATTGCTGGTTTGATTGGAATCAGTGACTGACTACCATGTTTCCAGGCCTGACAAGACATCTAGTCCTCCTCCTGGGTCCAATGAGTGGGCCTTGCCTAATTAACTGGTTGTTAAACTATCAAACAATAGATAGCTTCTGTCAAATTAATGAACCTAGCCTCTTAGGTACATTAATTTGACAGAAGCTATCTATGGTTGGAATGACAGGAGAAGTGGCTGTCTGTCCAATGGGGAGGAGCAGAGAGCCCAGTTCTGTAAACTTATCTTTATAAAGCATTCCTATTATTGGCAAGATATTTTAGAACATCTTAGAGACTGCAAACTTTTAAATGTTTTAGTTATTATTTTTATGTATGTATGAATGTATTGCCTGCATATATTTAAGTGCACCCATGTCCTGCAATACCCGAAGAGGTCAGAAGAGGGTGTCAGATTCCCTGGAACTGGAGTTATGGACAGTTGTTAGCCACTATGTGGGTGCTGGAAATTGAACTTGGATCCTTTGCAAGAGCAGTCAGTGCTCTTAATCCCTGAGCCACCTCTCTAGCTCCCCCAAACTGCAAACTTTTAGACAAGAGACCAGCTACTTCCCACAGCCTTTGAGATCACTGTGTTAAAAACAACTGGTGTATGTAAGGCAAGGTGTATCAATTATTCATCTCTTTGAGGTGACAGAATATCTGACAAGAGCAACTTAAGAAAGGGTTTATTCTAGCTTACAGTTGCAGGGTTACAGTCTATCCTAGAGGGGAAGGTGTGGCAGCAGCAGTTTGAGGTGACCCATTACATTGCATCCATAGCCAGGAAGCAAAGAGATGGAAATGAAAATATTCAAGTCTGGCAAGAATGTGGAAAGGCAGGTTCTACTATACACCATCACTGAGAGCATAAATATAAACCACACCTCCCTGAAAAGGCAATAGGCAAATAACACCATGAGAAGAAATGTTGAAACCACCATCAAGCAACAGGGAAAATGTTCAATAGATTATATTTCCATGTGGACTGTTATGCAAAAAAATAGTAAACCTAATGAAATTTTAGACATGGAAATATTCAGAATCTGTTTAAGTTTAAAATGGCAGTTTATTGGACTTTATACCTAGTTACTGACATTTTCATGAATGAAATGACAGAGGACATTTCATGTCAGAGGACCTATTTTCTTTGGGTTAACAGAGAAGTATTGTCAAAGTGGGCTATGTTTGGGGGATGCGACTTTCAGCTTCTCATTTTCCATCTACAGACAGTTCCACTGCTCATACAATCAAAAACTTGTTTTGAAAAACCCTCCTTTGGTAGTACTTTGGGTGTTCAAATTATCAAATTATGGTGTACACTGATAACTTAGAAATCCTTGAGTTTCACAAAATTATGAATTTTTGTTTCCTTTGGTCTTTGATTACAATTTCCAACTATCTCGATTTCATCCTTATATGTCAGCTATAGGTTATTATTCTCTAAATGTATAACTTTTGTTCTTGGAGGTGATGTTTTTAATGTTTCCTTATTAAAGAAACTCGTCTGAATGTAATCCACCCCTATGTGGTGCGTTAAGAGGCAGCGCGCTTAGAACTTTTTATCTCAAAATGTACCTTCCAGAAAGCAACTGTGTAGCAATTAAACAAGGAAGCCATAGTCTACCCTGGAGCTAACCGTACACTCTGGAAAAGACTGAAGAGATAAATACACTCAGGCTTTCGGACACAAGGACACCCGCGTGGACCTCCCTGGTGAGGAGACCCCCCCCCTCCGCCCGCCCCCTGCGTAGGGAAGAGCTTTGGGTGAGCGCTCAGCACACACCACCACCTGCAGAGCCTCAACAAAAAAGAGCCAAGTCCTGGTCGGGTTCCCAAAACCAGGTCACAGTAAGCTGGAGAAATGCTGTACAATAGAGTTCAAAACAATTTAAACTGGGCGGGCCACGGTGGCCCACGCCTTTAATCCAGCACTCTGGAGGTGGAGACGGGAGACTGGCTGGTCTACACAGTGAGTTCCAGGTCAGCTGGGGCTACGGGAACTGTCTCAGAAACCGAAAGAATTAAGTTAAACTGGGACACAAGCTGATGCCACGCCCCCACCTTAGTCTTTTATTAGACTGTGGGGCCTCTGAGAACTGTAATTGAAGGGCCTTCCTAACTCACAGGCGGAAGCCCCAGCAGAACCGAACAGCCTAGTTAGATGGGCATGCGCGGTGGGCGGTGCAGCCCGCCTCGTGGGCGGGGCCTGAGTGCGAGCTAGGCGGAGAGCCGCTGGCTTGAGTCCTGCGCCCACGTGACCCGCCTGGCGCGTCTGCGGGCGACTCTAGTGCTCCGGCCCTCCGCTGAGCGAGGTTGTGCCCACTGCGCTTCCCCGCCCTGCGGCGTCTTCGCGGCGCTCGGGAATCCGGCTGTGCGCGCACAGGCCGCCCGGGGCCGCAGGGGCAGGGGCCGGGAGGGGCGAGGCGGCGGGGCTGTTCCCGGGCCCACCGGAGGCCGGGAGCTCACGGGCCCGCTCGGGGGAAGTAAGTGGCTCTGGCTCGCGGGGCTCGCGGCGGGGGGGAGGCGACGGTGCTCGCGGGAGCTCGGCCTGCAGCTGAGAACTCGGGCTGCGGCGCGGCGCGGGAGAGGGCCGGGCTGGTGGAGGCTGTGCAGAACCCGCTGGCCCGCGCCCTCCGCCTGCAGGAAGCCAGGCTCTTTCGGAAGATCTCCCGAGTGCAGTCGCTCTTCCGGGATTTGGAACTTCTCCAGGAACACCACCTGAGCTTGTTTTCATGCGGTAATTCAGGAGACAGGTAACCTGCTCGAATTTTTCCTGTTAATTTTTTAAGACTTTATTTTTAAAAACTGCTGAACTTTTGAGATGAAGATGAGAAAAGTTATCTGGGTTTTCTTTCTCTTTTAAAAAAATTAGATGTAGACAAGTGATTATGTATTTTCCAAGTCAAGGTTATACCTGTCCCTTTGGGGATGATTATAGAGTCATCATTGATATGCTGGTTAGAGTGGCCTGAACTCTGTAGCTGAGGATGTCCTTGAACTCCTGATCCTCCTGTTACTCCCTCCCCAGGGCTGGTGTTACAGGTCTGCCCCTATGTCTAGCATTGTTGTTTTTAAATTATTCATTTTTTCCACTGCTAGATTTTTGTATTGATAGTTTTACTTTCTATTTTCATGATACGTACCATATGTAATATTTATAAGCAAACTCAACTGCATTTGGAAAAATAAATTATTCGACAAAATTTTATTTGAGCACCTCAGATACCTGGCACTGTTTCAAATGCTGTGGTTACAGATATGAGCAAGGTGGATGAAATGCCTACTCTTTGGGAATTTACCTTCTTGTCAGAGGAGACAAATATTCAAATAGTTGCTGCATTGAGAACAGAAATAGGATGATATGCTGGATTGGCCTGCGGAGTGGCTACTTAGCAGCTGGTTCTGGGGACACATCCATCATCTCAGTGCTCCAGAGGCTGAGAAGCCGAGACAGAGGACCCTGAGTTTGAGGCTTGACCCTGTCTTAAAAAAATGACTAGGGTAAAACCTCTGTGAGGAGAGGCGTTGAAATTGAGGTCTGAAATAGATCCGAAGAGCAGAGAGCACAGTATTGAGTAGTTTAGCTCAAAACAAAATAAAACCTGAACAAAACCCTGCTTTTTGAAGATGGAAGATCGGAATAGGTTTAGCCAGGGTCTCTGGAAAGAGAAGTAGTTGCAGTTTGAGTCAGAGGCAAACAAGAACCTCTACATGTCGGAGAGTGAAATTAGATCCCTTATCTTTCACCCTGCACAGAATTCAGGATTAAAGATATGAACTGTCCAATCTGCTAGAGAAAAACATAGGAAACACTTTCAAGTAATAGGCATGGGCATGAACATTTGTGGGGAAAAAAAAGTCACAGGAAATAACCCTGAGAATTGACTAACAGGATTATACGAAATTAAAAAGCTCTGCACAGTAAAGAAAACTATCCATGGGGAGAAGAGACAGGTTGTAGAATGGGAGAAAACTTTTGCCAGGTATAAAGTAGAGGGTTAATATCTAGAATATATAAAAAATTGCAAGAATGAAACATACATAAAACACCAAAATCTTCCAATCAACAAATGGCCCAGCGAACTGAATAGACAGTTCTCTAAAGAAAAATACAAGTGGCCAATAATTATTTTTTAAAGTGTTCATTATCTTTAGCCATCATTGAGCCATCATTGAAACTACTTTGAGATTCTATTTCACCCCTGTCAGAATGGCTATCATCAAGAAAGCAAGTGACAAATACTGGCAAAGATATGGGGTGAGAGAAACTCTTATTCATGATTAATAGGAGTGCAAACTGAAATCAATATAGAGGTTTCTTAGGAGACTAAGATACCACCAAGTTATACAATACCGTATGTACCCAAAGGATCAAGTCCAACTACAGAGATACTGGCACATCCGTGTGTACTGCTGCATATTATAAGAAATGGAACCAGCCTAGATGTCCATTACCAGATGAATGGTTTAAAAAAGGTACATGTACACAGTGAAATTTTATTCAGCCATAAAGAAAAATGAAATCATGACATTTGCAGTGGAGTAGTTGAAACTAGAAACTGTTATGTTAAATGAAATAAACCAGACTCAGACAAATGCTAAGCATTTTCTATCGTGTAGATCCTACTAGAATTTTTTATAATTAAAATTTGTTCTTTGAAATTTTCATACATGTATATAATGCATTCTGATTACTTTTACACCTACTTCTTACTACCCCCCCCCCCCCCGTTTTCTTTCCTACCTTCATGTCTTTCTGTTTTTTTGTGATCCACTGTGTTTTACCAGGGCATGGGTTTAGAACTATTCGTTTGAGGGACTGGAGAGATGACTCAGCTGTTAACCCAGGTTCAAATCCCAGCACCCACTTAGTGGCTAACTACTGTTGTGACTCCTGTTCCAGGGGATCAGACACCTTCTGACCTCCACAGGCATTGCACAGCATGGATGCACTTACATACATGCAGGCAATACATGCATACACATAAAATTTAAAAAAAAAAACAACTAAATATAAAAAGAACTATTCATTTGAGCATGGTGGGATTACCAATGGCATTCAGCTGAAGACAAAGGCTTTCTCTCTCTCAAAATCTATTAGTAGCCAGTAGTAAAGCAGTAAGGGATAGAGCCCCAGGAGTTCCTCCCAGATCCATGATTTGATAGAGCCAGTCTTGTGTAGACCCAGTGCAAGTAACCACAGTTGCTGTGAGTTTATGATTGCATGTGTCATGTCTAGTGGATGGAATTCCCAAGCCCTTCTTCCTCTCTTCCAGCTCCTACATTCTTTCTCCTCCCTTCAGTGTTTCCTAAGCCTTAGAGGTGGTGGTGTAAACATCCTGTTTATACCTTAACGGGGCTGATTCCTCAACCTTTGCTTTCAGCATCTTGAGCAGTGATGAGACTTTGCATTCACCATTGTTTACTGCAAAGAGAGGCTTCTCTAAGATGGAGAGTAGCATTTGTCTATAGGTATAAACACAGATGTTTAGAAAGCAGTTTGATGCTATGTCAGTTTAGCTAAACAACAGTAGTAAGGTCCCCCCAAGGACCTATGACCTCCCCAGACATGGGTTATTGACAGGGTTTGCAGTACCTTCTGTGGTGGAGCAGGCCACAAATCTAATTAGAGTGGTTGATTGCTCTCGGAACAGTCATGCCATCAATGCACAGGTGGACACAGCTTGCCTGGCAGGTGGGGATTGTAGTTTGTAGGGTTCAACAGCTGGATGGGTTTCTTCAGGCCTTTTCTATACCAGGAGCCTGGCTAGCACCTTCTGGCACTTTGGAAAGCTAGCCAGCAGGGAGGAAGTTTCCAGGTCAGTTTCAGTTTGATTTCTCTGAATCTTACAACCAAACCATGTGATGTTTACTTATCATCAAGTTCTGGTGAATGATCAAGAGAAATGGCAAGAACTGCACTGATTTGGGGGCCTCTGGGACTTCCTAACAGTTCATAAGGAGTTATCCTACATCTGGCACTGAGATTTACCTATTTTTTTTTTAAGTAACTCACTTTAGAAGCAGTATTATCTAGCCGTGCAGGGGATCTCCTTTCAAAAGTTTCTTTTATATTTTTTAATTGGGTTACAAGATAGTAGGTTTCCATAAGGCTTTTAATAAACTCTTCATTTCTGTTAACCCAACTCCTCCCTTTTCTCCCCCAGCCCCTCCCTGCTTAAACCTTGCTGCCCCAGAATTTCTCCATCTCTACTTTCATCTTATATATGTTCTAGCTCTCCTTCCTCATAGTGTCCTTATCACCTGCGTCTCTTTCTAGTTTCCTGGCTTCTGTGGGTCCTCCAACTTAAACACACAAAACTAAAGCGTCAAGGATAGGATCCTAGCTCTTAATTCTTACGTATGCAGTGTGTGTGTGTGTGTGTGTGTGTGTGTGTGTGTGTGTGTCTAAGTCATGAAATTAGAAAGGAGACCATGACGGGGGGAAAAAGATCTTGGGTGGGGGTGAGAAGAGGATAATAGAATATATGTGACGTGAAGACAGAAGGGAAGTTATTTCGGAGAGGACAGGGACCAGAGGGAAGCAGCCCAAGGTTGCGGAGGGGACAAACTGAATGAAAATGCCATCATGAAGCCTGTAACTTTGATAATTTTAAAAAGTAAATTTTAAAATTACATAGGAATAAACCAGGAAGGCAAAAGATTTGTAAAATGAAATCTACAGATATTGCTGAAATTTTAAAAAAAGAAAAAGAAGACCATATGATCTGTGAGCTATAGGAAGGAATTTAGATTTTATTTTGAAGTTTGTGAATTTTGTTTGTCAGATATGGTCTGGCCAAGTCTGTTTTCTTGGCATTTTGGTTTCCTCACCTCAAATCTTTCCTATTCTGTGGGCAAACCATGACAAGAGAGTTTTCAGCACAGCCATCTTTTGAATGAGACTTGCCAGTTTGTTTTCCCCATAGATAAATCATTTGGCCTGTCTTAAAGCAGAGTGAATAACCTTGGTTCTCCTGTGGAAGGAGCAGCTGACACAGTTAAAGGAGAAATTTGTTTGGAATTGAGATTAGCAGATCAGAAATGAGGCTGTGTTGAGAGTCAGTTATGAGAAAGGTTTCAAAGGAGAACGTTCAGCATTGGATCACTTTGAAGTTTTTGCTAAGCTTTGTGAGGTGTGTAGAGGTTTTTGGCCAATGGTGGCTGTGATTATCAGAGGTGATAGTCTTATGTTTTGTTGTCTCCCCACATTATCCCACACAATAAATTGTCTTTCAAAAATACTAATGTAGGCATTTTCATGAGCCAATTCTTGGATTAATTTTGGCTCTTTTACTTGAGTTGCATTAATTTGATCTCTAGGATGGCATATAACCTTTACCTCATTAAAAATTGCAGGCTGTGTGATTTTTCATAAAGAGCATGGTGAAACTAATTCACTCATTAGCTGATCACGGCGACGATGTCAACTGCTGTGCCTTCTCTTCTTCCCTCCTGGCTACTTGTTCCTTGGACAAAACTATTCGCCTGTACTCCTTAAGTGACTTTACTGAACTTCCACACTCTCCATTGAGGTTTCACACCTATGCCGTCCATTGCTGCTGTTTCTCCCCTTCAGGACACGTTTTGGCATCATGTTCGACAGACGGTACCACTGTCCTGTGGAGTGCTCACAGTGGACAGACTTTGGCAGTGATGGAGCAGCCTGGTGGCAGCCCTGTGAGGGTGTGCCGGTTTTCCCCAGACTCCACTTACTTGGCATCAGGGGCCGCTGACGGAACTGTCGTTTTGTGGAATGCACAGTCTTACAAGTTATACAGGTATGAATCTTTAAATCCTGCCTGGCTTTAATCCTGTTGACAAAGTGCAACAATAAAACAAAGAACAGAAAGCAAGTATTCTGATAATGTCAGGAAGCAGGTCGTTTTCAGATGCAGCACTGGGGACAAAATTTTGGCCCATCTTCTAAAGGGCAAAAAATTCCAGATGTTTAATATGATTCTTACAGTAGATTTGCTTGGTTTTAAGAAAGTTTTAGCTTTCTAGTATTTTTAAAATAAGCATTAACCTTGTTTATGGATATTTAAGAGTTGAGCAAAGAAAACCGTCTTTTGAATAAGTTCAGTAATTTTAAGCTGGCTTAGGTTGTCTTTAAAAACGTAATAAAGTAATGGTAGGCAAGTTCTACTGAAAACATGGACTATTTTCCCCGACTAGGATTCTTGCTGGGTGAAAACAAGCACCAAAGAAAGAACCTCATGACTGGCCTGATAGTGTTGGATTGTTGGTTATTTCTAAAAACCCACCTGAAAAACTCTTCAAAAAAAAACCCCTACAACAACACATCTACTCATTTATACTGGTGATACTGTATTGCAACTTAACAAAATTAAAACCACAAACTTTATTTTTTATTGTGGTAAAGGTACATACTATTGGCCATTTTAATTAAGATTATTAAGTACTTTAATGACCGTACATTTCTTTATGTTAACAATTGAAATGATCTAATGTTCCTCCTGCTTGGTGAGAGCAAGATCACCAGCTAGCCAGCAACCCTTACTCCTTTGAGGTCTTAGGGTTGGAGAAAGTGATGCCTTCTAAGTGATGTTAACCAGTTAACCTGGTTTTACAGACAGCACAGAAAGAACTCTTTACTTTTATAACTGATTTCCGGCAGTCAGCTAAGGAACCTTTTCCACCTGTCAGCTGATAAACTCCCACTGTATGGCACAACCTCTTTCATGCATGTTATTAATACTGCACTAATTTTTGGGTCTTTATCAGTTTGTTTTTCCTAATTGAGAAAATTGTATTGTGAGGGCCAAGTTTCCCTCTCTTCCCAAGAGAATTGTTGCTTGTTCACTGCATTTTCCCTTCCTGAATTTACATCTGAAGATGAGGCCCAAGGCCTGCTCTTGCATCTGGCTAACTTTACTAAAGAAGCTGAATGTACTTTTGACTGTAATAACATACTTTTTAAAGTAAAAATCATTATAATGTTTTAAATATGACTACTGTTACTGTTGGTGTTTTTTGCTTTTCAGTTTAAGTTCTTTTGATTTTACTGTGCTCATGCTGAACTGATGAACAGAAAAATATGAAGTTATGTGGACTTCTGATCCCTGTAATCCACGCTTGTGGGTATTAGTTATGATACGCAAATTCTCCCTTTATTTTAAAAACATGTCAGTTTGTACGATATAATACTTTATTTCTATAGGCATCAGTTGCCCATTCTGGTTGTGTTATAGCCACCCCCCCACCCCTCTACCCCCCCTTTAAGTGTATCAAGCTACTGTTGGAGATTGTAATACAAAGTAAAAGGCTCTTTGACCCTTACATCCTTCTGTTTTCCTTTTGTTTCAGGTGTGGTAGTGTTAAGGATGGCTCCTTGGTGGCCTGTGCATTTTCTCCTAATGGAGGCCTCTTTGTTACTGGCTCCTCATGTGGAGATTTAACAGTGTGGGACGATAAAATGAGGTGTCTGCATAGTGAAAAAGCACATGACCTTGGGATTACCTGCTGTGATTTTTCCTCACAGCCACTTTCTGGTTAGTTATCTTACTCTTAAGCACTAGAGATTCCTGTTTATTATTTATTTATTTTTATTTTATGTGTTTGAGTGTTTTGTGTGCATGCATGCAAGTGCACCATGTATGTGCAATTCCTGTGGAGACCAGAAGAGGGCATCAGATCCCCTGGAACTGGAGTTATAGATGGTTGTTAGCTGCCATGTGCCAGAACCTGGGTCCTCTGCAAGAGCAGCCAGTGCTCTTTACTGCTGAGCCATTTCTTCAGCCCTCCTGTTTGTAGGACTTTGTCCTTTGATTTTCATTTTATTAGTAGTAATCTGAGGGCCTCTCCTTTCCTTTTAAGAAATCATCTTTTCTCTATCTTTTTAGATCAAAAAGAAATCATGAAGAAATATTATATGAGAAGATTACCTTCTTTTAGTATGCACAAGATAGTTCAACTTGGTACAATAGATTCTTTGAATATTGGAATTTGAGCAGACTTAACTGTATGCTTTTATTGTTGTTTGAAGATATACTATTGAAATTCAAATAGAAACATGAAGTTTAAAAGTTGGAAATGGGCTAGGAAGATGGTTCAGTTGATGAAGGGCTTGCTGTGTAAGCATGTCCCTGGGGAGGCAGGGACAGAAGGCTCTCTGGGGGCCTAGCCAAACCAGCAAGGTCAGGTTCCTTGAGAGACTTTGTCTCAAAAAATGTGGAAAGCAGTTGAGGATACTTCATGCTGACCTCTGGCCTCTACCCATACACGTGTGCACACATTTGTGCACACACAAGTATGTATACACATTAAGTTGGAAACAGAAGCTTGAAGATGTTTGACAACATAATGACTTTTTTTTTTTTTTTTTTTGGTCTTTTTGAGACATGGTATCCCAGTAGCTCCAGCTGACCTGGAACTCACTATGTAGACCAGGCTGGCCCCGACTCACAGAGATCTGCCTCCCTGTGCCTCCCGAGTGCTGGGTCTAAAGGGGTGCACCACAATGCCCGGTGACAACATAATAGCTTTTTAAAAAATATGAAACAGCAACTCCTGACTATAAGCTCTTGGTTTTAAATAGATGCACTGAATTGGAAAGTAATTCTTTTTAATTTCATTGCCTGTGTTGCAGTGGAAATTTTCCTTTGTCCTCTCTAATTTGTTGGGGGTGGGCAGCTTTTTTATTTGTTTCTTGTTTTTTTTAAAAAAATGTTTTATTATTTTTATTTTATGTGTATGAGTGTATTGCTTGCATGTATGTAAGTGCACCCATGTTGTGCAGTGCCACAGAGGTCAGAAGACGGCTTCGGATTCCCCTGAAACTGGAGTTAAGTATGATTCTTAGCCACCATGTGGGTGCTGGGAACTGAACCCGGGTCCTCTGCAAGAGCAGTCAGTGCTCTTAACTGCTGAGCCATCTCTCCAGCCCCTGTTTCTTGTTTTTTGAGGCAGGGTTTCCCAGTAGCCCCAGCTGGTCTGAAACTTGCTATATAGATCAGGCTGTCCTCCATCTCAGAGAGATCCATCTGCCTTTGCTTCCCGAGTGCTTGGTTTGAAGGCATGTGCCACACCTAGCTTTATCCTCTCTAGTTTTGTCACCAGAGCTATTAGTGGCAATAGAAGAGCCACATAAGTAAAGTAATCTTTTCTAGTGGATACATGTATATTTCAGACCATTATTTGCAATGCTATTTGAATGAAAATACAAATTAACAAAATATTTTCCCTTTTCTTGTACTAAGCCTTTGAAGTCTGGAATGTTATCATAAGGGTTCAGTACCCACATGTGGCTAGTTATACTATTGAATAACATTGGCCCTGAAAGTTGACAGGATAGCTTTGGCATTTCCTGTTTCAAAGCCCTCTGGCTCAGCATACAGTGAAGATCAAATCCCAAATCTCAAAGCAAAGTCTATAAGTGCCTTGCATGCTGCATTTCACCCTGATCAAAAACCATTCTTGGCCTGGCATATTCTCTTGCCACACTGGCCTCCTCCATTCCTTGACTGTGTTAAAGATGCTTTTCAGGTGCTTTCCCTGCATGCCTTTATCCAGATAGACACCAGGCATTCAGATACAGACCCCTCAGGATTTCTTTTAGTGACTAGCTGAAATCTTTGTAAAAAATATTTTATTATTTTTATTTTATGTGTACGAGTGTACTGCCTGCATGTGTGTTGGATTCCCCTGGAACTGGAATTAACGGATAGTTGTTAGCTACCATGTGGGTGCTAGGAATTGAACCCGCTGAGCCATTTCTTCAGCCCCCTAGCTGTAATCCTTTATTTTATAACCTTTTGGCATCAGGTATCAGATGAATAGGTTTGTTTTCATGAACCCATTCTTCTATTAAATTCTCTACGTGCTTGAATTAAGCATTTTACTATTTTAATTGTTTTATGCTATTATTCTTAAAACAATGGTTTATAACAGACTAGAACCATTTCTTCCATTTTTGTGATACTTTCTCTACATCATTTAGGCACTCAATGAATCATTGATGAATTGTATAAATATGGAGGGATTTAGGTTGCTTTTTGTGATATGGAATGATCTGAAAATAATACTATATTAGGTAATTGAGGTTAAATAATTGTCAGCTTGTGGGGTGAGGGAAGGTCTGTAAACCAGGCAGGAGTTGTAGGGTGATACTTGCATCCCCACCTGACCACTATAGTACAGCCAAGTGTACACTTCTCTTAGTATCTTTTTAATCTGTGACCTTTCTTTAGTCCTTCTGTTGAAATAGATACTAACCTTACATGTAAATATCCCCAAATAGATAAAAGTAATTATTATGGGAATCTGTACAAACTACTATACTTAGAAGATAAAATATGTTTAATTTGGTATTTGCTAATATCTGTCAGTACTTGGAAAATGTATTGACTGTTCTGTTTTGTGATCTTGCTCAAATGAGGAAAATCAGTCCCCTTTGTGCCTGAGAATAAATAACCTCTCCAGTGTTTAAATAGTAAAGGAAGCTTGGGCTGGAGAGATGGCTCATTGGTTAAGAGCACTGGCAGCTCTTGCAGAAGACCTGGGTTTGGTTCCCAGCATTCACATGGGAGCTAACAACCAGCCTTAACTCCAGTTCCAGGGGATCTCTTGCCCTCTTCTGGCCTCTGTGGGTATTGCATGACATAGGTGCACCCACATATATGTAGACAATATACTCGTACACATAATGAATAAAAAAAAGAAATCTTGAGTTAGATTATTGCAGTTTGAATAATTTTCCTGAAGAAAATATATCCCTAAATATTAACATTTAGATTTTAAGTCTAGGTACATCGTTCCAGCTTGAATTCTCAACTGCTTAAAATAACTTCAGAATTAACTCCAAAGGATCTATATTAGTCAAGAAACAAACCAAAAAAAATTCTAAATAGGTCTACTACTTAAATATTTATTCACAGTCATAAATTGAAACAAAGTTAAGACTGAGATTATCAGGAATTCCTCATGTTCCTCAAGGTCTCTAAGAAAGGTTACACTTTGAACTTGTTTTGCATAAACCAAAATGCCTTTGGAATCTGGATGTCTCATGGAGCCAGAAAAACTCCCTTTAGAGTAGAAGAAAATTTATTGTGTATTAATAAGGTGCATGTGCTTTCAGTAAGATGGACTGTAGGAAAAATTTACTTTATGTACCCAAGTATATAAATCAAATACTATATAATGAATGTTTGTAAAAGCTAGAGTATACTCAAGATGGTTAGTAGGTTTAATTATGCATATGAATGCCAAGAACCACCACTGATGAAATTGCATCACTGATATTAGGTGGAAGTTGTAGAAGAGATCGAACTGATGATATCAATATATATTTTAGTGCCAAGCATTTGGGAACTTAGGCCAGTAGATATATAATGACATTCTGAAATTCTCTAAGAAAACATTAGCTGGTGGCTTCTAAGATGGCTACTTTATTTTATTAATTTTCCTAAATTGTGTAATACTTTCCTCCAAGTCATCTGAATTGATACTATTTTACATTTATCTAATTCTAGTTCCTCTTTCTCTCTCTCTCCCTCCCTCCTCCCCTCCCTCCTTTTCTCCCTCTCCCCCCTCCCTCTCCTCTCCCTCTCTTTAAAGATTTATTTTCATTTATGAATGTTTTGCCTGTATACATGTATGTGTATCATATGTGTGTCTGGTACCTGAGGAGGCCAGAGGAGGGCATTGGATCCCATGGGAAATGGAGTTACAGACAGTTGTGAGCTGCCATGTGGGTGCTGGGAACCAACAAAATCCTCTGCAAGAGACTCAAGTGCTCTTAAACACTGAGCCATCTCTCTAGCCCCCTATCTTTTTTCTTGATCAAATCAAATGGAAAACAAATTCCCACTGTTATTCTGTGTGCATTAAAGAGCAGGCTTTTAAGAACTTAATATTTCAGAAGATAGGTTGGCAATGATTAGCCATTTCACATTTTTAAAAAACTGACTTTTAATTTTTTGCATTAATGATAGCTTCATAACCGCTCCAGTTCAGTTGGAAGATGCTCTACTTTAGTGGCTAAATATTGGTTGTAGGCCTCTTTTTTTACAGCAAATTTAGGCAAAAGTTATAGTCCTATATGATACCTTGTTTAGAAGAAATTCTTTAACCAGTATTTTATTAGATGGTATTAGTTGACAAATACTGTTTATATTATTTGACTTAAATGAGTTGCATGAACAGATTTCAGTATAATTAAAGCTTTTTGGTTTAAATGCTTTATCAATTCTATTTATCTATGTTTATCTCATCTGTTTTAGGTGGAGAACAAGGTCTTCAGTTTTACCGATTGGCTTCATGTGGTCAGGACTGCCAAATCAAAATCTGGGCTGTTTCTTTTACTCATATCTTAGGTATGCATAACTAGTATTCTATAAAATTATTTGTGATCTATATAAGATTAAAAATTATTTTATGTATATGAGTGTTTTTCCTGAATGTATGTAAGTGCACTATATGTATACATTCCCATATAGGCCAGAATAGGGCATCAGATCCCCTGGAACTGGAGTTGCCAACAGTTGTTAGCTGTAATATGTGTGCTAGGAACCAAACCCAGGTTCTCTGCAAGGGCCACAAGTGCTCTTAACTGCTGAGCCATCTTTCCAGCCCCTATATAAGATTTTTATAGTCTTTTTACCTAAGATACTCTGGATATTTAAAATTATTGCAAAAGTCTGTTTTAAGAAACTTTTATTAAGCCAGGCTTGGTGGCACATGTCTTTAATCCCAGCACTGGGGAGGCAGAGATAGATATCTGTGAAATTAAGGCCAGCCTGGTCTACATAGCAAGTTCTAGGCCAGTTGTGTTTTACCTGCATGTATGTATGTGTACCATGTGTATGCAATGCCTGAGGAGGCAAGAGGGCATTGGATCCCCTGGCGTTGCAGGGCATTATTAGCCACCATGTAGGTGCTGGGAACCGAACCTGTCCTTTTCAAGAGCAGCTAGTGCTCTTAACCATCTCTATCTCCAGCCCATAGAATGAGGAGTCTTAAGTTCCCTTCTATTTCCCCATGACTTCTGCGCTTTGTTTTTGCTTACTTTCTCTTTTCTCATTCATATTGTATGCTCTTCAACTGTCTGTTGCTCCTTCGTACCTGTTCACACTTAAGGATCTGGTAGTGAGGTATTAGAAGCTGTCTGTCTACCAGGCCTTTAGGATGATAGGTGTGTAATTGCCTTTTGGGGAAGGGGTAGAGGGCAGAGAGGGTGGAGGTCTTATTAACCCTGGAGCTTTGCTGGCATTCAGTTGCCTGGAGACATCCCCTGGCTTTGTGTGGCATACTGTGGGGTGGGGTCAAGGAGGGATTGCGGTAGACTTCGAGTTAATTGTCCTATTTCTGATTTCGTTTTCCCTAGCCATTAATAATCCTATTTCGAGGGCTTTCTAGGACAGAATAACTTCCTTATTGGCTATAGCTTCCTTGCATTGAACTCTGAGCTGTTCTTTCTCTGAGCTGCTTTTATCATTTAATCTGCTTTCTGACCTCCCACAATTGGTTTTGGTTTCGTGTTTGCTGGTGCCTCCTTCCCAGACTCTTCATCTGTATGCATTTATGTCTTTATGAATTCAGTCATTAGCATTTTAGAAAGGCCTTTAAAATTTTGTGATCATATGGCTATCTTCATTCATATGCCTCAAAATACTATTTCATCATCTGTTACTTAGTAACGAACTACTGTTCGTTAGAATACAGCAAGGAGCCTGTTAGGAAATCAGTGTACTTTCTTTGTTGCCTATTAGGTTGCATGTAATAATCCTTTTAATAGGAGGGATGAGACTTCCTTCCTTCTCAAGTCTATCTAAGATGTTCTCTTTGCCTCTTTCTTTACCAGGAGTAAAGTTCTGGTAAGAAATGATACAGTTATTATGTGTGGATGTTCTAAATACAGTTATCTTGACTAATTGTTCAAAAGAAAAACGTTTGATACATTATAATCTTTTTACCTAAGATACTCTGGATATTTAAAATGATTGCAAAAGTCTGTTTTAAGAAACTTTTATTAACCGGGCTTGGTGGTACAGTATTTTACATTGCAAAATATTTTTGCATTGAGTCTTTAAGAAATGTACATAAGGGGCTGGAGAGATGGCTCAGCAGTTAAGATCGCTGGCTGTTCTTGCAGAAAACCCAGGTTTGAATTCTAGCATCCACGTGGCAGCTAACAACCATCTGTAACTCCAGTTCCAGGGGTTCCAATGCCCTCTCTGTCCTTTGTGGGCACATAACACTCATACACATAAAATAAAAATGAGTATAAATAAAAAGGAAATGAACAAAGGTATCTAAGTAAGCAGGCAGACTTCTTGGCGCCTGCATCTTACTCTGCATTTTGTAGGGTGGGGTAAGCAGGCCTGAATCTTGTGTTGAGTATATAGAAACTACTCTGATAGTCACACTGCAAGTACTATCATCTCATTTGGCCTGTAATTCAATATTTTTGTTTTGTTTGGTTTGGATGAAACCCTTTTAAAGTTTGTTATTCCTTTCTAGCACGTATTATTGTTTTTAATGCTCAGTCTGCTCTCCCAGATAAAATACATGTTTTTCATATTTTGAGCTTGAAACTTTTACCTGCTCTCATAACCTTTGGGTCTAGTTAAATGTTTGCTATCTTTACCAGCGATTGCCCTTCAAAAAAGGTCTTACAGTGTGTGAAATAGAGATTTTACTTTTTCTTTCCCCTTCCTGCTCCCCCGCCTCCCCTGCCAACTAACTTACTTTCTGTCTTTCTCTCTCTCTCTCCCACCTTCCTCCCTCCCTCCCTCCCCCCCACCATTCCTTCCTTCCTTTTTCTCCTCCTCCTCCTCTTTTTTGTTTTTGACGGGGTCTCTCCATGTACTACTGGCTGCCCTAGAACTCGCTATGTAGACCAGGCTGGTCTCAGTCTCATAGGTATTTGCCTGCCTCTGCCTCTGGAGTGCTGGGATTAAAGGCATGCCCAGCCCCCATCTAACTTCTTGTAATTATTTTTATAGGCTGTCATCAAAACATACTGAATTCCCTTGTTTAATTTTAAGAGAGTTATGGCATTTCTTTTCAGTAATTCTAAAAAGCAGAAAAAGGATTTTACTGTTAAATTTTCTAGGAGTACTATAGTATATATTCTCTGCCTCTGGAGTGCTGGGATTAAAGGCATGCCCAGCCCCCATCTAACTTCTTGTAATTATTTTTATAGGCTGTCATCAAAACATACTGAATTCCCTTGTTTAATTTTAAGAGAGTTATGGCATTTCTTTTCAGTAATTCTAAAAAGCAGAAAAAGGATTTTACTGTTAAATTTTCTAGGAGTACTATAGTATATATTATA
>NW_008331545.1:378872-385130 GCF_000622305.1 Nannospalax galili
AATGAATTGGTAATGTCAGATTTTACAAGATAGAAGTCCTTGGTTTTTTAGGCTATTAGCATATTTTTCTCATTAGGCACTAAAATTGTGTATACTTTAAATGTTGAAAAATAATCGAGTGGCTATAAAGTTGTTTCTGTTTAGTCTTTGCAGGGTACATCATTAAAAAAATCTTTTGGCAGCACTGATTGGACTTAATGGGGTATAAGAAAAAAAATCTATTATTGAGGATTTTTTTTCCTTCAGTATTAGAGATTGAACCCAGGGCTACATCCTCAGCTACTACTGAGTCTTGACATCATTTTATAACCCTGCATTATAATTATTTGCTTATTTATATGGATACCTACCTGAGCTGCCTGAGGATTTTTTATTTTTTTGTGTCTTCTGGTTGCTCAGATTATTAAGCAAATAATTGAAATAGTGTTGGCTTAAAAAGAGATTGTAAGCATAGTTAACTTGCTAATCTTTCTCACCTTGTTAATTACAGGCTTTGAATTAAAATATAAAAGTACACTGAATGGACACTGTGCCCCTGTTCTGGCTTGTGCTTTTTCCCATGATGGGAAGATGCTCGTGTCAGGGTAAGCTATTTAGTTTAATTAAACCATTAATGCCATAAAGTAATGTTTGGTGGTTGTTGTTTGTTTTCTTTACGTGTGTGTGTGTGTGTGTGTGTGTGTGTGTGTGTGTCTGTGTGTATGTATGTCTGCATGTGCCACTGCATGCATATGGAGATCAGAGAACAGCTTGCCAGTATTGGTTCTTCCCTTTCACTGTGTGGGTTTTGGAGACTGAACTCAGGTCATCAGGCTTTGTGGCAAGTGATGTGCCCACTAAACCATTTCACCAGCCCCGTGCCTTTTATGCTATCCTATACTTCATATTGTGGATTTTTAAATTTTAATCATTTGGTGGTATAGTAGTACTTTACCATGATTTTAGTTTGTATTTCCCCCTAATTATCAGGTTAGAACTTTGTTATGGTATATTTCTGCAGCACGTTTTTTTTTTTCTGAATCTTTTGAGATTATCATAAGGTGAATTACAGTCATTTCCAAATAATTAAACCAACCTTGCTTTGTTGCAACAAACACACTTAGGGCATATTTTTTTTGGTGCATTACTGTAGAGAAGATAAGTTAGTTATGCTTCAGTGTAGTGACTGTGAATGTAATTTATAGTTTTTTCCTCTGGCTATTTCATGAAACTTTTAGTATTTTTTTTTTTGTAGATTCACTTTGATATATTTACATGTCCATTAGTTTTCAGTTTGCTAGGAATTCTTTGAGACAGGGTCTCACTATGTAGTATTGGTTGGCCTAGAACTTGCTATGTAGACCAGGCTGATCTCAAACTCTGAGTGATTGTCCTGCCTCTGCCTTCTGAATGCTGAGATTATAGGTGTGAGCCACCATTCCCAGACATACTGGGAATTCTTTTAGGTTCTTAAATCTGTGAAATAATAGTCCATCAATTTGGGAAAATTCTATTTCATTATCTCTTCCACCATTGCTTCTGTTCCTTTCCTCTAAGATACTGTTAAATGCCGATTGTACCTTCCAACCATGAACATCAGCTTTTATATTTTAATTGTCTTCTTCATTCTTGATTTTGCCTTTAATAATTCTCTCTTCAGCTAATGTGCTACTTTTAATAGTCTACTGAGTTTTATTTTACTTATTTTTTTGATGCTGGAAATTAAATTTAGGGCTTTACACATACTAGGCAAGCACTTTAATCACTAAGCTCTATTTCTAGCCCCACCACTAGATTTTCTAAAACTTTTCTATCTGATTTCATAGGCCATAGCAGTCTAACACGCATTCATAGTTCACACGAATTCGGAGAAGTGCTCTGCATACCGAGCATTGTTTTCTGTTCTTTTCATAGCATTATAGTTCTTTGTCAGTTTGTGTAAATGTGACTCCTAGATGGTTAATGTATTGTTTTATAATGGAGGTTTACAGGTTTGAATGCTTTAGGGATATGGTGTTGCTCTAGGTCACAATCAAATATTTTTTCTGAATATTTTTAGCATATTTGGGTATATAGGCAAGTGACTGAGTTGAAATTAAAACTTGATAAAATATTAGCATTAGTTTTTGTTGTTGTTTAGTTTTTATTTTTGAGACAGGGTCTCATTGCACAGCTCTGGCTGGCCTAGACCTATCAGTGTAGACCAGGCTGGCCTCAAACTCAGAGAGATTGGCCTGCCTGGTATGCTTAAAGCATACTAGGTGGGCGGGGATAAGAACAAAGCAGCTGGTTAATGACAGGAAGAGTTTGTCTGTACTAAGTCGCTGGTAAGAGAATGTACATGCTTAAGGCAGTGAAAAACAGTGAACAAAGTAAGTTGGGGCATACAAATGTAAGTGACTAGAAAGGAAAATGAATGGAGAAGAATAAGGTTGGAGGTTGGAAGTTATATGTGCATAGATATGGGAGTCTATGTGAAGAGCAGTGTAGAATTTATATAGAGAGATATGGGGAGGCAGATGGGAATGGAAAAGGCATTCTAAAAGGTAGGAACCTTTAAAAGAAAATTCTTGTAGATTAAAATGTATTATGTTAGGCTGTTTTTCCTTACTGTAGTGAAATAATGGAGGCTAGCTATCTTTATAAAGAAAAGTAAGTTTATGGGCTCAAGAGTTGGCTCAGCAGTTAAGAACATTTATTGCTCTTCCAGGGGACTTTATTTCCCAATAGGCATGTTGGGAGGCTCACAACTGCCTGTAATTCCAGCTTCAGGGGAACTTGATACCTTCTTCTGGCTTCCAGAGGCACCCACACATGTAACATACATATAGGCAGACACACACACATAAAATAATAATAATAATAAAATAAAAATAATTAAAAGAAAAGCAGTCTCTGCAGAGCATGGTTGTGGAGTTCATGGCACTGGCACCAGCTGGACTGTATCAGGAGTGTATGATGCATGGCGTCACACTGGTGGAAGTGCATATAGGAGCAAGAGATCCTATCTTGAGACAAGAAACCAAAGGAGAGGATTCAGGGGTTAGGTACAAGGTAACCACTTGCTCTCACAAGAACTAACTCAGGGTCCCACAAGCAGTACTTTAGTCTTCCAAGGACAGGGCACCCAGGGACCTCCTGTTAGGCCTTTTCTTTTAAGAGGTCCTGCATCACCACACTAAGGACCAAGATTCTAACACATGAACCTCTGGCCAAACCACAGCATACATGATAAACACAAACAGGAATCAGAACAGTTAGGCAAAAAAGAGGCTTGCAGAGATGAGACAGGAGCTAACTGTTCAAGCATGCTCAAACTTAAGTAAACTCAAGAGAGCAACGGAGGCTTTACTCTTTCCTTTTTGTGTTGCTGAAGACCATACCCAGGCTTCATGCATGCTAGGTAAGCACTCTTTGACGGAGCTATGACCCGCCCCCCCAGCTCTACTAAAACTTTAAAAGCGCTTCTAACATGCTAGGCCCATCAATCAGAGAATGTGTTGAGATGCAGTAAAAAAAATCAAGCCATGATTTAAGTCAGCAAATCTCATTGAGGACCTCCAAGACCTTCGCGTGCGTGCGTGCGTGTGTGTGTGTGTGTGTGTATGTATGTATTATGGGTGGGGGGGTTATATCTATCCACATTTAAATACAAACTGAGAATTCCTAATCTGAAATGCAAAATGCTCCAAAGTCTGAAGCCTTCTGAGTGCCAGCATAAGACCCTGTTCTGGAATATTGGAGCGTTGCAGGTTTCAGATCTTTAGCAAGGGATGCTCAGCCAATGAAGTCTATGTGACTCTTCCAAACTGTGAAAAATGCTCAGTCAGAAACACGTTTGCTCCCAAACATTTCAGATAAGGGATTTGCACCCTATATTAAGAAATAAAAGCAGACATTCTATAGTATTTTTAACTCGTTTAAAAACAGTAACACAGTTGGGCATGGTTAATCCCAGCAGGGGGATCTCTGAGATCTAGGCCAGCCTGGTCTACATATATACATAGTGAGTTCCAGGCCAGCTGGATTACAGGGAGACCCTGTCTCAAAAACAGCAGCAAAGGAAAGAACAGTATCCCTGGGTTTGTCATCTGTGGAGTCAACCACCTGTAGATGGAAAATATTGGGAAAAATTTTCAATCTGTACTAAACATGTACAGACATTTTTCCTTCTATTACCAAAACAACACAGTGTAACTATTTATACATCATTGACATTGTATTAGGAGTAACAGCAACACAGAGACGATTACAGTACATAAGAAGATGTGTGTAGGATATATGTACGTTTTACCATTTATAGAAGAGATTTGAACATGAAGATTTTGGTATCTGCAGGACCTGGGGAGTGATTGTAATCAATCTATCACATGTTTGCAAACTTTAAAGAACAATTAATGCAAAATTAGCAAAAGAGTGGCGTTGTCTCAAATTTGTGAGAAAATTTCCAGTATTTGACTTTCAGACACTTTGGTTTTCATACCCGCTTTGCACATTTCACTTGCCTTCAGCCTAGCTGTCAGGCATGTGGTCCAGCAAAGTATGGAGGTGGTTTTCCCCTTCAGCTTTCTTCTCTCTCTCATAATAGCTTTCTTCTCATCCCTCAGCAGAACTTGCTTTTTGTTCAGTCCTGTTCTCCTGATCCAACATGTAGGGGGCATTATACTTACTAGCTTTTATGGAGCAGGAAGAGTTCCTCTTCATAATTCAAATAGAGCTGCACTTTCCATAGTATTAGTAATTAGGATTCCTGAGATTGAGTTATAAGTGCAGTGGTTAAGAACACTGACTGTTCTTGCAGAAGACCCAGGTTTGAATCCCAGCACCCACATGGCAGCTAACAACTGTCTGTAACTCCAGTTCCAGGGGATCCAACAGTCTCTTCTGACCTCTGCGGGCATTGCACAACATGGGTGCACTTATCTACATGCGGGCTATACACGCGTACACATAAAAAATAGTAAATAAAATACTTTTTTAAAAAAGCATACTGCCAGGCGTGGTGGCGCATGCATGCCTTTAATCCCAGCACTTGGGAGGCAGAGACAGGCGGATCTCTGCCTGGTCTACATAGTGAGTTCCAGGACAGCTGGGGCTACAGGAAGACCCT
Source organism: Nannospalax galili (assembly GCF_000622305.1). NCBI lineage: Eukaryota > Metazoa > Chordata > Mammalia > Rodentia > Spalacidae > Nannospalax > Nannospalax galili. The sequence continues at coordinate 383,962 of NW_008331545.1, forward strand.
GTCTCAAAAAGACCAAAAAACCCCTTTTCTTCCTATGTTGAAAACCAAGAGGAAAGAAACAAAAGACATAATATGCCTTTCCAACCTATAACCACTTTGCTACCACTCTTTGGCAGCATGGATCCCAGCACTTACTGTGCTTTGGCAGATCAAAAAATAGGAAACACAGGCTGGAGAGATGGGTCGGCAGTTCAGAGCACTGGCTGTTCTTGCAGAACGCCCTGGTCCAAATCTCAGCAGCCACAGGGGGGCTAACAACTGTCTGTTACTCCAGTTCCAGGGGATCTGATGCCCTTTTCTGATCTCTGCAGGCATTGCATGACATGGATGCACATACATACATGCAGGCCATACACTCATATACATTAAATAAAAGTAATAAAGTATTTAAAAAATAGGACAAACAAAGCCAGGTGTGGTGACACACACCTTTAATCCCAGCACTCGAGAGGCAGAGGCAGGTGGATCTCTGCGAGTTCAAGGCCAGCCTGGTCTACATAGTGAGTTCCAGGACAGCTGGGGCTACAGGGAGACCCTGTCTCAAAAAGACCCCCCCCCCCCCAAAAAAAGGACAAACAGAAGAAACTGAGTCATGTGGCCCTTTGTCTTTCCTTCAGCCCCAGTCATCTCTTACTTCTTTGTGCCAAGTAGGAAAGGGAGCAAAGAGGCCAAGAATCGTATTCCAGAAAAGATGTGTTCCTTTTTTCCCCAAATAAGGCACTTGTTTCTGGTTTATTTTGTATGTAGACACTGGAGTTTAATTGTTATGAATCAGGAGTGGTTTAAACAGTCAACCCTCTTACTCATGGTGGTGTCAGAAAGTGGAATTTCCTTTTCATTTTGTTGTTTTGACATTCAAAGAGCATATATATTTGAGACACAGTGTCATGGGACCGAATGAAAAGATGGTTTTCTATATAAACTTAGCCTGGACAGGCCCTGATCAGCTGTAAATGAAACTTTGGCTGTCACTCCTTTAGAAGTGTCAGGCTTAAGCAGAATGAGTTGTATATGTGTTAACCAAAAGCCCTGTCATCCAGTTCACTTACTTAAAAAAAATATATAGGGCTGGAGAGATGGCTCAGCGGTTAAGATCACTGACTGCTCTTGCAGACCAGGGTTCAATTCCCAGCACCCACATGGCAGCTAACAACCATCTGTAACTCCAG
>NW_008331545.1:385171-468489 GCF_000622305.1 Nannospalax galili
ATAATAAAATATAAAAATTTTAAAAAAATATATATGTATCTGTTACAACTGACCAATTTTTCATCTATCTTTCATATGATCTTTGAAAGTAAAGTTTGACAGCTCCTGATTTCTAGCCATGCTGCTGTGAGCAGAGCACCTGGGTTCCACACTCCTGTGGAGGCACTTTTGTTCGGGGATAGTTGTCCACATTGATCTGTGAGGAGTCCTGCTTGCCATGTTGCTGATGTCATTCCTCAGTACTTTTTACTTTAAGATGTGCTGTAAAAAATGGAATTTTCCCTAAGAATTTTAGATATCCCAAAAATAATAACCTGTAACTTGAGGAATTCAGGACTAAATAAGAATATCTATAAATTATGTCTAGTGTATACTTATTCAATATTCATATTATTTCATATTCTGTTTTGGGTTTTTGATATACAGAATACATTATATGCTTCCTGTCTTGTTTTAGATTTGAACTTTTTTAGTATAATTTCTAGTTTGAATTTATGACAAAGATTCTGAGGTCAGTATCCATTGTGTAGGCGTTGGATAGCCTACTGAATGAGGAATTTTAAGCTTTCTAATAGTGTGACTCTTGTCTTCAGAGTATAATCCACTACTTTGAAATAATAATGAAGACAAATATTAATATTACACAGATAGTTATGCTCATCTTGTTGACCTTGCAGTCTGAATCATGACAGAGACTGCTACAAAGATTAGAAAATGAGACATAAGCACACACATACGTGTATGTGTGTGTCTGACTGTCCATCTGTGTGTTTTGAGACAGGGCCTCCCAGTAGCCCCAGCTGGCCTGGAACTTGCTAGGTAGACCAGGTTGGCCTTGAACTCACAGAGATCCACCTGCCTCTGCCTCTTGAGTGCTGGAACTAAAAGGCGTGTGCCACCATGCCTGAGATAAGCATTTTTTAAATCTGTTGTTTCTAAATCATGTGCTTTGTTACAATGTTTAACCTTCTCTGCATTATGAGTCTTCTTTCTACAAGAATAATTGCAGATAGTGGCTCCATTCTAAATAATTGTATGTCAGGTTTTTAGCATTTTCTAAGAATGTTGCACTTTTTGTAGAACTTTCCACATCTTACTTATTTTTTCTTTTAAAGGTCAGTGGATAAGTCTGTCATCATATATGATGTTGTAAGTATTTCAAAGTCTGTGTGTCAACTATGTAAATGGTTTTTATAGTTAACAGAACTTCAAATTTAGTTATGATAGGAAATCCACATGTGTTTCTATTTATTATGTTCAAGAATATAGTATATATTCTTACAGTGCTAAAATAGTAAGAAATTGATTCTAGGAAAACCCTTAAATATTTCAATAATGTTGTTATGATGGATATATTTTTAAACCTAATCATTGAAAATAATAGACTTAAAGAGCACCAGTGTCCAAAAATTTAGTATACCAAGCTTCCATAGCAGCGAAGGATGCAGGGATTTTGAATGTGGTTTACCAGTAGTCGAGTATAGAGTGGATTAGGACACCCGAATAAGAAAGAGTAAGTTATTGTAGACTTGGAGAATGGGAGTATGGGGGCAGATTTATATGAGTCAACACCAAATTGCATGAATATAAAGAAGAACAAAGGGTTTACATCTAACAAAGATATAGTCAATGAACATATCCTTTTAAGAGAAAATCAATATTGAGTTGCTCCTTATAATGACTGAGTTAGACAGCGGTTAGGTCAAGTCAGTGGAGATGTAAATCATCAGTGTGGAGCCGGTGGTTGGTTATCCACACAGAAGGTAAAGTTCCTGGCAGTTCTGTCCACAAGTAGGAATGACCTTTCAAGCCAGATGAAATAGATCCTTGGTATTTACTAGCTTTTATGATATTTTTACATTCACAAAAATAGTTAATAATACTAACTTTTCTCTGTAAAACACGGGCAAGTCCCGGTTAACTATAGTTCTGTGTTGACTGGTCAGCTAAGTGTACTCTGAGAATTAGTGACTAATTTCTGTTCACTGATCCTGTAATGTGTACAGGTCAGATGCCACAGCAAAAATACAGTGTATTTCATCTAATAGACACTTGGAGTTTTATTAGCAGTCTCAGACAAATCAGCAAATTCCCAGGGTCTGCTAAACTCTAAGAGGGTAGTCAGTATACTGCAGTGCTGGTGACTAAATGAAGAAAGCTCTCGATGTTATTAGTTGTAGATGTCATTCTCTGTGAGAGTTTCAACTTTAGTTCCTAATAATTAGAATGCACATAGCATGTAAAACATGTAAATGAATTTTTATCAGGATCTTTTCTCTTACCTGAGTAAATATAGTTATTTTTGTTGATTTCAGAATACTCAGAATGTCCTTCACACATTGACTCAGCATACCAGGTCTGAATTTAACTTCACTTTGTTTTAGTGTGCTTAAAAAATTAGCCAGAAGATACGTAACAGCTCTTTTTATTAACTAGGTATGTCACAACGTGTGCTTTTGCACCCAATACCCTTTTACTTGCTACTGGTTCAATGGACAAAACAGTGAACATTTGGCAGTTTGACCTGGAAACACCTTGCCAAGGTTAGTAAGTGTCTCGTCCTTTGTTTGCTTTGCATGCTGTCCAACCCAGGACCTTGCACTTACTGGACAAGTGCTCTACCACTGAGCTACATCTCTAGCCCCAGGATAGCTCATCTTTTTAAAAAAACATTCACAGTGACAAATACTACTTACTACATTGAAATAAACATCCATTCATAGTAAGAGGTACTTTCAGTTCCAAACTTCATGTTCACGACAAGCCTTGGAAAAAAGGAACATTCATCTATCATGTGAAAATTAGAATGATGATCCTGTATATCTTAGCTTTCCAATTACCTATGCTTAATTATATCTTTAACCCAGACCAACTGTAATCTGAAATTTAGGCACTCTTTTCTCTTTATGGTCTGGGGATTGAACCTGAGGTCTTGTGCATGCTATGCATGTACTATTTCTACCACAAAGCTATGCCCCCAACCCTAAAATTCAGCAAATTCATCTTTTGACAAGCTATTCACATTGGAATTTAATATACCTTAATAATTTTAGAGAAGCCAGTGTTGTAGTAGTGACCTACATTAAACTACTGGCAAACCACCATGGTTTTTATGTTGTTTGTATTTGATACTTGTTTTTCAGATAAGTATAGTTGAGGACAGAATAGGAATTATGGCTGTATTTTGTTGCCTTTATTTTTGGCTTCATCAAGCAAAATAGGCATACAATTTAGAGTTTTTATTTTTATCATCGTCAGAAATAACCAAGTAGTAGTGCTGATATGAGATGATAGAGCAAATAGAATATACCTTTGCTGATATGAGTATTACACAATGAAGAAAAATTGAGCTAGAGCTGTAGCTCAGTGGTAGAGTGCATGGCTAGCATGTGCAAGGCCTAAAGGAAGTTAAAGCAGTAAAACATAGACTTAAAGAAATTTCATTTACTTTGTAACTCAAAGTTTATAAAAGAAACATTTTGTTGGTAATTCACTTGCTTCTCCCTCCCTCCCCTCCCCTCGTGTGTGTGTGTGTGTGTGTGTGTGTGTGTGTGTGTGTGTGTTTTAAAGCAAGAAGCATTGATGATCAGCTGAAGCAGTTTACTGAAGACTGGTCAGAGGAGGATGTCTCAGCATGGCTTCGTGCACAGGGTTTGGAAGACCTTGTTGGTATTTTCAAGATGAACAACATTGATGGAAAAGAACTGTTGAACCTTACCAAAGAAAGTCTGGCTGATGATTTAAAAATTGGTAAGACTAGTGAAAATCAGGTAATCTTAAAATTTTTAATAATTTAACATTAGTAATTTAAATTAAAAAAAAAATTAAATTACTAAATTTAAAATTTAATAGTTTTTACTGTGATACTGGTTTTAACTGCATCCATAGTTTCCTCTTAATATTCTTGTACAATAATTATCCTAATTTAGTCTTTGTAGGAGAGTACATTTTGGCTATTTGGAGAGAAAATGGATTTTTAAAATACTTATCTTTTTATTTTTACTTTTTTGTTATTTTTATTTTATGTGTATGAGTGTATTGCCTGCATGTATGTGAGTGCACCCATGTCGTGCAATGCCGTGGAGGTCAGAAGAGGGCTTCGGATTCCCCTGGAATTGGAGTTAAGGATGGCTTGTAGCCGCCATGTGGGTGCTGGGAATCAAACCCAAGTCCTCTGCAAGAGCAGTCAGTGCTCTTAACTGCTGAGCCATCTCTCCAGCCCCAAAAGTGAACTCTTGACTGTCATTTTTATAGTGATCTTTGCATTTGACATTGTGTGTGTGTGTGTGTGTGTGTGTGTGTTCGTGTTCACAGGGTTGTACAGCCATTACCACTATTTAATTTCAGAACATTTTCTTTATCTCTAGAAGGAATCCTATACCCTACTCCTTTTTCTTTCCAGCTCACTGAATCAGTATTTTCAGTGTCTGTTCTTGATGTCTCATCTGAGTTCTCAAACAGTATGTGATCTTTTGTATCTGGCCTCCTTCTCTTAAGGTTTAATCATCTTGTAGCATGTATCAAAACTTCATTCCTTTCTGTGTTTATTGTTTCAATTGGTGGATCATAGGGTAATTCTGTGCATGACACTGACCTGTCAGCTGTTTTCAGAAGCAGCTCTGCTATTTTTTAAAAATATTTTATTTATTATTTTTATTTTTTATGTGTATGCGTGTATTACCTGCATGTAGGTAAGTGCACCCATGTCTTGCAATGCCCACAGAGAACAGAAGAGGCTGTCAGATCCCCTGGAACTGGAGTTACGGACAGTTGTTAGCTGCCATGTGGGTGCTGGGATTCAAACCCGAGTCTTCTGCAAGAACAGCCAGTGTTCTTAACCGCTGAGCCATTAAAAAAAACATTAAAGCTCTGCTATTTTACTATCCCCCCACCGCTGAATGAGGGCCTCAGGTTCTCTATATCCTCACTAATACTTATTTGCTCTTTTAATTACCACCATCCAGTAGTTATGAAGTGGTTTCTCCTTGAGGTTTTGATTTACATTTCCCTGATGACTAATGATGTCATAATTCATTTGGGTTGCTATGACAAAATCCCATAAACTACGTAGCTTATAAACAACAAAAATGTATTTCTTCATTCTAAAAGCTGTAAAGTCCAATATCAAGTTACTGGCAGGTTTGGTGTCTGGTCTGGGACTCTTTCTGGTTTATGGACAGTGCCTTCCTGCTGTTTCTTCATCTATTGAAAGGGATGAGTTCATTTTCTGGGGCCTCTTTATAGTGACATTGGTCCTGTCCATCCTCAAAGCCCCACCTTGTGACAGTACCATGCATTTAGTAATTAGGTTTCATACTTTATCTTAGCTCAAAGGCTGGGAAGCAATGATGATTAGGTTTCAACATATGAATATTTTACTTTAGAGTTTGGAAAGTTGGCAAACTCAATAAATTAGAAGTAGAATTGAAAATAAATTGACTAGGACATTTGACTTTTCATATCATTCTGAAGCTTTTTTTCTTTTTAGTATTATATCAAGAGCTAACTATGTAGCCCAGGCTAGCTCTGACTGTGTGATTCTCCTGCCTCAGCTCCTGAGGGCAAAGATCATAGGCATGCTTGGCTACACCTGACCATTCTAAAATATGTTGAAGTTTTTGTTTTCAAAAATCTTCAGTTTGAAGGCTCAATAAGCTACTTTTAACCTCCAAGTTGTAAGCTACAATGAATTTCTCTTAGTTTTGAATTTTTAAAAATACAGACCTGCTGGGCATGGTGGTGCACGTCTTTAATCCCAGCACTGGGGAGGCAGAGGCAGGTGGATCTCTGTGAGTTCAAGGCCAGCCTGGTTTACATAGTGAGTTCCAGGACAGCTGGGGCTACAGGGAGACCTTGTCTCAAAAAAAACCAAACAACAAAACCCCCATAAAAATACAAACCCTTCCTCAAAATAGTAATCTGGGCTAGGACAGAATTAAAATTGGGATTGAAAGTAAATATAAAGGCCAAACTGATGATGCTGATGAAGTTTTTTTCTTTCTTGGTTTTTTTTTTTTTTTTTTGGTCTTTTTGAGACAGGGTCTTCCTATAGCTCCAGCTGACCTGGAACTCACTATGTAGACCAGACTGGACTTGAAATCACAGAGATCTGCCTGCTTTTGAAGTTTATCTCTTATGTGTATAAATCTTTTGCTTGCATTTGTCTTTGTGGCATATCTGTTGACAGTTCCTACCGCCAGCATAAAACCTGAGTTTGTTTGCTGTCCAGTCCATGGAAGTTGTGTACTATAAAGTATACTGGATTGTCAGAGACCAACATAGTATAGCTAATGTGTTTGGTACAAAAAACTTACTAAGAAGTAAGCATCCTGTCAAGCCTGTTAAAAATGGTTCTTTTGTAAATACATAATAAAGGGACTTTCTGCATACTTGAATATCTGAATCTGGTGCTTTAACCAAGAATTTTCTAGGTTTGCTGATGAAAATTTGTTGGTAAGATCCTGTCCCGTCCAAAAAGCATACTTCAGAGTGGTGTGATTAAACAAATGTCATAGTCAATGTGTTTCCTAATTCTGCATCTAATTTGTTGAGTTTGCCAACGTTCTAGGAGTTTAAGAGATATATAGTGTCCTAGTTTGTTCTTCATTGCTGTGACAAAACACTCTGACCACTACCAACTTGGAGAGGAAAGGGTTTATTTATCTTACATCACCCTGGTCACAGTTCATCAGGGAGCCCAAGGTAGGAATGCAGGGCAGGAACCTGGAGGCAGGAGCTGGAGCACAGGCCTTGGAGGAACACTGCTTACTGGCTTGCTCTCCTGGCACCTGCTCAGCCTGCTTTCTTATGCAACACAGGCCCACCTGCCCGGGGATGGCACCACCCACAGTGGGCTGGGCCCTCCCACATCACTCATGGCCACAGGCCCAGTCCAATGGAGGCAGTTCCCCAATTGAGGCTCCCTCAACCCAGGTGTGTGAAGTTGACACTAAAGCTATCCAGCACATAGAGTTTTAGTTAAATAGTTCCTTGTGTCTTGTTGTATATTTGTATAAGGAATTTCCATTTTTGATGTTGAAAGAATGATGTTTTAAGGCATTTTAAATCCATGAATTTGTGAATACTGCGGTCATATTTAATGTCTCATTCAAAAGCATGAAGTGTGTATGATGAAAAATAAGAAAATCAGTTTCAGAAGATAATAGAAAGGCAATGAGTCTGCTAACCAAACACATGACTTCCGTCTGCATACTGGCTGGTCTCAGTGGCTGGGTCCAGCGAACACTGCACATTGTTACTCATCCTGGTGTTTGGAATAGATAAAATGGTAGAAATGTGGAATGACAAGTGCCAAGAAACTGTTCTATGTCAGCATTTATTATTTATTTAAGTAATAGTCATACATTCCTAATTAGGAGGGAGATTTTTTTCAGAGGCTTTTCTTTATCTTTTCTTCCCAAGAAGTCATGAAAGCCCATAAAGCATTTTGATCATTTTTTAAGTTCTAGGGTTTGGATATGTGCCATGTGTTCAGCCCACAGGGCTTTTGTTGCCTAGGGGTCTCGATTGAGTTAGTTTTTTCCCACCAATTTAAGAGGCAGGAAGAATCTCAGATATAGCAGGCAACAAACTTTATTAAAAGTGAAGAAACATGGGGCTGGAGAGATGGCTCAGGAGTTACGAACACTGTTCTTGCAGAAGACCTGGGTTCAAATCCCAGCACCCACATGGCAGCTAACAACTGTCCATAACTCCAGTTTCAGGGGATTCGACAGCCTCTCTGTCCTCTGCGGGCATTGCATGACATGGGTGCATTTACCTACGTGCAGGCAATACACACATACACATAAAATAAAAATAAAATACAATTTTTTTTTTAAAGTGAAGAAACAAACACTCACAGAGACACTTTCCATAAGCCAAGAGGGGATTCAGAAACTGAAATCCAAAGTCCATAGGAGGACTGGGTCTTTTAAGCAGTGTTGGTGATACTGGGTGGGCCCGCTTCCCCTAATTTTTGATTGACCAATTTAAACAAAGAAGAGAGGGCTCATAGGTCCACAGCCCCAGGCTATGTCCAGGTCTTGCCTTGGGCTTATCTAGACTGGTCTGGTCTGGTTAGCAGTAGAGGGTCTTGCCAGTGGGAAAAAAAGCTTCCAGGCCTTTGTCTTTGGTGAGGAAGCCAGAAGTTTTCCATCTTTAGTATGAGTCAATGACCCTCTTCCTGGCTGTCTGCCAGTGCTGCTGGGAGATGGCAGAACAGCTGGGACTCAGAGAAAGTAAGGTCATTGAGGTGTGCTCTTGAAGAGATACTGGAATCCTAGTCCCTCCCTCCCTCCCTCCCTCCCTCCCTAGCTACCAAGAGAGCAGCTTTCTTGTCCATGTACGCCCACCACAGTATGCGTTACTACAGGCCTAAAGGCAGTGGGGTCAGCTCTGGAACTGAACCAAAGTCAACTTTTCCACCTTTTCAGGTCTCAGATACTGGATCCAGTAACAAAACGATTGACGGAACTGAAAAATAATGCAAACTTCTTTTCTAGATTTATGAATCAACTATCTTTGTATCTTGGAATTTTGAGATTCATATTTCACTTCCTAGTTTTATTTAATTATGTAGATTTTTACTTGTTGCCTAACTGTAACATAAATGCTCCTTTTAGAATCTCTAGGGCTGCGTAGTAAAGTGCTGAGGAGTATTGAAGAGCTCAGGACCAATATGAAATCCCTTTCTTCCGGAATTCCTGATGAATTTATATGTCCGATAACTAGAGAACTGATGAAAGATCCTGTCATTGCATCAGGTATGTGTGACAGTACAAAGCTGTTAAAATAAGTAATGGGGACAGTTCACAGCAGTTTGTTTAAATGTGAAGGATTTGAAAATTCCTGTTGTATTTCTTTTAAGTAGGTTTAAAAAAATCAGATCCAAAGTGAACGGATCAGAAGAATTAAGTTTAACAGTTTCACCTAAATTTGTAAAATGTTTGGTTATCAGATGTGAAGATTGTGTGTGTGTGTATGCATGTGGATAGGTAGGTGTGCACACATGCAAAGGCCAGAAAAGGACGTTGGGTATTTTCCTCTATTCGCCTTACTCATTTAAGACAAGTTCTCTCTGAAACAGGAAGCTCAACGCTTATAGATTAGGCTAGGCTGGGTGCCTGGCTATTGAGTTCCCAGAATCCACTTGTCTGCCCCTGATGATAGAGTTACAGGCACGCACAGCCATGCCAGGCTTTTTATGTAGGTGTTGGGAATGTGAACTCAGGTCCTGATACTTGTACAGCAAACTCTTGCTCATTGAGCCATCTCCCCAGTCACCAAGATATCTTTGAGGGTAGATTGTTTAGATCACTTACATTTATTTTCTGTCATTAATGATTCAGAAATAAGGATGAAATTAGAATATTCTATTTCAATTTCTGGTCCTTAGTGTCTAGACATGCCCAGCAGAGTGTTTATGATTGATTTATCTTATTGCATGTGTCAGTAATTAATTTCTTTTTATTGATGAGTAGTATTCCACTGCACTAGATATACCATAATCACTTATCCATGAACTGGTAATGGGCTTTTAGGTCTTTTCCAGTTTGTGGCTATTATGTCTGAAGCTGCTGTGATATTCATGTAGATCTTTGTCGGACTGGACCCATTTCTCTTGATAAAGTATTTAGGAATGGGATTTCTGCATTGTTTACTAAGTGCATGTTTAAGATGGCTAAAATTTTTCTCAAAGTGCATGTACCATTTTAAGTTCATAGCTGAGAATGTCAGTTTCTCCACATATTTGTAAACACTTGGTTATTACTAATTCTTAGTTTTGTCTAGGTGTGAATACTAGGTATGAAGAAGCATTTCCTTGTACTTTCAATTCAGTCCCACCCCACTAATGATAATCTTTTCATGTGCTTATTTATTGTGTCTTTTTTTTGGGACAGGGTCTCCCTGTAGCCCCAGCTGACCTGGAACTCACTTTGTAGACCAGGCTGGCCTTAAACTCACAGAGATCTGCCTGCCTCTGCCTCCCGAGTGCTGGGATTAAAGGTGTGTGCCACCGCGCCCAGCCCATCGTGACTTTTTTGTAAACATGGACCATCTAACCTTTACTTCATTTTGTAATGGGGTCTCAGATTTTTAATCTGGGTGTGTCTTTTGTAAGGTAACATATATCTTTTCTCTGTAGTTTGCATCATTTTCTTAATAATCTTTGAAAATAAGTTTTTAAAAAAATTTTTATTATTTTATTATTTTTATTTTATGTGTATGAGTGTTATGCCTGCATGTAAAGTGCACCCGTGTGGTGCAACACCCATGGAGGACAGAAGAAGCTGTCGGATCCCCTGGAACTGGAGTTACGGACAGTTCTTAGCTGTCACGTGGTGCTGGGATTCAAACCCAGGTGTTCTGCAAGAACAGTCAGTGTTCTTAACCGCTGAGCCATCTCTCCAGCCCCTTGTTTATTATTTTTATTTTATGTGTATGAGTGTATTGCCTGCATGTATGTGAGAGCACCCGTGTCGTGCAGTGCCGCGGAGGTCAGAAGAGGGCGTCGTATTCCCCTGGAACTGGAATTAAAGATGGTTCGTAGCTACCATGTGGGTGCTGGGAATCAAACCCAAGTCCTCGGAAGGAGCAGTCAGTGCTCTTAACTGCTGAGCCACCTCTCCAGCCCTAAAAATAAGTTTTTAATTTTGATTAAGTTCCATTTATTATTTTTCACTTTAATTTTTGAATTGTAAGAAGACTGTCTATCCAAGGTTTCTAAGATTTATCTTGTTTTATTCTGGGCATTTTATAGTTTAAACTTCATATGTAGGTCTATAGTTTTTTTCAAATTAATTTCTATGTATGGTATGAGATAAAACTTTTTTCCTGAACCCTAAGTGGACATCTGGGTGTTTTTTCATCACTTACTGAGAGATGGTTCCCAGTGGATTACTTGGGCATCTTGGTTGGAAAGTACTTTCATAGGTTTCTTTCTGGGCTTTGTGCTGATCTTCATGTCTGACCTTGTGTCAGGTACCAAGGTGCTTGATTGCTGTAGCGTTATAGCAAATCTCAAAATCAGGAAATGTGAATCCTCAGATTTGGTTCCTACATTTAGATTTTAGAGTCACTTTCTCAGCTTCACAGAGGAGCTTTCCAGGATTCAATTAGGATGGTATTTAATCTGTAGATGCACTTGAGGTACCATTTGCCAGTTACTTAGGTCTTCTTTCCTTTTTCTTAGCAGTGCTGTGTTTTAGTGTAGATTTGCACATCTTTTGCTAAAATTACCTTTAATTTATATTTTACAACACTGTGGTTTTAAAATTTTCATGTGTTTGTAAACAGGAATATGATTGGTCTTAAATACTGGCTTTGTGCCCTGTGACCTTATATTCATTAGTAACAGCTTTTGAACAGATGCTTAGATTTTTCTACATAAGTGACTTTTATTATGTCATTTGCCAGGAGGCAGCTGGTTTCTTCTTTCTGATCTGAATGTTTTTCTTTTTCCTGTTTCTTGTTACACAGGCCAGGATATCCAATATAAAGTTAAAAAGGGTAAGAGACATGTTTCCCTTGATCTTCTCTGAGATCAGTCTTTAAGCCTTCAGATGATATTAGCTGCTCTCTAGCAAGTTAAAATTTCTCTTCCCTCCTTAGTTTGAGGATTAAAATGTTGGGGTCCCCTCCCCTTTTAGCCTATAACAGATTACTGTTAATTTTTAATGGGCTCACAAAGTGTGTGTCCTTTTGGGTCTGTCTTCTTTCATTAAATGTGTTTGTGAGATTCATGCATAGTGTTACACAAAGTAGGAATTTCTCACTTCAGTATGTGAATCCATTGTGTGAACTTCTTTTGGAGGTGGGTGGGTGCTAAGGATTGGACCCAAGGCCTCCCACACACTAATCATATCCTCGGCAGTGACAGATACTCCAGTCCTGTTCATTCTATTTATCCTGGGCACTGTTGGTTACCATAAGCAGTGTGGTCATGAACATTTTGGCCAACATATATATGTATTTGTAGTTTGTAGTTACTTATAAACGGATTTCTAGAGTGGATGAGTTATTTTATATTGATTTCCCATTTTACTTGGGTGTGTGTATGTTAAGGTCTATAGTTAGTTCTGGAGTTTTATCTAACCTACCACTATAGTCAAGATGTAGAACAGTTATAAAACCATAACAGCTCTTCCCTTTGCATTTTAGTAACTGCCTCATCCATCTAGTCTCTTCCACCTTTGCCACTGGAAACCACCAATCTGTTTTCCACCAAAATAATTCTTTCATAAGTATTACATGAATAGACTCGTAGTAAATAACTGTTTGGAATGGACCTTATTTTTTGCTTAGCATAATCCCTAGAGATCCCTCATCGATTCATTTCTAACCTTCCTGTGTTCCTATGAGAAGCTAATTTATTTATTGTGTGAGTGGAGGTGAGGATGACTTTCGAGCGTGTCTATTTTTTTCCTTCTACCATGTGGTCCTGGGGATTAAACTCAGGTTGTCATGCTTGACAGCAGACACCTTTACCTATTGAACCATATCCCTGGACCCAAGAAACAAAATTTTAAAAGTCCAATCCGCATCTTTAAATAGTGTAGTTAAGTAGTGCATATTTATGATTATTGATACTTTTAAAAAATTTTATGTGTATGCCTACCTGTATGTAAGTGTACCTGTGTCGTGCAGTACCTAAAGAGGTCAGAAGAGGGTGTCGGATCCCCTGGAACTGGAGTTAAGATGGTTCTTAGCCACCATGTGGGTGCTGGGAATTGAACCTGGGTCCTCTGTAAAAGCAACCAGTGCTCTTAACCACTGAGCTACCTCTCTAGCCCTGTTGATCCTTTTTTGCCAATTGGCTTCACTATACAGATGTATGTATAAATATTTCTGGGAATAAATTTTTAATCCTGCTAGGCTTCACTATTTTAGTTTATTTAAGTGAGTTGGTTTAGTTTTATGCCTTTTCAATTAAAAAAAAACCTTATTTTGACCTAGTTTGGTCATTTTTAGTGTCCAGCAAAATCTTAGAATCATTTTGTTATGTTACAAAGGAAAATTTGATATTTTGACTAGGATTATAAAAAGGCTAAATGTTGAGTAGCAAAACCAGTAACTTTGTACTAGTTAGGTATTCCTATTCTTTCAGGTCTGTTTTGAATGTTTGAAAGAATTAATTCATAATTCAGACATGATTTTTCTAAATAAAACCCTACCTTCTTAGGTTCGATCATGTTGCTGGTCTCCAGAGCTCCCACATCCTGGAGCACTCTCACTGAAGTTCAGATGCACTGTGAATTATTCCTATTGTGACTTCAGAGAGATTCTTGGGCATGGATTTGTTTTTTGTTCAGAGCACACTGTGGTTCTTGAATGGCATTTATTCCTTTCATCAACTGTAGGAAAATTTCAACTAGACTCATGTTATACACTGTACCTCTTAAGCCTTTCTAGGTAATTTCCTGAGACCTTTCTACTGGCTGTTACTTACCTGCCCATTGAGACTTTCTCAACACTTCATCTATGTGTCATTTCTGGAAATCCCACTTAGCGTGTAAAATATAAGGGTAGACTGTGGAACCAGGCTGCCTGGGTTTACATTCCAGTTTGTCACCCCATACCTGTTTACCTTGGAAAGTTATACAGCCTTTACCTTGGTTTTCTCAACAGAAATAACGATGTTTGTTGTGTAGAATGAATGAATATAAGTAATAGTTCCTTGTAACAATAACGAAGTACTGGTAACTGCATATTGAGTATTAAACATATTTTATAGTGTATGTTTTTAGACTCATTAGAAAAACTGAAGAGCTTTTATTTGTTGGTTTCATTGTCTGAGGCTCTTGGGCTCCACCTCTTTGTTGTCTGTCCCTTGGTCTTCAGTCATGTTTTTCCTTTGGAGGTCTGGTGGGGAAGAGATTTGACTCTGGATGGGTGATGTGTGCTTGGTCTCTTCTGCTTAGACAGGAGGCTGGAGAGAGAGGGGGGAGGGGGAGAGAGAGAGAGAGAGAGAATGAATAAATTCAGAGCCTGAGGCAGTGAATTAAGATTTGAACTTTTTTAATGCTTAAGCCTGCAAATCGGCTATCCATCTTAACATGCTTTCATTCACCATTTCTAGACATGAAAGTAGCAAGAAAGTTTTAGGTATACTTAACCTGCTTTCTTACTAGAAAATGAAGTCCAGGAATAGGTAAATTATGAAATAGAAAACTGGGAATAGGGCTAATGAGGTGGCTCAGTGGGTAAAGGTGCTTGCCACCAAGCCTGATGACCTGAGTTTGAACTCTGTGACCCATATGTGGAAGGAGAGAACTGACTCCCACAAGTTTTCTTCTGACCACCTCTTGTACCACTCTCCCAATAACTGTAATAAAATTTTTGGAGAATTGGGACTGTATCTATTCAGATAATTTAGGAGCTTGTGTGTGGCGGGGGGAATTTCATGGCATCAGTATAGCCAGGATAACCTTGAGTTTGGGTCCTCACTTGCCACCTTGTTTGAGACAGGATCTCTTTGTTTCTTGCTTCTGTATGACATGGTGGCTCGTCCACAGGCCTCTAAGGATTCTTGTGTCGGCTTCCTGTCCTATAGGAATGCTGGGATCACAGCCATGCCCTGCCACATCTGCTTTACATGACTTCTTGGGATTCAAACTCAGGTCATGGTGCTTGTGCAGCAAGGTCCTTACCCACTAAACCATCTTCCCTGCCTTCCATATGAGCCTTTTAAAATAATTTTAAAATTATGTGTATGTGCACAAGTGCCAGTGCCTGCTGAGGCCCAAGGCATGGGATCCCCGGAGCTGGAGTTCCCGGCAGTTGTGAGCCACCCAGTGTGGGTGCTAGGACTCAAACTTTGATCCTCTTCAAGAGCAGTATGTGCTCTTAACCACTGAGCCATCTCCCCAGCCTTAGCTTTTTTAATTTTATAATTTTTCTTCATTCTGTTCAGAGTTTAAAAATCCTCAGGTCAGGGCTAGAGATGTAGCTCAGTGGAAGAGTGCTTGCCTAGCATGTATCAGGCCTGGGTGTGATCCTTGAAAACTAGGGTGTGGGGACAAACTTTAAGATGTAGTAGAGACAAGCAAATTTGAAAGTTTTTGTGACATGTTTTAATTAAGCTAGCTATAATTGCATTTTACTTCTTATGCAAATTTAAAATTCAAATTTCATTAATGCAAATTGCCAGCTGTGATTGCTTTTAGTTGCTTCTTTATTCAAAGAACATCAGGTATACAGGGAGGCAGTGTGGTCTGTATGTGAGAGCTCTGCCTAGTCCTCTGATCCCCCTTAAGCACTGTTTTGGGACCAGTGCTGGTAGACAGCTTGAATCCTTTCGTGTGCATTGGGGAGGCATGTTGCGTGCATGTGCAGTTCAGCCGATAATGTTGGGACCTTCCTCGGTCATTTTCCACCTTACACTTGAGTACAGAATAGGAAAAGCTTAATAAGCTAATTAAAAGTCAATTTTTGTTTAAGTAAATAGGTCTGCATAAATAGGAACCAAATGGACACAGAATAGGAAAAGCTTAATAAGCTAATTAAAAGTCAATTTTTGTTTAAGTAAATAGGTCTGCATAAATAGGAACCAAATGGACACTATCTTACAATGTTCTTGGCTCTTTTTAAAAAAATAGTGGAAACAATAGATCAAAAGAAATTTCTGAATCTAGTTCCTATGGTCAATGAATTTGTGATTCACAGAAATAAAAGATGCTAAGTTTAGCTAACAGAGTACAACCTAACTGCAATCTAAAATGAGACAGCTCTAGCTAAAAGAGTGGGGTCACACATTTCTTGTCTGGGAAGATAGAATCCAGATCCCAGAAAAGCGTCAAAGGATACTGTATAATACTGCAAACCTCGATTCACTGGGAACATAATCTAATCACTACTGTCTGGGTAGTCACCAACAAGTAACTGTTGGCATAAGGCAAAACTTCAGGCACTGGGAGAAGAAAGCATGGTATTAGACTTGCTCATACCTCCGTCCAAAACAAATCCAAGTAGGCAGAACCCTAGAGATAAAGCAAATTCTGAAACTTCAAAATAGAAAGTTTAGCTTCCTTCTGAATACGTAGGAGTATTTAGAAATATTAATTATATGTAAACACTGCCAGAGGTAACACAAAGTATCCTGTTACCACAGTGGACCCACTTTCTTTTTTAGAGGTTCTTTGTTTAGAAGGCTAAAACATACCACACCATTATCACATTTATCTGGCCTGGTGGCAAGGAATTAGTTGACATCGAACTTATTTTATGTGGTAATACTAAAATGCACATACTTTATTAGTAATGTGTGTGATGGTTTGAATGAGAATGTCCCCCATAGGCTCCAAGTATTCAAATATTTTGTCCCCAGTTGGTGGTGCTGTTTTGGGAGGACTTAGAAGGTGTGGTCATGCTGGAGGAAGCACGTCACTGGAGGTGGGCTTAGAGATTCTTAAGTCTTGCCAGATCTCCAGTCACTCTCTGCCTGGTTGAAGATGTGAGAGCTTAGCTTCTGTTCCTACTCCAGCCACCTCTGCCTCCATGCCTCCCTGCCATGATGGACTCTTGCCCCTTTGGAACTGTAAGCTAAATAAGCTCTTTTATAAGTTCCCTTGGTCACGATCTTTCTATCACAGCAACAGAAAAATGACTAATACAGTTGGTAATATGGAAGACAAGTTCAACAAACTCATCAATTAAATTGAGGGTTTTGTACTCAAAGTATTGTTACAGTTCACCAGTAAGACAAATGACCATTAAAAACTTGGGAGGCAGAGGCAGGCAGATCTCTTTGAGTTCAGTACTCAAAGTATTGTTACAGTTCACCAGTAAGACAAATGACCATTAAAAACTCAGGAGGCAGAGGCAGGCAGATCTCTGTGAGTTCAAGGCCAGCCTGGTCTACATAGTGAGTTCTAGGACAGTTGAGGCTACAGGGAGACCCTGTCTCAAAAAGACAAAAAAAAAAAAAAAAAAGAGCTGGGCATGGTGGCACATACCTGTATCCCAGAAGATTACTCTACGTTTGAGGCCAGCATGGGCTACAGAGTGAAACCCTGTCTTAAAAAAAAAAAGTTTGAATAAACAGTTCTACAGATGGGCAATATACACTTGAAAAAGATGCACACTATCATAGTCATTAGTGAGATACAAGCCAAAACCACACAGAAAACATAGCCCCACTAAGACAGCTAGAATTACAAAGTTGGGAAATAAATGTGGGCAAAGATGGGCAGAAATTGGAATCTTATGCTGGGGAGAATGTAAAATAGTGTGGCTATTGTTGAAACAAGCCTGGAAGTTTCTCAAAAAGTGAAAACAGCAGTAGTTCTGCTCCTGGGTTGATACAGTCGTAGGAGAAGTGGCTGGGCACAGGTGGCAGCATTGAGAATAGCCCTGCAGTGGAACCAGTCTGAACATCTATCGACAGATAAATGGATAAAATAAAATGCATAGTTATAAAACAGAATGTTATTGGCCAGGAAAGGTGAAAAATACTTAGACAAATGGACTCATGGGTGAACTGGGCATGGTGCTACAAGCCCTGAAACCCTAGCCTCGGGAGGCAGGAAGAAGGCAACGTCAAGACACTGTTTGGAAACAGTTGTGGGCATTGTAGATTAAAGCAGGGAAGGGGACCAAGCTCTTCAGCCCTTGTGAGAGTGGTACAAGCATCAGCACGAAAGCTGTGAAGGGGGAACCCTAAGGTTTCATGGAGCCCAGACTGGCTTTAAACTCAAGAGTCCTGCTTCACCCTCCTGAGTGCTGGGGTTACAGGTTTGTGTCACCATGCCTGGCTCAGGGACTGTAGTCTTCACATGTGTAAAAACAAACACTTTAGCAAGGTATTAAAATAGTAGTGAATTAATTTTTTTTTTCTTCATACCCCTCTTTGGTCAAGTTCTGTAATCTCCAACTGTTTCTTGGGCAATTCAATATGCTAACAGGTCTTGCTGAGCCTAAGACTCTTTCCCCCTTATTTTAATACAATTTTATCATAACTATTACTCTATCTAGGTCTCTCCTCTTCACCACTGTATCTGAATTTTGACAGGATTCTGGTCTCAGGTCTTTTGTTGGAAAGGACCAGGTACAGTATTATGAGCATATAATGATGCTGTTCTAGGTGATCTGATTTACAAAGCACCATCCTGATTGACAAAACACCATCTAAGCTTAATGCATCTGTAGTGGTAGAATTTAGCTGCTGCAGCCAGGATAATTTGGAAGTGGCATAGGCTTGGCAAGAAAACCACTTAAATCACAATAGACAACCTAGCAATAGAGTTTTTACACTCTACTCATTTCATTACTCTAACTTCCCTTTCCTGTATCTTAAATAATGTGTACTTTTTTTCAGATGGCTATTCCTATGAAAAAGAAGCAATGGAAAGCTGGATCAGCAAAAAGAAACGTACAAGTCCCATGACCAACTTGGCTCTTCCTTCACTGGTACTTACACCAAACAGGACTCTGAAAATGGCCATCAATCGATGGTTAGACACACATCAAAAATAAACTTGTTTATATTGTATTAGATACATTTTTCAGTGATGTCATTTGAATGATTCAAAGGTAAATGTTAAGCAGGCATTGTAAAAGCAAAGCTGAAGGAAAACAAAAACGTTAAATTTTGTTACCTTTAAAATTGTCAATTATCAGGCAAGGTTTAATGGCGCCCACTTTTACTCCCAGCACTCTTGGCGACAGAGGCAGGTGATCTCTGTGAGATCAAGGCCAGCCTGGTTTACAACATAGTTCCAGGCCAGCTGGGGCTAATGAGACCCTTTTTTAAAAAATCATTCTTTAAAACATGTACTTAATTACATATCTAACATAATTGTTATTTCTATAAAAGCAAAGCATTTTTGCACCAGTGGGAAAATTTTATAGAAATAAAGCTTTATAGGACTTTAAACTGCAATGCCTACATGTATTCTTGTGAGACATAGGTCATAGTCCATAGTAAATACAGACAGGAACATTTTGGATTACACAGGTGTTTCCATCCTCGACAATAGGCATTGATTTGATAGCTCACAACTTTTGTAATAGAACTTTCACAAAATAATTATAAGTTGTTTATGATTAAATTGAAAAAAAGTCACTCTAGGCATATTGAATAAGCAATTTTGTTGGGTTCTAAATTTGTATAGCAGTAAGGAATTTTCTCTCTGTTGTTCAACCTCTGGTGTAAGCGAGATGTGATCGTCAAACTAACTATTGAAACATTGAGTGGTAAACTAGCTTCCTTTCAAAACTTAGAATTCTTAAAGTTATCACTTAGTGGAGCAACTATACCAGGCATTAACCTGATACTTCACACACCACCACCACCACCACTCTAACTCATGTCTACTCAGAAGACTTCAAGTTCAGTAAGGAAGTCTGTACTGACCTTTCAGATATCCTGTATAAGCTGTTTACCAGAGTGGGAGTCATCAGTGGGAAGCTTCCTGAGGCAGAAATCTGTCTTTATCCTTTGTGCTTCACAGTCAGCCTCCAAACGCTTTGGAATTGTCCAAGAATATTAAAATTCAAAAATAAATGAGGGGAGGATGCAAGATAAATACACCTTTTAGTCGTTCTCATATTTCATAAACATGGAGCTAATGTTTGTTTACAGAATGTTGCTAAGTCTAGCTACCAAAAAAGTCCTTTCTTTATAATTGCTGCTTTGTGAAATTGTTAATTTATTATTGAACTCTATTTCTTTTGTATCATAGACTCTTCTATTGTAGAAATACATTATATATATATATATATATATGTCTTTTTGAGACAGGGTCTCCC
Organism: Nannospalax galili; assembly: GCF_000622305.1. Classification (NCBI taxonomy): domain Eukaryota; kingdom Metazoa; phylum Chordata; class Mammalia; order Rodentia; family Spalacidae; genus Nannospalax; species Nannospalax galili. The sequence goes on from NW_008331545.1 coordinate 404,921, forward strand.
TGTACCCCAGCTGTCCTGAAACTCACTATATAGACCAGGCTGGCCTTGAACTCACAGCTTTCCGCCTGCCTCTGCCTCCTGAGTGCTGGAAAAGTAATATTTTTGTACTACACATGCTTCTTATATTTTATTATGAACAGGTGGAAATGTGTTCTATATTTTAAATTGTAATCTGTAGAGAAAGTATGTTATTACTGACAGATTTTTTTTCACTTTAAAAGAGACACTGTTAAACCAAGTATCTCTTTGTTTTTTATTGATATAGTAGACTTAGTCTTTTACATAAAAATCATTATCAATGAAAGTGATTTGCTAGAAAGGTGTACTGAATAGCTTTAGTGTCAACTTGACACACTTGGGTGGAGGGAGCCTCAATTGGGGAATTTCCTCTATTGGACTGGCCTGTGGCCATGTCTGAAGGGCATCTTCTTGATGAGTGATGTGGGAGGGCCCAGCCCACTGTGGGTGGTGCCACCCCTGGGCAGGTGGGCCTGTGTTGCATAAGAAAGCAGGCTGAACAAGGGCCAGGGGAGCAAGCCAGTAAGCAGAGTTCCTCCATGGCCTGTGCTCCAGGAGCTCCTGCTTCCAGGTTCCTGCCCCGAGTTCCTACCTTGAGCTCCCTAATGAACTGTGACCTGGGAGATGTAAGCTGAATAAACCCTTTCCTCCCCAAGTTGGTATTGGTCAGAGTATTTTGTCACAGCAATGAAGAAACAAACTAGGACAAAAGGGCAATTTAAAGGTTATTTTTTAGATGTTTAAAGAATGTACTTTGCTTCTCTGGTTTCAAGTAAAATACCTGAAAACTAGTAATTTAACAAGTTGAAACACTTTTTATATAAACAATGCCAAACAACTACTTTTTAACATAAATCAGCAAAAACAAGACTATCCACAGAAAGGGTCAAGACACTGCCCATCTGTTGAATGCACTAGGCCCAGCGTTGGTTCAGGAGCATGTGGGAGCTGACCCAGAGCTTCCCAAGGACACGTCACTTCTTCCTTGAATAACATGTCCTGTCTTTACCAAGATGATAGCAAAATAACAACTTATTGTCAGTCCTCACACTCTGGCTGTTGTACAGGATAATCAGGACAAACATTATGCATTACCCAGTAATACTTTTCCCTCCTGGCTCATTTTCTTTTGTTTTAACCTTTAAATGATGTTAAGGACTGGAAACACTTTTCTTGGGCTTCTAGCAATAGTAGGACCTGAACAATAACCCAAATTAGTATTAAGCTGAAGATTCCATTACTGAGAGCTATTGGCAGGTGGTAGATGTGGCAGGGGGAGGAAGAACCATTTCTTTTGAGGGTGTTCCTTCTAGTAGGCTTCCTGTGCTTCAGTGGATGCCCAACAACCATGCACAAGACACTAACTGGACTTAATGGGTTATCAAAAAATGACATGAAGCTTGGAGGGGGGGATGTGTTGAGGGAGGTACAGGGGAGTTGGAGGGGAAAATGGAGTGTGATCAGATGATGTCATTTCATACATATATAAATTATTTTGAAAAAATAACTGAAAATACACAAATTAAAAAAAAAATATTCCAAGTTAGAGTTTTATCACACAAGAGTTTTAAACTGCTTTGAAACAAGCATGTAGGCATAAAGACAAATATACACTTTTTTTTCCCTATGAGTGGTTTGCCTACATGTATGTATGTATGTATGTATGTATGTTTATGCACACCACTTATGTGCCTGGTGCCCGCAGAGGCCAGAAGAGGGTTAGATCCCCTGGAACTGGATTTACAAATGGTTATAAGCTAGGATCTTACAAGTGCTCTTAACCACTGAGCTATTTCTCCAGGCCCTAAACACATATGTGTAACTGAAAAATAATACAAATGTGTTGAAGAATAAACTGTCATAACAGAGCTCAGTGTGTTGCCAAAGGTACAGTATTAAAGATAATCCTGTTGCCAGACAGAAATTAGTACAGATTGCTTTTCCTTATGCTTTTTTCCTGTTTAAGGCAAGATCACTAATTATGACCCTAGAATGGAATTTCTAGAACCTTCCACTCTTACTCTGAAATTAAAAAGTGAAACAGGCATTTGGTAGTACTCTGTTTAGAGTAACATTAAGGCAGACAGCTGAAGGGCGTCTTACTGTGTGTTTACCCACCAAATCAATGAATACCAACCCATTATAGTAATAGTTTTATTCCATATGGAAAAGTACAGTAGTTGTGCAGAAACAAAACTACCTAACAAAAGAGTAAGACTTCCACAAATATTAAAGAAAACAATAAATAAGCCATAGTAATTATAGAAGAACTCATGGAGAGCTTATAAAAACGGTATAGCTTTTTGTACAAAGCACACTGCACATACAGGAACAAATGAAGAATGACACCAGAAGGTTCTTATCATACAAAACCTTGATGTTCATAGGAACTTCATAACTATTCATTTTTAAAACATTCTGCAAATATAGAACTTCCTTCTCCCAATTCTAGAAAATAAATTTCACATCTCAACATATAAAATACACCCCCACTTCTCTCAAACCAGCATTTTAACATCCTCCAATAACACCATTTTCATATAAAATTACCTTAAACCAAGATTCATTCCTGTACCTTATCTTTACAGATGAATAATAATACATCAGCTTGGACGTAAGTAGCACCTCAGAGGTGTTCATAGAAAGGAGATAAAGTGCCGTTACTGGTATACTGTTAACATGCCATGGTAACTTATCACTCAGTGCAATAACCAGCATGGACAAAGCTTACAGAGAACATGCGGGTAGATGGCTGGGGTCTTACTGTTTGTCTTTAGAGTACTTTTGAGTTATATTTACAAGTCTGAATAAAGCTGGGCTAGCTATTTATATATACAACATGTGACTATGAAGTAATGACTGCATAACAAACAAAACCACCAACCTGACAATAAGTATCCAGTTTAAACACTGTCCTTAAAGGACTTTGGAAGGCTTGTTTCAGGAACAAGTGTTGAGAGCACTTTTGGAACCAGTTAGAGCTCATTTATAAACACCACCAAGAATGCTTGTCTTAGTACGATCTGATCTGGACACCAATCAAAATTCTAAATAGCTTATATTGTTTCCACATAACAATACCGTGAAGCATGAATATAGTTCCAAAAAAGGTGCTATAAAAATACTCTGTAAAAGAACCATCACGTGAAAATAAGTGTTTAATCCCCTTAAAGTAACTTCCTCAAGGGAATGATACTTGGGTTTACTCATGTTTCCCTTAAAAAAAAAAAAATACAGCTCTGTTTAGTCACATTACATTCAGCTAGAAATTGCTCAGGACTTGACTGACTGGAGCTGTAACTTAAAAATTCTTCCATCTTTTTCTAGAATATACATCTGGATATCATGTCATGAATTAAAACGTGGCTTAATGATGGATTTTTTTTTTTTTTCTCCAAGTAAATGCTGGGATTGTGCCACATAGCAAAGGCTTGGAGAAAACCAGATAATTTCCTACGAGAAAAGCATTGGGTAATGTCTTTGTGGCTGTCTGTAACTTGATAGGTATAAGCTAATTGTAGTTTTCAATTCTGTTTAGCATTCTTATTTATGGGTGACTTCTAGCTATTTATTAAAGAAGTTTTATCCTACATTTTTAGTATGTCAGTGGTATTAGATCCACCCCAGTGGGAGAAAATATAGCTAAAAAGTATTTTTTATGATGGAAAAAAAAAAAAGACAGTTATTTACCACCATGAGCCAAATTCTGCAAACACATTGATTAAGGCTCACACATTTGACTCTATGAATGATCGCTTTGGTTTCGCTGAAGTGAGGTGGCTTCTGTGGGTTTCGCTACTGACATGCGGCGGCTGCTTGGAGATGCTTTCCTGGTACAGATGAGGAACACTCTTAGTTACCCTGCTGTCTTGACAGTGAACTGGAATTTGGCACTTATTTTCCTCTAGCTCCTTCACCTGTGCCCCATTGTGGACACTTGCACTCAGCGGGGGAATGGAACAGGGTTTGGCTTGGTTGGAATATCCTCCTCCTGGCTTGAGAGAGGGCTTCTCAGAGTTAGAGGACTGCAGGCCAGCTGCAGTGGCTGTGTTTGCAAGTAGCCCTTCTGCCACTTGGCAGTGCCAGGTGCGGCTTGGAGGATTACTTTGCTGCTGGAACCTGGCAGTCTTGTCCATGATGCCCATGAATGGGGTATTGCGGGGCCTGTGCTCAGCAGTGCCACTCTGCATTTGGTTTGTACCTTTGTCTTTAATTCGAGCCTCTGGTCCTTGGGCCTTGAAACCATCTGAAAAACTACTGCTTGAAGTCAAACTACTGGTTGAACTTGACATTTTTATGCTGCTAGATGGAGAACCAGAAGAGCCTGAGCTGGCGAGGGAAGCTGGGTGTCGCTTATCACTGCAGCTCACTGGTCCACTCTGGCTTGGAGGGGCTACGTCCACAGCCGCAGAGGCATGAGATAAGAGCCTCTCGGCAGCTTTGACCTTGCTCGGTAGAGGATATGCAGTACCACTCTCACTGCGGTGTAGCTGGACATTCTGGCTGGGGCCTAGCCGATCCCCATAGTGGCCACAACCAGCTCCTATAGTGAAGGGACCTGATCCCTCTAAATGCTGGTTTCTGCTCCCAACAGGGGCTGCAGGGATTCTGGCAGGCATGGGACTCGGGGGAGGGTTCTGAGAAGAGACTTGCATTTTTGTGCTACTGTTTCTCATGCTAGACTGTCCAGAACCCAGATGTTGGTTGGTCTTCACAATCTGTGCCTGTTTGGTAGGCTGCATAACCAACCCTGGCTGAGCCACAGTCTCCCTCAGGGACTTGCTGATTCCTGCTCTGCTCTGTGGTGATACTGGCCTGCCTTTGGACTGTAACCCCTCTTGAAGGTTTCGGATATATGGGGAAGGGACAGATGATGGTGGTGGCGATCTGGGAGTCGGGGAGATGGATTCTTCCTGTGATGAGGTTTCTTCCTCTTCTGCAGCCTCAAGGGGGAAGTGGTCGTTTAAACTAGAGGTTGGTGCATCCTCTTCATTATCTGAGTCATTGGGTGGAGCTGGCAGCAGGCCCTGCTGTTTTTGCTGCTGGTTCCTCTGAAGTTGCTTGCATTCCTCTTCCACACGGGCTAGCAGCCTCTTGATTTCCTGATTGGTGGGACAGAGTTTCATGGCCTCTTGCAAGTCAGCCAGAGCTGCCACAAATTGCCTTTATATGAAAACATAAAATCTGATTAGAAGTCACATATGAGCATGCTCTGAATGGAACTGTTAGAATGCAGCTGTCCTCAAAGGAAAAGGAAAACCTCTAAATAAGGTAGGAGCACTGGATGAGGTAGCCACGTCTGTTTAGTCCACAGTTGCTAGGCTGAGCAGTGGTGCTGCACTCTATCCCAGGTCTTTGTGATTCTGGATCCCACTCTATCTGTAAAGACCTCTAGGCTGGGAATGAGAGGTGCCAGAATTCTGTTCATGTTACTGCCTCCAGCCCTCCCCAGAGTGTACCCTTCTAACTCAGAGATCAGACACAGTCCTCTTCTGTGCGAATCAACCTTCATTGTCAGTCTCACTGAAATATCAACTAGCCAGATGTTCTGTGTCCCAGTGGGAAGGGATGGTTACTGGAATATCAAGGAAAGGTTAGCCACTAATAGTCACATGCACTGCCATGCCTTTTGGAAGCTAATTTTTATTAAAAGGGATGAGATGTGTCCCAGTAATAACCCCAGTGAAGCGAAACGTCCTCCAACTCAACTTGCAGATTTGATCTCACAGAAAAAAGGCCCCAGTAGTCATGTGGGTGTCCCCAGACAGTACCTGCTGTTCCTCTTTGCTCTTGCCCTGGCATAAAAGGCTTCATACGACTTGGGTTTCAATTCCAGAGCCTTCGAAGCAAATTCTTCTGCCATGCCAAAGTCCTGATGTCAACAGTTAAATACACGTGTGAGAGCAGCGCTGAGACAAAGTGGCTCTCTCCTAGGAGCTCTGCTCTACGGGCAGCAGGATATTGAGACATGACTAGACTAGACAAGAGTCAACGGGGTGAAGGGCATGGCCCATCTTACTGTTTGACCTATTTAAAGTTGGAAACTAGAGCTTATGACTATTATGAATCCAGTTTAGAAACAGCAACTACAAGTCAGGAAAGCAGCAGAAGTAAATGCATGGAGGGCAGAGGTGGCAGGAGAGGGTCCAAGCCCAGAGCGTGGTTGTGTGCATCACCTACTCAAGCAGCCAGGCAGGTGGTAAGGACACCACAACAGGTGAGTCAGACCAGGTGGGCTCAAAACAAGAAGAAATACAAAACATCTACTAATAACGAATTATGAGTTAACCACTACTAGTTATAAATTGAGTAGTTACTAGCAGGCCCTCTGAGCAAACCTAAGGAACACGTGTCAGGCAGACTATAACAGACGTTTGGACTTCTCTTTGAATCTGGCAGTCGGGGGAGCCCTCAGTTAACACTGGCAGTGTCACTGTGGGGAAGGGGAAATGGAGCAGCTTCCATCTGCTGCTCCTCACAGAAGCAGAAGAGATCAAATCGAAGTGCATTCTGTCAGCATTTTGGGAGGGGCAGTGACTGTGACCTGAGGGGTCCCTGAGAGCAGCAGGTTCCCACAGCACCCCAATTAGACAGGTGGTCCCAAGATTCGGCCTAGGCCTTTACCTACTGCTAAGGAACTGGTTTGGGATAACAACTCCCAGCTTACATTTGTTTTCCTTCGGCACCGAGACAGATTGAGATAGAGGGAGACTCTTAGTTCATTGAAAGGTCTCATGTCTTCTCCAAGTCCTTCTCGAGGAAACTTCCTTAGGGCATACTGGTACCTCTGGGCTGCCTCCTTCATCTTTCCTTTCTAGGAGTCAAAATTCACAGAAATGTATCCTTTCCCAGAGGCTCTAAAATGAACCCTGCCCCCGCCATGCTAAAGGCCATCATGTTAAACCATCACAACACATGAAAAGGATGCAGACAAGCAAGGGCTCTAACTGGAAGCAGGACACTGACCAGTCAGACTGTGCTGGGGCTGTACCATCTCCACACAGCAAGGAAATGGACAGCTGAACAAGAAGGTGTTTGTAAACTGCAGAATCGGTAACTCCCCATCTTTATACATCAAATATCTTCTCACATATATTTTAAAAGTGACTTCAAGAACCATGTCTCATTGAAGAGTTTTTTTTTTTTTTTTTGGTTTTTTTAAAACAGGTCTCCCTGTTGCTCCAGCTGGCCTGGAACTCACTAGGTAGACCAGGCTGGCTTTGAACTCAAAACCAGTTCTCTTTGAGTGGTTTTTTTTTTTTTTTTTGGTCTTTTTAAGACAGGGTCTCCCTGTAGCCCCAGCTGTCCTGGAACCACTATGTAGACCAGGCTGGCCTTGAACTCACAGAGACCCACCTGCCTCTGCCTCCGAGTGCTGGGATTAAAGGCATGCACCACCACGCCTGGCTGAAGATATTTTAATGGCAAATATGATAGAAACCAGATGAAAAAACAACGCAGTTTCTAAGGCAGAAAGAGCCTTGTGGATGAACCTGCAACTGGCTGCAGAATAGTGGTTCTTTTAAGCAGCACTGAGGACTGGGCTTTCCAAATCAGGGCAGCAGCACATCACTCTCAAGGCTAAAGAAATCCATTTGCTCAGTCAGTCAGCCCCACTGCACAGCAGGTACTGCAGCCTGCTGAAAATGCTTCGTATTTCTGACATAATTGCCTAGCAAAATCCATATTAAAACCACTTCAAAGCCTCAACAATGTATACCCTGAACTCAATTTCAAACTGATACCAAGCTGGGAACCCTGCTGGGTCATGCTATATGCCTAGTTATTTGTTACTATGAAAGAGCACAAAGGAAAAAAACTTACAGCATACCAAACAAAGCTGCCTTGTAGTAAAAAACAATTGAAGTAGTCACCCCCCCCCCCAATAGTCTTAATTCTATCTAATTATGGGTTTGGAAAGAATAGTGATCAATGTCAATGGCCTACACATACATCTACCTAACCCTGGGGGTGGCCAACCACAGCTCATGGGCCTGTATTTACAGATGTACTGGGATGCAGCCACACTCCTTTACCTGTGGCTACCTTTGGGCCACTGCAGCAGGGCTGGGTAGTTCATGCAGCCCACAGAACCTAAAGCTTGTACTATCTAGCCTTTTGTGAATCTAAATCAATTACTCAATGAAGTTGTTTATTAATCTTATCATATTTCCATTTTTATGGAAAATGGGAAAATTAACTGCCCTGAATAGCTGAGAATATATTACTTCATTAAATAAAAATAGCTCTAAAAATGCTTTTGAAATCCCAAAGTTTATAGAATTAGGTGACTGACTAGTAAAAAGCTTGGGAGACTAGATGGTTCTTTTCTTTTTAATTACATTTATATATGTATATGTGTGAGCATGCATGCCATAGCACACGTGTGGAGGTCAGAGAACAACTTGCAAAAATCATTTCTCTCATACCATGGGTCCTGGGGCTCAAACTCAGGTTGTCAGGTTTGACAGAAAGTGTCCTTACCTCCTGAGCCATCTCTGTGTCCATCCCACACACACACCCCCCTTAAAATTTTTTTTTGGTCTTTTTGAGACAGGGTCTCTGTGTAACCCCAGCTGGCCTGGAACTTGCTGTGTAGACCAGGCTGGCTTTGAACTCACAGAGATCTGCCTGCCCTGCCTCCAGAGTGCTGGGATTAAAGGCACACACCATGCCTGGCTTTTTTTTTTTTTTTTCATTTATTTAATTTTATGTGTATTTTTTGTGCCTGTATATATGCAAGTGCAGTTGTGTGTGCAGTACCCACAGGGGCCAGAAGAGGGCATTGGATCCCCTGGAACTGTAGTTATAAACAGTTGTTAGCTGCTACATGGATACTGGGAACTGAACCTGGGTCCTCTGTAAGAACAGCCAGTGCTCTTAGCTGAGTATCTCTCTAGTCCTGTCACCCTTTTTAAGGTTCTTTTTTTCTACAAATGCCTCAGTACCCTTCTGCATGTAGCTCATGACTGTCTAGAACCATACTCTGAACTTTGAAGGGTGGGAAAGCTGAGAGACTGACTGCCTATTGGATACAACCACCTATGGAGGGACCTAGGGGTGACTGTTCTCATACAGTGCATTCAGACAGGAAGTCATAGCCACTGCCTGAAGCATTAGTTCATAAAGAATCATTTTTAGACACAGAAGTGCTTTCCCATTAAGATTCTGTGTGGAACTAAAAGGGTGCTGCTTAGAGTCAGTAACAATAGCACAGAAAGGGGCAAAATCACTTACTTTGTACATCACATTTCCTTCCTCCATCAATTTCTGTAAAAGTATAATCAAGATATCAGGTTTGGATGTGGCCATCGCCCAAGCAGCATTTCCTGCAAAATAAACATGCTGTCAGAGGTACTTCCGAGGTCTAGAGGGACCAGTTCTGTTCTGCATCTCCCACAGATGCACAACACAGACTTTGGGAACTCACTGCCAGGATGCTGCTGTGGTGTGTTTTGGTGCTTCTGGCATCACCCTGGCCAAAGGAAAGGCAGCAAGGTGCTGGCAAGCTGGTTTAAGCTCTCACCTATTTCATACCAGACCAGCCTCCAGCAAGGAATTATGTCTGCAAAGTCTGTCCTTATTACTCTACTGACAGGAGAAGCTAAGGGGCCTCACCCCTCCCAATAAGGATTAGAGGGAAAGAAATTAACCCAGTCCTCAGCGGCATCTTTCTAGCTCCCTGCAGCACCCAGCATGGCAGGGGCAGAGAGTGTTACTGTTCTCTAGGCCCTGTGCATGCTGACCTTAGTCCTCTTTGAAGTCCTAGCTCAGTCCTCTGCCCTGTGCCTGCCCAGCTCCTCTCCTGGACTACATCACAGCCACAGCCTTCACTTGAGCCTCTCACCTAGCACTTGGGACACTGCAGAGAGGCATGCTGAGAGGTTCTGGAGGGCACTGCTAGTACACATTTGCCACTTTGGCACTTATTGTGGCCTTGAGAGGAGACCTACCTAACCTGTACCTTGGTTTTCTCATGTAAAATGATGGCATCATGGCATTACCACTACCTATGTACAGGACTGTGGAAAGGACCAGGGCAAAATGGCAAACTCCTTAATACTGGCAAAAACTGTTTGCCCCATAGCTCCCTGCCTAGAACTGCTCTTGGTCAAAGGGCCTAGATATCAAACTAAAGCAGGGCACTGTGGCTATTGTTTCCTATGTATAGACTGAATTTATGATGCTTCCACCAGCCACACAGGTGGCCTTCTACATGACCCTCAGTTAATTCCAGCCTGCCTCCAAGGACCACCTCAATGTCTCCTTTATAGAAACCGTGTGCACCAGGGTCCCAACTTCCCCAGCAAGCTGCTCCTGATGACTCCAGAAGAGGGGAACCTCAGCCTTGTGGCTCCACAGCACCATCTGGGGCCTTTCTGAGCTACTGAAGCTCAGCCCATTTGTAATTGAGTGTCTGGGCTACACATAATTCCAGACTGTTCCTCCACATTAGCCTCTGGCAACCTGGCAAGAAAATCATAAGTTAAGGCCAGTGAGATGGCTTAGCAGGTAAAGGCACTTGCCTTCAACCCTGGCAACCTTAGTTTGATCTTATACCCATGTGATGGAGGGAGAGAACTGACTCCCATAAGCTATTCTCTAACCTCTGCATGTGGGATTGTGCACACACACACACACACAAAGTTTGCTTTTTTTGTTTTTGTCTTTTTGAGACAGGGTCTCCCGGTAGCCCCAGCTGACCTGGAACTCACTATGTAGACCAGGCTGGCCTTGAACTCACAGAGCTGCCTCTGCCTCCCAAGTGCTGGGATTAAAGGCGTGCGCCACCACGCCCAGCCTAAGTATTTTTTTTTTAAAGAAATTCATAAGCTCTTTCAGTTTTCTCATTATCTGTGACTGAGTGACATGGGAGGCAGAGATGGGGGGGGAGGGGTGAGAAAGCACATTCTTTAGGTACCTGACATCATTCTTGCCCTGCAGCACATGATTTTTGTGTCCCCTCAGGTACTCTAAAGGTGGAAGTCAACCCTCTGGCCCTGCTGAACGGAAGTGGGCATCACTGACCTAGTTTGGCTCCTTTTCTGAGCAGAGTGACCACTACAGAGGTGTTTCGGCAACCGATGGCTCTGTCCAGTGGCCGCATTCCACTGTGGTCCACATGCTCGATCACTGCTCCCTTTTCCACCAGATACAGCACCTGCAGCAGCAGGGAGAGCACAAGTCTGAGCAGCCCATAGGGAGCGTAGCCACTGCCTGATTCCACCTTCTAATGTGTGGTGCTGGTGATTTTAGCTTTACTCCCATTTCAATGCCTCTGGTCATTAGGGATCCTAATGGAAATGAAATTGCCATGACATTGAGGAAGGAGCTACAGCCCATTGCTAAAAGCGCTCTGCTGAGGTGACTCAGCTGTCAGTGAAGAGGAAGACAGCCCTCAGGTACAGACAGGTGTGGGCCCACATGCAAAGTATGTTCCTGATCCCATTTCCCAGGCCACAGGGCTCATGGTCACTTTTTCACCTCAGCTAATTAGCAGGGAGGCTTCTGGATGAGCTCCAGCACGCTGCAGACACAAGATCCACACATCCTGGTACAAATTGCAAAGATTAGCAACCTGGGACCAGATGGACCTAGGATAATTCACTTTAAGGTTTAAGAAAATAGACTTGATGAATATTAGCACATGTGAAGATGGCATGTTTGAGGCCATAGTACAAAGACGATGTGATAAAGCAGATATATGTGCACATGGGAAACAGCAAGGAAAAAAATCACTTTGGCCACTCAAAATTTTCCACTTACTGAAAAACAATCCTACACCCAGCTTGTATTCATGTGTATCCAACAGAACGTGTTTCCTGTCAGTCCACCAGCTATTCTAAATCACATCAGAGAGCTCACTATCGAGAATATAAACAGAACTACCAGGCCAGATGTAGTGGCACACATCCTTAATCCCAGCACTCAAGAGGCAGAGGCAGATGGTTCTCCATGAGATCAAGGTCAACTTGGTCTACATAGTGAGTTCAAGGCCAACCAGGACTACATAGAGACCTCCAGTCTCAAAAACTAATAAATAAAAACCAAAAAACTACCACTGAACAGTAATAAAACCACACCAACAAGTGTGTAAAGGACTTTAAATGCCTTTTCTTCAAAGAGGACACACAAGCAGCATGTTGAAAATACGTTTAATTTTAATAAATGTTAGGGAAATGAAAATCAAAACCACAATGAGATATTAACTCACATTCATAGGATTCCAATTATTTTAGAAATGTGAGGGAAAAAAACGGGGAAAAAAAGTAATGCAATTCCCATCTGTTGTGTGGAGGTGCTGTCCATGAAAATTTAAAAACAGAATTACTGCCCAGTGTAGTGGCTCGAATCACATCTACAGCCCCAGCACTTGGGAGGTGAGTAGGAGGATTAGGAGTGTAAGGCCAACCTTGATTACAATAGGGAGTTTGAGGCCAGCCTGAGCACGAGACCTTGTTTAAAAACAAAACAAAAACAAAAGGGATTACTATATGCGCTGGCAATTCCACTTCTTAGTATATAGCCAAAAAAGTTTGAAACTGGGGTCTTTACGAGATATTTTTCCAATGATGTGCACACCAATGGATGAATCAGTAAGTAAAATTAGGCCACACCCCCAGCCCCCTATCACTGCCTTTCCACAGTACAGCCCTTATCTCTCCAACTGTCCTTTCATCAGCCACACAGAACTACATAAGCACAGTCTCAAATATCTCAATACTCCTCTGGCACCTGTGGAGGTCTGGGATGTGCAGCCTGACCAAGGCATGGTTTCTGCCCTGGAAGACATATCCCAGTTCTCAGTTATAAAGACAATGCTGTTATATTCCCACTAGGCACTTAGTAAACAGACAGAAACAGCCCGCAAAATCTATTTTTAGACAATGCCACATGGCTTTCAAACCAACCAACCAAAAAAATAAACAATGGAATTACTATTCAGCCTTTAAGAAGTAGGAAAAATCCTGACATTTAAGATAACATGGATAAACCTGTGGGACATAGTAAATATACTGCATACAGAAAGACAAACAGTACATGATCTCACGTGTACACAGAACTCAAAAAAGTCAGAGAGAACAGTGGTTACTGGAGGTGCATGGGGTGTGTTGGTCAGAAGGTCTGGGGATCTACTGCACAGAATGGTGACTATTGTTAACAACACACTGTACGTTTCTCAACAGCTAAGACAGGATTTAAAATGTTCTAGGCCAAAGACTGGCAAATACTGGAAGTGAGAGATAAGAACGTTGGTGTGATTTGATTATTCTGCAATGTATATGTGAACTGAAACATCACATACGATCTAGGCCATTAGTGGCTATTTTAAAAAGATAATTTAAAATAATTATTAAAATATTTTTAAAATTATTAAAATGCTAAAATATAAAACTAGCTATCTAATCAGTAATTTTTTATGAGTGAAAGTGGTTTCTGAATGATCTATGCAGGAATTTTATTTACACGGAATACCATGATAAAATAAAAGTATGCCTGGGGCCATACACGTTCACCCGGGGCATAGGGAACTGGTAGGGATAATACTTTTAAGCTTTTAAAAGTGCACTAAAGTCTTGACTAACAGTCTTGGCATAGACTTCATGTCAGCTTCAGCAGCAGGTGCAGGCACAGGGAGCAAACACTTTCTGTTAATACTCACAGTCTCTGCATCGCCATAGAAGGCAGCCAGGTCCAAGGGAGTACGGCCATTTTTGTCTGTCTGGTCTATCTCAGCTCCTTCTTCAACCAGATACTGGACCACTGCCCTGTGACCCTTCAGACAAGCCCAACTCAATGCTGAGAGACCCTCTTTGTCCAGAGAAGAAAGGGCAGCACCTGAAAGAAAAGTTCATCCACAGAGCATGAACAGAGCTGGGCTGCTGAGGGTCCCACAATCTTGAGTGTCTGACTGTGTGCATCAGCCTGAGTAGGTCTGCAAAGCTTAGTGAAGATTGAAGCTGATGGCCAGAGGGTCTTCACCAAAGCTGAAAAATGGGTACTTGGGCTGTATTGTGTTTTGGAAAATTTCCTTCACGATTGTAACTCAATTTCCGTAACAAAGAGACAAACTGGGAAGCAGACAGAACTAGTGGGTCTGCCAAAGTTCTTCTGCATAAGGAACCAGTGTGCCATGACAGGCTTTACCTTTTGAAAGGAGGAATTCCACAGTGCTCAGGTGTCCTTCACAGGCAGCCACCATGAGGGGCGTCCGACCCTGCTTGTCACTCAGGTTCACATCACAGCCACGCTCCAACAGCAGTCTAACAATCTGAAAGCACTGCGAATTAGTCTCCCTGTGTGGGAATGACTTTAGGAATGCCTCCTGTTTTACCTAACTCTGTAACCAAGTTAACCTTATGCTCTGAGATCACTTAACATTATGTATTCAATCTGCTTTCCTATTTAAACTCAGCTTGTTTAAATTTAACTAGCCTTTAAGAAATTATGTAAACAAATCTTGCTAGGCCTTGGGTCCCTCATGTAATTTTTAGAAGCTAAGCCAAACATATAGTTTTAATCTTAAACTATGTTACCTATTTCTCCCTCATGACCCTCCCACACCTTTGACCCAGAATAGCGTGTGTGTGTGTGGGGGTGTGTGTGTGTGATAATATCATCACTGAAAGTAGTGATGCTGAAAGAAGAAACATCTACAAGCAACAGAGGGACACAGGTTGTTAACATCTGTTTGTGGTTTTATATGCTGCTTTGGGTCAGTAGGGGTCAGAAAAAGCAACTTTTCCCTTATAAAACTCTGGTTAAAGATTCTTTAAGACAAAGTGCTTCATTCCTTTCCCATACTGTGCTGGGTGTTGCTGCTTAAATGCATACAGAGGAGGTCCTTTGTTTAGAAGCAACAGTTCTGAGTAAAATCAGTACAGACCTGAGACTAGATCAGGCTCAATGCAGCACCACCACACCCCTGCTGCACTTGAAGCCACACTCTCTATAACCAGCAGGTTTTCAATCTTTTAAAGACAACAAATGACACTCTTCTCTGAAAAAAACAGTTGTGTGATATGTGGGGTCTGAACACTCTTCCCACTGTATTCCTTATCTTTTTCTGAATATGTATTCTTTTAAATGTGCCCAGTTATTATGTCTATGAAAACCACACATACATGGTAGAAATAGTGGGGGCATACCAGTTACACTCAGGACACATTAGGACAGCCATACTGGGGGAAGTAGGATAACTAAGGACAACATAGCAGGGAAGGGCCACTGGTAGCCATTAGGGTTCCAAGCTGGTCCAGAAGCGAAGCACAGCTCCCCATGAATGTGGGGGTTCTGCAGCAGCAGATTCAACCAACCACTGAAATACATGAAGACTAAGCATGTCCAGACTATTTATTAGTTGCTAAACAGCATAGCAACTATAGAGCATTTATGCTGTTTTAGGTGCTACAGTGATCTAGGGGTGATTTAAAGTGTAGGGGAAGATGTGTGTAGAGTGCACGCAAATAACGTGCCCTTTTATTTAAGGGATATGAGCATCCTGAGACTTGGGCACCTGTGGCCAATACTGAGAGGGGACTGTACTTACAATAGAAGGGTCTGGGGCAGGAGAGCAGCACTGCACCCTCAGTTAATATGCTTTGCTAAGATGCAGAGTTGAGGGATGGCTTGCCCTCTTCAGAGAGCAACTTTTAGCAAAACTTCTTGAAGGATAGTCTCAACCTCAGCAGTATGTCTTTACACCATGCATGCTGGTAAGGTTCGGGAGAAAAGTCAGAAACTCAGGCAAGTGTCTTTAGGGACAAGAGTAGCAAAGGTGGCATATTCCTGTTGCTTTTGCTTTGTGTACCAACAAATTGCTCTCACCTTCCCTGTGGCTTGGGGAACACTGAGACCGGGAGAGGGTTAGTGGCAGGGCATTAACTCTTCTGTAACGAATTGTCTTGTAGTCATTTGTGTGTGCAGTGTAGGTATACTATGGCACTGGGTGTGGATGGATAGATATGTGGTCTCTATTATAAAATGAAGGAAGGAACTGCAATGCAAAGATCCCTCAATCCCTTGAATTAAAGATGGCAGGAGGATGGTTTCTCTTCCAAAAGGCAACCCAGGATAGCTCTTTTTCAGATATGTTGTACCAAGAAGTTACAAAACAGCAGCAGAATGCTGGAGTGAACCTTCTGTTACTATCATGCATCCTGGCTGAAGCTGAAGGAAGCAGCTGTGTGTCTCTGGCCTGTCTGTTACACATTTGCTTCTGAGAAGCAGTCGTGATGGCAGACAAAGGCCAAGACTGGGACAGGGCTCAGAAGCCACATGTGGTCTCAATAGTGGGTTCCATTCCCACCCACTGTTTCTGAAGCATCCAGGGGCCCACTGAGTACCTGCCAATGCCCCTGGCGGGCTGCACAAAACAGAGGGGGCACCCCTCTTCTGTTGGTCCGGGACACAGCAGCTCCATGTTCCAGCAGCAGCTCGCAGACCTCCAGCTTTCCTCTCCCTGCAGCAGCAGTCAGGGCTACATGAAGGATACAGGGGTACAGGAGACTGTAAGTAAGTGTGGAGCAAGGGGCCTCAGGTGCTTTGACTTACTCCCTCCTGTGTGTGTGTATCTTCTCCTTTTTAATCTGCAGGAGGGAGGCTCTGTGACAGCTGTGTTTAACAGAACACAGCAGCACTGTGCTGGTGGCTGGCCCTACGTCTCTAGAAATGGGCAGTGTGTGCTGTCTTGGAACATGTGTTCTTGGAACACAGCTGCCATCCTGTGAGGAACCTGCACAGAGACAAGAACTGAAGCTGCATGTGCTTGGCAGTCTCAGCCAAGCTCTCCACAGCCAGCCAGCCATGGGAACGAGCTGTCTTTGGGAAGGTCCTCAGCCTATCAAGCTGCGCCACCTAGAACTGTGAGGGCAGAGACACCTTGGTCTACCCCACTCTGCCTTGCCCAGATGCAGATTCACCAAATTTTGGCTTTAGGTTTTTCAATAAGAAAGAATTAGAGCACAATGTATCACAAACAGATATATTATAGTCCAGTCTGGACTCTTATCCTTAAGCTCCATTAAACAAAAATAATTACCAAGGGGATAGGGAAATGGCCCAGCAGCTGAGAGCACTTATTGCTTTTCTAGAGGACCTCAGCTTGGCTTCCAGCACACAACTGCCTGTAACTCCAGCTCTAGAGGGTTCAATCCCCTCTTCTGATCTCTGTACTCACATGGTACACACACATACACACACACACAAAAAAAAATCTTAAATCAAAAATTTAATTATTGAGACAGTCAAGAGAGTATCCCATTATTCCTCACTTGCTAGAGCACAGAACCTCCTTAACAAGTCAGATTTAAAGAGGAAAAAACAGGGGTGTGGGAACAGTTACAGAGGGTATAGGGTATCAGGTAGATGTCAGCAAGGGTCCAGGAGCAGCAGGTTGCCATACAGTGGTGATGCTGTGGGGAGGATGGCAAGGGGACACCACCAATGGCATGAACAAAAAGAACTTGCACATCAGGGGCTGCGTCTCCTCTCATCTACATCCTGGCTTCCGCTATGTCACAGGAATTGCCACCAGGAAAGGACAACAGCAGCTGTCAATGACAATCCCAGGCTAAGATGATGGCTCTTCAGTGAGAAAGGGGGCAACATGGGCCTGAGTAACACAGGACAGATGCTCCTCGGAGGGAGGGACTTGATGTCAGCAGGAGGAATGGTCAGCATGATGTTGTAGCTCCATTCCTATGCCTACTTGGAAAACTTTGTTATTAAATATAGTCTCAAACCTACAAATTCCAGCTTCCAGAAGACAACTGGGTTTCTACATGCTAGTAAGACAGGTAGAATTCTGACTACAAGTGGGGAAACACAGGAATAAGCCCTTCATGAAAGACTAAGTCAATGCCAGTTAACTTAGGGAAAGTGCCCATCTTCATTAGCAACTGATACACCTAAGAAATGGATAGGGAACAAGGGAAACTCATTCTTCACTGGTGGGAGTGAGGCCTTTGACAGTGAGGGGAAAATAGGCCAAGCAACTATGGTAGGTCTCAGTCAGGTGACTGCATCCTTGTATGGTAGAACTCTTTACACAGCACCAAGCAAGACACAACTCACATGGCAATCAGTGGTAGAACACACCAAGAAACAGGGCTGTCATGTAATGGGAAACATACATATCTATGAAAATACATGCCACAGAGCTAAACACAACTCAACAGGCCAGCCTTAATCAACTCAAAGAAGCAAAACATCAAAGAATACATAGTAAAATATAGTACTGCAACAGCAGTCTGAGGAGGACTCCAAATCTTTTGGAAAGGATGGGACCTGGCTCTGTCTCTTCAGCACCTCAGCAGAGCCAGCCAGGGTTATGGCAATGAGAATCATGGGAGCCTATGCTCAGGAAGGCTGGTTTCCATATGCTTGTTCCTCCTGGGGCCTCTATAATACCATGCAATCAGGGTAAGCTCCTAAGCTTTGACCTCTGCTCACAACTACTCTAGCTTTCCACTGGGTATGACAATAAGGGGGGTGGGGAGTGGGGGGGAGGTGGGGGGAGAGGGAGAGAGAACAAGTCAGAGTTAAGAGTCCCTAGCAGAAGGTATAGAAGGCTACACACAGAGCCCCCAGAATGCAGGGGATTCCTCAGCTCTAAATCCTCAGCTGGGCCTAAATCCTGTTAACATTTGAATTCCACTCCCAGCCTAAGGGTCTTGTTCAGAAATTTAGGGATAAGGCAGGAACCATGGGGAGGAGCAGGGATAACTAGTCTTGCAGGCCTTGCATGTGAAGGAGAGAAAAACACAGCCCATTATCTTTACAGAAAGGCAAGTCAGTTCTGTGTTTTTAGTGCTCAGCTGTAGGCAGGAATGGGAACCTAACATGTCAGGCACTCCTTCAGCAACTTCCTTACGGACAGCCCTTTGCAAGGATTTCCCAGCAGCCTGAGGAGTTGGAGGGGCAGTATAGAGGCCTGTGCTCACTATGACTTATTCCTACCTGGATGACGTACATGTGTTTCCTTTCAGGAAGAAGGTCCACACATCTCTCTAGAAAAGTATGTTTAAGGGACTCTGTTCTGACTGACCTCAAGTCTCTTGGCTTTTAAGGGGCAAGTCAGAGGATCAGAGGAGGTGGATTAGAAGCTGATATCAGCCTTATCAGACCCGACCATGGGCATTTGAGGGCTAGTATTTGCTGGCTGTCATGATGTTCCAAAATCGAAAATAACTGTGCTTTTCTACAAAGCACAGCAAATCCTAACAGCATCATCTTCTTCAGCTTCTGTGGTAAATGCTGCTCCATGAAGTGGGACAGGTGCCTTGCAGCTCTCCAAGGAGGTGGCAAAGCCAGCCTCCATCCCTGTGAGAACTTGGAGCTGACATCAAGGTCAGAGTTAAGAGTCCCTAGCAGAAAGTATAGAAGGCTATACACAGAGCTCCCAGAATGCAGGGGATTCCTCAGCTCCAGAATGTAAGAGTTTAAGATCAAGAGAAGAAACGTGGTTCTAGTATATTATGTTTGACCAGGACTCTTTTGTGTAGTTAAGTGGTCAAACCGGATCAGATTCATGTGGAAAGTCCAAAGTTTCAATTGTTTAATTCTAATTTCATTGCCTAAATATACCTTAACTATTTAAAAACAATAAATACAAAACCTAATAAAAACAAAACTTTTCACCATATCCATTATTACTAAATTTTAATGCCCTGGGGCCACCTAGCTCACTAACATGAATGGAGAGTGTAATATGTGAAAGGGTAGTCTCCATAATATTCCTCTTGTCTATCAAGTTAAAAGAGTTCTTACCATTGTTAAAGGAGCTTGTGGGGTGGGGTGGGGGGGATTAAACTCATGCACTCTATCACTGAGCTCTATCCCCAGCCTTTTTTTTACTTAAAATACTTATTTTTATTTTATGTATGAGTGTTTTGGATGCATGAATGTAAATGAACGAGGCATGATCCCCTGGAACTCGAATTATGGATGGTTGTTAGCCACCATATGGGTGCTGGGAACCAAACTCAGGTCCTCTACAAGAGTAGACAGTGCTCTTAACTAGCGAGCCATCTGTCCAGTCCCCCTTTTTACTTTATTTTGAGTCAAGATCTTACTGAGTTGCCCAGGCTAGCACTGAACTTGTGATCTTCCCTGAGCTTTTGAGTCACTGGGATTACAGGAGGGCAATACCACATCTAGCTCAAGAGGAGTTTAACCACATCTGCCTTTGCAATACTGATATGTATGAATGAGAACTTTTCCAGACAGTAGGGTCAGAGCAAAACACAGTAGGGAAGTGAGTGCTGCAGCTGACTTGTAGGCGCACTTGTGTCTCCTGTGCGTGCGCGCGTGCTGAATACTTTCCCTGCCCCTAAGGAAAAGACATTCACACTTGGTACTTTCACATTGTAGGGGACCAGACTATGCCATGCCCAAGTCTGCTTCTGATATGTTATTTTGCATTGATTATTTTGAGAAACTTGGCAGCGGGAGAAGCTCTGTGAGCAGAGGAGTTGCCCTTTGTGTGGGAAGCTGCCATCTCTATGGGAACTCTCCCATGGAAGGGTTTCCTCTCTATCCAGGAAGGGCCTGACAGGGAATCCCTGGAGAACCAGCCACACAAACCTCTCTTGCTGGCCATGCCTTTCCTGAGCAGCCTCTGGGTATCCCATAGCCTGCAGAAGCCCTTAGTCTAAGTCTCCTCTGAGGGCTGTTCTCAGTTCGCCTCATGAACACCTGAGGGTCACAGTTATTACACTCTGCTGTGCATTGTTCTGTCTTCTGCTACAGGCGTCTGTTCCTACCAAGTAGTTAGGAAAGGCATGAAGAAAATTCTTGTTTCCTTCCCCTCTAATGTACATTATCTGAACTGATCTGAACAGGAGTCCGTGAGATCTGGGCGCCAGCTGCAACCTGGGTCAGCTGATGTTCCCTGCACTCAGTGATCCTCCTCTTCCTTCTCTGGCTGTATCTAACTAGAAGAAAGGAATCAAAAGGCAGACACACAGATGCACATGTGTGTGCACAATGGCACATGTGCACATATGCTAGGGGAACACATGCCCAGGACTCCATGGAAATAAAGAAACCCAGCTTTCTGTTTGGTGAGACTGGAGGAAAGTATCTACCTGAACATCTCCTTTTATTTGGTAAACAAACCTCATTCCTATTAGAAATGGGTCAGGATATCTATTGCAGCTGCTACTAAAGTCTTGCAAAACAGCACATCAGACAGCCCCATGCTAAAAATAGGGTCTATATGTTTCACAAGGGGACAGAGAAGTCGGAAGCTGGAGCAGCTGACGAGCTGACAAATGTGCCCCGCCAGGCCTAGTGACTGGCTAAATTCAACCTTCTTCTGTCACAGCCTGACTTGATGTGTGCTTGTTAAATTCTTTTTGAGGGGGATCAAGAATCTGTCCACACAGGCTCAGTTTGCTCAGGCTCAAAACAGACCATATTCTTCACACGAATTCCCAAGGAGACACTTTATTGACAGATAATGGGACCTGGGCTTCCTTTTTCTACTCAAGTGAATATTTTTAGCCCCATCATATAAACTCCCTAGGCTAGGATGCATCTCAAGTTTCAACAGTCACAAGGACTTCAAGATACCATATTCGGACTGCAGTAGAGTAGACCACATGCTTAAGCAAACAAACTGGCTGTGCTCAGGAATTCCAACCATTCTGCTAAGAAGGCCAACTTCTGAGCTGACTCCCAACTCTAGTGAGTCAGTGAACTTGACTTGACCAGACAAAGGATTAGGGGTGGAAGGGGGGTGAGCAGACACTGGGACCAGGGTGGGTAAAGTCAGAGCAATCCCCCCTCCCCTTCCAGCCAAACAAAATGCATGATAAGAAATGGAAGCTCCAACATCAATGTGAATATATGGCATGTTTTAGGACTGAAATTGGACACAAGTTCTTTTACTTGCAAAACCCTTAACAGGGTAGCATTGTGTAATTAAATTATGAAGAAAGCACATATTCTATTCTGACAATCGTGAATAACTTTGCCTAAGCAGTACTGTCTTCTGAGCATGAATAGATTTGCCATGGCAGATGTTCATTTTAAGAAAAACCTGACTGACACTCAACCATTTGAGCTTACTGAAAACATCACTGAGAAATAATTCTTTGTATCATAAAATGGATCATTTAGAAGAATCTTTTACATATTAGAGTTCGAGTTCTCTGGGCAAAGATCTGATTAAAAAAAAAGAAACAACTCTCAACTGTCAACTTGCTAGGAATACAGTCATTTCATCAACAGGGCTGTTTATAAAATGTTATAGCAGATCTGTCACTCAAACACACAAGGATGTGCCACTGCACTGGTCCAAGGTGACTCAGCTTAAAGATCATAACCAGGGACTCTCATTCTGTCATTTGCTTCTTAGACTGTCTTGGAGACTTGGAGAGATGGTGACACATCAGTATACAGAGGCTCTTCCATAGCAGACAACTGTCTTTCATACACTACATATGAAAAATCCAAACTCTTAAGCAAGAGCCTGCACCTGCTGCACACATGCTGGCGCCATGGCCAGAGTGCTCAGGTTTCTTCATGTATGTGTGTTTATTTGTGCAATTTATTTCCCATTATACTGGCCTTCCCTGTCTTTATAAAAAGAAGAGAAAAATGGAAGCACCAATGTTAGTGGTAAGCAGCAGGGTTCTCAGAAAGGCCATCTAATTGTGGCTGAGGTGGAAATCATCCAATGTGACAAGGACAATGATATCAAACCCTTGACTGGAATCTCAGTGGACACAAACCATGCAACTGTAAAGGACAGAACCAAAGCACAGTGTGCAGGAAAAGTTGGAGATTTTGTGTTTTATCTAAGAGATATAATGAAATTAGAAATTTTATTTTTGTTTTGATGCCCTGCCACTTAGAACTGGGCAGTCACACTAATGGTTTTGGAAAGGCTGGCTTCTAAGGTTCCTGACTGAAGGTGGTATCCCTGCACCACCTGAAGCAGGCCTCTACCACACTCCAGGGAGAGGGCTACAACTCTCCTGGTTCACTTTGTTAGGCATTTCTGTCCATTTTTAAGGGAGGGTAGGGTTCCCCCTAGATATAAGAACATATTTCCAAGACCTATAAATTCATGTTATTTGATCTACTCTTCAACACCTTAAAGGATAAAATGAAAACAAAGATGGAAATAAAATAAAGAACAAAAAAACTTCACTTGAATCAGAAGACAATGCTCTAGGCTCTGGGGGTAGGGGGGGTCAGAGCAAGCCTCCAGCACTCCCCAGCCTCAAGAAGCCCCTTCCCTTCCTGGGGGGGAAGGGGCTCTGTCTTTGGTGACATTGCCCAAAAGCTTTCTGAACTCAACAAAGTGGTGCTGTTCATAACATCGTCCTCATTGTTCTCCATTTTACAAAACTCTCCTGGAAGAGCCAGGGCTCTGGGAGCTACAATAGGGTCAGGCCTGGCTAGAACCAAGTACAGAGGTTCGGAATGAAAGAGACAACAGGGCACAGCCCAGTATCATATAAAACTATTCTTCCTCACCACACTATCTTTTGTGTGTGTGTGTGTGTGTGTGTGTGTGTGTGTGTGTGTGTGTGTGTGCACGCGTGTGCACGCATACTTGCTCACAGAGGATGAGGCAGGGTCTCTTCATTACTGTGTTAGCTAGGCTCTCTGCCTCTTGAGCCCCTGGAGCATCTCCTGCTTCTACCTCCCATCTCAGTAGCACAGTGCTGGGATCACAACACTTGTGCTGCTGCACTGGGCTTCTACTTGGGTTCTGGGGATCTGATCTCAAGTCAAGCATTTTTATCCAAAAAGTCATCTCTCCTCAAGCCTCACCACACTATTTCTCAGCAATGAGAAAGTTACTAGGGAAGACAGAAGCCAAATCGAAGAACTAGAACATCCCTGATGGTGCTGCCGATCCTCTGGTAAAAATGCACTGCCAGTCTCTAGGTGTGGATTAAAGACTGAACATGAACCTTGGACTTCCCAGGGGCTCTTGAAAAAAATGAAATGTTCACGGCCACTAAACAGACTTATGTGTGATCAAAATGCTATTTTCTTCCTAAAGTAACTACAAAATAGCTCTAGAACTTTATTGCTTAAATGTTCACTGAAATAGTCTTTCAAGAGCAGACAGCATAAATTATTACTGTCTTAATTAATTAATATTGACTTATCATAACCTTAGCTGCATATAATATCTCTAAAATATTTGCCAACTGCTGAGTACTGTAAAATACCATAGACAGATTGCTATTTAGTCTTGATAAGTATACTTTGAGATGTCACTGTTAAGTTCATTTTACTGAGGTAAAGGAACTGAGCTATAGAAAATTATGTTACCTCTCCAAAGTCACAAAGTTAATCTGTGTGTAGACCAGGAAGTTAACTTGCAACTGAATTAAGCAGGAGCCATGCTCTCAATGAAAATAGAAGACCCAGGATGGGGCGATGGTGCAGTGAGTCAAGTGCCTTTTGGGTTAGCATGAGAGCCAGAGTTCAGTGCCCTGGTCAGCACTGATATAAAAGCCAGGCATGGCAGCATGCACCTGTAACTGGGGGGGTGTGTGGGGGTGCTGGGTACTAAGTGCTCACTGGGCAGCCAGCTAGCCAAAACGATGAGCTCCAAGCTCAGAGAGAGACCTTGTCTCAAAAAATAAGGATACATTTGCTGCTGATCTCTGTCCTCCACATGCATACACGCAGGCAAGCAAACACACACAGACAGACATAGACACAGACACAGAGACACACACACAGAGACACACACACACACACACACACACACACACACACACACACACGGGGGCAGGGGGGGGAGAGAGAGAGAGAGAGAGAGAACATAGAGAGAGAACATCTTTAGATTTTCAATGTACTGATTATTATAGAAAAATTTAAAACTACCCCAAAAATATAAGGGAAAAAAGATTACTAGTACTCCTACCACCTTTTAAGATTTTTGACCATTTTGTCCTGACATTATTTTCCTTTCATGATGGACCTCCTCTTTCAGGTAGATTCTGTTGCCTACTCTTAAAAATATTAATTTTTACTATCTATACCTTTGCATGTTACTAAAGCATCTTCCAGCAACTAATGACACTGATAAAGACTAAAACTTTCATCTGCTCAGTGAGTAGTCTGAGACACAGCTTTAACTTTTTTCCTTAAACCATCAAATAAATCCTGGGAACTATAGCAGATATGAAAAAATTAAAAGTGAAAACCAGGAAGACAGACCCGAAGCTGTTTTAATAATACATTCTGATACACATGAGTACTTCCTACACAATGCTTCATGGTTCTGCACATCCATAAATCCATTTCACGCGCAGCCAACTTCTATGAGGCAAGTGCTCTTCGTATCTGTTTCAAATGAAGAAAGGCCTAGAAAAGTTCAACAACTTGCCTAAGAACACATAGCTAGAGGGAGTCTGGCTGGCATCTGAGTTCTTGGCTCCTCCACTGCTGCCTCCAGGAAGTCCTCTCTAAAGATGCTGAACTTACTGAACATTGCTTATGGGTATACTTAGAAGGAAACTACCAGAAAAATGCTTCTGTGCTCCTAATGAGCTACCATTCGCCCCCTCCCTCTGCTCCCCAGATAGTAGGAGAGAGATGCACTGACTGTTCTGTGTTCCCTCTAGCTCCGGACATGTGGGTCCTGTGCAGGAACAACACTTCAACGCTTCATCTGAGTAGCATGCTGGGATAACTCCAGGACATGATATTTAAGCTGTTCTTTCAGTCCTAGTCCCGATTTCATCTTTTAAAAAATTGTTGGGCAGGATCTCACTCTGCAGCCCTAGCTGCCCTGGAACTCTCTATGTAGACCAGACTGGTCTCATACTCAGAGATCCACCTGTCTCTGCCTCTAGAGTGCTAGGATTAAAAGCAAGGCATGTGCCACTATGCCTGGCTTAACTCCACTCCACCCCCAATTCTTGTATGTATTATTTCAAATAAGCCTACAGAATACTATGTGCTATAAATAACATAAATTCAATTTAAAAACAATTTCCTAAAATATAGATGACATAAATCTTATTTTATTTGGACTCTGTTCTAAAAATCTGTAAGATCACAGCTTTGAACAGCTGTCACTTCTAAAGCGTGCTGAGAATGTTCACACTTCTGATAGATCCAGCCACCCACCAAGACACTGAAGGCGTGCCTCATGCCACTGAAGGCATGTTTCATGGTCTGTTCCTCTTCTCCCACTAACAGCTGAGCACAGCTGAGCAGGCACACCAGGTATCTGTACAAAAAGAGGGGAGGGAGTTTCATCTTTCTTGCTTGGTGTTACACACATTCTACATGGGCACCAGCAAGCACTGTCATGCTTTCTTCTAATTTCTCACCTGGCATTTAGCTCTGGGAGGACACATATAAGGTGAGTGTCCCAAATCCCCAAATCCAAAACTTTGAAACTTTTTGAAAACCAAAATAATACTCAAAGTTTTAGATTTTAGAGAACTTCCAATTATGAGAATATTCCCAAATCTGGAAAACCCACAAATCTCAAATATTGCTGGTCTTAAGCATTTTGAATAAGGGATATAGAATTTGTATATGTGAAGACCAAACTCAACCCAGCAAACTTAAAATTTAATTTAAATTCTTATTAAATGTTCTCCTGTCCTGTTTCTTGTGTTTTGCGGCAGCCCTGGAGGTGGTAATCCAGGTTTCCATGGCCTGGTACACCCAAGATAAATAGATGCTCAACAACCACAGAACAGGAAAAGGAAGTGAATCCACAAAGACTTAAATGACAAAGAATGAAACACAGTATTGTTCCTAGCTGTGACCTAGTATGAAGACAGGTTTATACAGACATCCTACCCCAAAACTGAAGGCCTGGGGCCAACCCACCCCATCTGCCAGGGAACTTGAACCCCAGAGGTACAACTGAGGTTCTGCCCAGAACTAGCAGACTGTGTAGTAGGACTGACACAGGTATTTCAACACACTGGCAGGCTCTGCAGCCCAAATCCCCTACTCCTTACAGAGGAGAAACCTTGGTTCTTAGAAACAGAGGCAAATCAAGTGTCTTTAGCATCTTTGGCAATAGCAGTCAATCATTTACAATGGCCAAACTCCTTCGGAAAGTGTTCACCAACCAAAATAGCAGACTTAAAATAAAGGACTTGGCACTTTACACAAAGTATCTCAGACCTAACGAACTCTGACAGGGTGTTCCTTTTCAGAAGATAGAGAAGAGCAGCCCTCAGTTGACATCCTATACTCTGAAAGCTTAGGGCCCTGGGCCTGCTGCAGAGCTTCTGAAGAAGTGATTGAGTCAGTGTGCAGTGGCTTGTTGGAGAACAGTTGAAGGACCCAGGAGAGGGAGATGTTATAGATACAAAAGTGGAATGGTGAACACAAGCATTCCATCCTGTTAGCCATACCTACACTATATTCCAGCAGCCAGTGGGCCCATCACATACATGTAGGGCTTTGAATTTAGCAGGGCAGGATTACCACAAAACAAAATCATGCCACTGGCTCTTCAGAGCCACTGAGGCTCCTTACTCTGCTCTTCTCTACCAGCACTTCTCCCAAATAACTGCAAATGAAATCTCATGTTGCAAATTGCATGGCTTTCTTTTCTTCTAATCTCCTCATCTCTAGGTCAGGGCCCACATGACAAGCCCCGGATTAGACCAACACTGTCTGTTCCTCTGCTAAGAGTCACAGGTAGGAATTTAAATACATTAAGGTAAAATAAGACACAAAACACATTTGCACAAGTCTGTCCAACTGTGTTGGACAAAACAGGTAGCCAGTACCTCTGTCCCTGGGATAGCAAGAGGTCAGGCACTCACATGTGAGCAAGTAACAAAGCCCTTATGAAGTGCACAGTGTGTAGAACAAGGCCTCTCCTCAAAAAACATCAACAGTGAGACAGTCCTGGGGACGAGGCTACAAAACAAGGCAGAGGAGCCTGTGAGGAAGAAGCCTTTGCTTGAAAGGGCACTGGAAAATGAGGCCTCTGTTCCTAAACAGGAGGCTCAAGCCAGAAGCACAGAGTGGAGACTCACACTGGAGAGAGGCCTGGAGTTTGGAAACATGGTCCTTCTGACAATTCCCACAGAACAGCATGAGGTCATCAGTTAAGTGTCCCTGGTCATTTCAGCTTGGGTTGATTCACATCAAACACTGACATGGAAACAGTAACTCAATTTAGTCAGGACTTTGTGGGAGCCAGCAATGACTCGTCACGGCTGTGGAATGCCTGAGACAGAGATAACCCAAGCATCTGATGGGCTCTGGCCATGTTTCGGGCCGCCCAGAAACTTGTGGAGCCATCGGTGTCTGACAGAGTCTGTGGGTGTCAGAGAGCTGCAGTTGGGGTGGCACAGTTAGGGGTAGCTTTCTGCTGACAGGTCACACTGCTTCGTATTCTCCACTGAGGAAGAGGGGTGAGGGGTGCAGTGGCTCAGAGCTATTGCAACTATAGGACTGACTTTGAAGGGCTTATCTCTAAACATTGGATAGACAAAAAGCAAACAGTCTGAGATACTGGTAAAAAAGGAAGAATTCTCTAAGTAAAGCCCTCTGCTCCCTCAAATCAGCATAGCTGTGAGTGCTCAAAAAGCTGTGTGGTTTATTACACTAAGCGGCCAGACTAAACACTGTTCTTGTTTTAGATAAATGTCTTTAAAATCTGTAATACAAGTTCTTGCCCCTTTAAATAATCTCCTTTATGAGAACATGCAAGGACTACCAGCATTGAGATGCACAGGCACTAAGGGCACAGGACCAGCTCTGCTCCAAACTGCCCCACCATGGCCAGAGTGGTAAGGGGTCTCATGGTGGACTCCTGTTCCTGTGTGCCCTCCTCCCCAGCTGAAAGCAGTCATCATTTCAGGTACCTGCTGTTCCCAATCAACAGGGGACGTGACTCCTCCCACAGCCATACTCAGCACCCTGTGAAGCAAGTACAGTCTCAGACTGTAAGAGTCTGTCCTGGAAGGACAGTAGGGAAGCACTGTGTGCAGGATCTGTACCTACCTCTGTGGCATCTCAATGCTTGGAGAGCAGAGACAAGCTGAGCACCAAATGGGGTAGAGGTGCTATACAGAAAATAGCTCACCCTTCAAAGATGAGTCGGTGAGCCAGAAATGGATGTGGAAACTGCCTTTGTAAGCCCATCATCCAGCATCTTAAAGCCAAGCTGTTTATAGCTAAATCTATAGTGAACAGACTTGTAAATGGACACAAGCATTCCAGGAGAAATAATGACTGCATTATCCACACAAAGCTCTGAATTGTTCCTCCAACTTCCCATACCCTACACAGGAGTCACTCTGGGATCCTACCCTGCGTGGCTACCAGACAAAGGCCAGTCTGGGATGTTTTGGACACAAAGCTCTATTGAGAGCATTCAAGACTGAGGCCCAAACAAAGGCGCTGGGGAAACAATCACTTTTGCTGCTGAGAATTCCTACAGTGATGAGGAACAGTGCACCCAAGTGCCTCAGCACACTCCGGAAGCGCCAGGGTCCACTGTTTATATGCAAACTTGGTGACAGGGCTGTGTGACCCATTATTCATCCATGTGATCACTGTCATCTGCAGGATATATTAAGTCAGAAGCTGTTTGTGATCCTCGCTCATCTCTCTCATTTCCACATTTGGAGTCAGATAACAAACCTCAAATGGCCAAATCTGAAACAGACCTCACCTTCCCGATGGTGCAGTCTATGTTCAGTCAGGCCCCATATTTGCAGATATTCCCTCATCTAAAACTTGCCCTACAATGTTCCAACCCATTCCCCTTGATATGAACAGCTGTGGAAGGTAGGAAAGTCTAAGGGCGAAGGTAGTAGTCAGTAGGAATATAGTGAAGGCACCATGGTTTTGTCAGCAATTCCTTAGAGAGCTGCTGTGGCTCTCTAAACCTGACAGTGCTGACCTTGCCTTTTCTTACCTTGCAGATTTAAATTTTTCTCAGTAAAACTCTCAACTAGTGGACATGGTGGTTCAGACCTATAACCCTAGTACTTGGGAGGTTGAGGCAGGAGGATTGCCACAAATTTGAGGGCTAGCTTGGTCTACCTAGCAACTTCTAGACCAGCCAGGGCTACATAGTAAGACCTTGTCTCAAAAAATAACAAAAACCAAAAACTTCTTGGCTGATAATATTCACACTAATCCCTGCTGAGGAAGGTGGGAACTGCTTCACAGGCCACAACATAGCCTGAAGATTACATATCAGGACTTGCAAGAGAAGGGTTGAACAACTGTGTGGCTTTTCTAGACTCACGGACAATTGCAAAAATGTGAATCTTGCCAACAACCTCAGTCTTTGGAAGTGGGTGAGTCTCTGACGAGGACATAGCCAAACCAATACCTAGACTGTGGGTGAACTGGTAAGCCCCTAAAATAGAGAATCCAGTCCAGTGTGTCCAGACTTCTGACTTTCAGAGACTGTGAAGTAATAAATGTGTACTGTTAAAAAAAAAATCAGTGTGAAGTCTTTAATTTCTCAAGTGTCTCTTTAGCCGTCAACCAACTGGCAGACTCTCAATGGGGAGGAGACAGAAATTCAGGACTGGTCCACACCATCTGGAGTCCTACTCTTTCTCTGCAACCCATGCCATGCCTCACTTGTCCTTCAGTCCACAATGAGCGACAGGAAGCCAGGCTGATGGTGGCTGCCCAGAGGGGGCCATGTGGCTCTGAAGGGCAAGCCTGTACTCCCACCAGGAAAATCTCTGAGGCCTTTCCTAAGTGTGAGCTAGCTAATAAATTCTCCATACCACCATCTGCTTTGTTAGGAAATAACTTAGAAGCATTTGGAAACAAATCTGTGCAAGAGAAGTAGAAATCACATACATCACGTACACATACAATAAAGCCAGGAAACACTCATTAAACACTAAAAATGATTCATAATATGAAATCTTAGACTTCTCATACCAATTCAGTCATATGAAAAATTTCAAAGCAGCAGTATCTTCATTAACCTGAATTTTAGTCTTTCTTCCCACTACGTTAGGCAGTCCCCTATACAGCCCCCAATGGAAACAGACATTAGAATGCATTCAATATTTTAGGTGGGGCCACGAGGCTTGAGTTCTACCTTTGTTATACTAGGCATAGCAGGCCTAAGTTTTCCCTGCTGAGCCACCTTTGACTCCTTTGACATGGGGCTGCAGCCGAGCTCCCTTGGCAAGTAGCATAGGAAGACCAGGTGGGTCAGGACATGTACAGACTAGAATGCCTTGCTTAGGTATTTCCATTGGATGTTCCTCAAGTAAATGCATTCTAATTGCTGGTCTAATTCAAAATGAGGAAATTTTATTACTTCCAAGGGAAATTTTACTGCTCATTTGGAAAGTTTAAAGAGCTGTAAACTTCAAATACCTTGTAACAAAATGAAAATAGGACTACAAGCATCACGAGTCATTGTTAAAACAGTCAGGCCACAGTGGGACAGAAGCATCAGGCATGCTGCCCTGACTACAAGCAGTGGAAGCATAATTACCTGTTTCTCCCCACAATGTGTCGGTGCCATTGACTTCGATTTCATGTTCCTCTTCCATTCCCAGCAAGCACTGGACTACCTGTCAGACGTGGCAAGGGGACTTAATGAGTTCTCATAGCAATAGGTGCTTATTATAGCCCATATATCAAAGGAGAGAGTGTTGTTTTTTAACCATTATCTCATGCTGCACAAGGAAAAGAAATATAATAAAAACCATTTCCAAGCATAATTCGTATGCTTTTCACACTTTCACTTGGAGAAGAATCTAAAAAAAAAAAAAAAAAAAAAAATCTCAGTGAATTTCAGCAAAACTGTTAAGGATTACTAGGAACCGAAAAAAAAAAAAAAAAAAAAAAAAAAACAACAATCTCAGTGAATTTCAGCAACACTGTTCAGGATTACTAGGTACTCAGAATTCGAATGAATTCCAACATGACCCAAATATGCCAACCTAATCAACAAAGGACCCAGAGGATCACTTAAAGTACAGCTTCTGTGTAAATCACCAGAAGGTGGTGAGTCCAGTCTTCACAAGGAATGACAACAAGGTGATATATACTTTTACAACAACCCCCCCAAAATTTCTTTAAGTATTGTCCAAATGATTTTTCTACTGACAGCATTGTTCTTTTTCCCTTCTGGGCATCTTCTGTGAAAGGGTGGAGCAGGTTACATGTTAGAGGCAAGAAAGTTCACTCTCAGAGAGATGAAGTATCTGTGCCTGGACCAGAGCCAGTATCACCCTGAGTGAGCAGTGGTAAGTCACAGAAGAATACAGGAAAGCCATTTTCTAGGCTCCCAATTCATACCATTTGGGGTAGGCTTACCAGGCCAAGTCCTAATCCCTGGAATCTGCGAGTGCTCCTTAAATGGCAAGAAGAAATTCTAGGCCTTGAAATGTAGTGATTATCCTGAACTGGAAGGGTATACAGTTTATCTGCCACAGACCTGGTCTAACCAAGGCAGTCCTAAGAGGAGGACAGGAGGAATCTGGGTCAGAGCAAGGAGGTGGCGGGAGGGCAGAAGCCATAGTGAGGTGTACTCTAAAGACGGAGTGAGCAACCATGCCCTAAGGAATACAGTAGCTTCTAGAAGCTGGAAAGGTTAGGAAAGGCTCTCTCTTGGAACTTCCAGAAGGAAGTCTGGCCTCTTCTCACCTTAATTTTAGACTTCTGACCTCCAGTGCACTAAGATTACATGCATGTTAGGTTTTTTTAGCCACTGAACCTATGGCCATTTGCTCTACTAGCATTAGGAAACTAACACTCCTCAGGTATTTTGGTTAATAATCTTACTTTCTTGCATGAAACGGTTACTGGCTGTGCTGAGGTGTTTTTTCTCAGCGTTACTGCAGGCCAGTTCCTGAGGGGTGAACATAAGTTGAAAAGAGGCCACTGTCTGCTCATGGTGCTCCCAGGCTTCCCGTTGATGATTTTTTTTTTTTTTCACATGCTTCAGCCACTTATTTAGACAACGGTTGAAGGAGGGGACAGAGCATGGTGGCATGGTGCCTCCCAGCACTTGGGAGGTGGAGGCAGGAAGATCCAGAGTTAGAATTTAGGCTATTTGAGATCTTGACTGAAAAAAAACAGGACAAATAAGATAAAATAAAGTAGGAAAACACCTACATTTTCAGATGTGTATATATAATGCGTGTATTTATGCATTTGTGTTTTTAATGACAAATATTAACCATCCAGCAATGTGTGCTTGTGTGTGCATCTGCCCTCGTACATAAGTGCCAAATGTCAGCCAGCCAGCTTGGCACTCAAATTTAAGTCATTTTTGGGGAAAGACTCTTACCAAATACTAGCACCTCTAATTGCCTGAAGACAATAGAGAGTGAGAAATACACTGCAGAGCGTGAGCAAAATGTTATTAGATTCACAGACAAAGCAAAGAAACAGGCCAGGCGATGACAATTAAATCTTCAAACTGAGAACTACCGACATCTACCAGAAATAAATGCTCTATTTAAGTGTGGCATGAAGTTTTTGCTCAGTGTAGGAATTGCAAATGACAAGCACTCTCACATGCTCTCAAAGCCTTCAAATTCTATTTTTAAAAATCCTTCAAATACTCAAGAATGATTTTAGTACTAGGATTCCATGTGATTATTTTTAAGAAACTATAAAGACAAAAGAATGAAACAAGGTGGGGGTAAGACAGCGAGAGGGTAAAAGTGGAACACGGAAAAGGAGAGGAAGAGAGGAGAGCGAGCCCCTCTCAAGCAGACAGCGCTAACCTCCCCAGCATCACATGCACATGACACACTGGGCCTCATGGCACAGCAAGGATGTGGGATTAACAGAAACCCCTTAGTGTAGTCAAGGCCAATGACTAGTTTTGAAGTCTTCATTTCCTTTTGTTGCTTCCTTTTGTGGGAAAATGGTACCTGACTAAAAGAAGGGATGTGTTGGGTTTCCATCTCCCAGGCAGGAACCTCTCAGTCCCACTCACCAAGCTGTGGCCCATGCTGGCAGCTGCTGTCAGTGACTGCTGCAGGGCTTGGCTCTTTCTCAGCATGCCAGGCTGGGGAGGACCTGCTGACCACTCACAGCTCAGCAGGTACTGCAGAATGTCACTGTGGCCCCGCAGCGCGCTGTGGACGAGTGCACACTGGCCCTTCTTATCCAAGTGGTCTACCTGGGGAGCAGGAGCAAGGCAAAGGCACAGGTGAGCATCTCTCTACTCTGAGCCCACCGGTGTCCCAAAAGGCCATGTGCAAGCCCACGCTGCCACAAATGGATGGGGTTTCTATTTCAACTTTTTCTGGACAGCACTGAACCTCTGACTTCCTTTGCTCAAATGAGAAAACTAATCCAAGCCTTCGGCTCAATGTGCAGCACTATTACTCACAAGACGACACTCAAGTGTCTCTCAGAAAACTACACAGAGCTCCAAGTTCTCTTGGGAATATGTGTGAGGACACAGACCAAAACCTCAGAAAAAACTCTGTTTCCAAAAGGGGTACTTGGAGAGAGCATTTTCAGGCTTCTATGAGAAGCTGGGAGGGGCTGGGAGTAGAAGAGCAGTGTTTGGTTTCTGAGCCTAGGAGTCAAAGGAGGAGGAGAGGATCTAGAGAATGCAGGGCTGAATATAGAGGGTCAGAAAGGAGGGCAGGCAGTTAGTGACATGGGACATATTGGCTCATAAATGAAAGCCACAAGGCTGAGGGAGCCAGCTAGTCAGAAAGTGGGAGTGGGTGAGCAATGCACACTTCCTAAAAGCCCAAAGATGGCAAGTGCCCCAACATGCCCTGTCTAAACCTGAGGAGTCCTGGGGCTGAAGGGCCTAGGACCCAGTTTATGAACTTAGGAGCATGTTGTCTGATCACTTGGGGACCCTGCAAGAGCCACCAACATGACAGCTTCTTTCTGCAGAGCTTTCACATGTGATGGAAGAGGACCTGCTGGCCTTAGAATAAAGTTACGAGACAGCTAGGCTCCAGAAATGGAGGCACGTGATACATGACAGTAAGGTAGACAACATAAGCACTGGTCGTGTCATTCAGATGTCCCAAATGATGCATTTTCAAGGGGAAAAAAAATACTCCCATAGTTACTAGAAGCCTAACTTTTGTTTTGTTTTTTGTTGAACTCTAAATAAACCCATTAATTAAACAATTACAAATTACAAATGGTATCCACTGTTATTCAAAAGGTATGCTTGCCAATGAAATGCATCCACGGTTAGGATAAGCCTAACCAGAGTTTAACTTGGCTTCCATTCGACTTCATCTATGAACCCTGTAGTTGGACAGTAAGGTGTCAAGTAGCACACAGCTACATCATGGCAATGGCAGTAGGCTGCTTGAAGGCTCACACCACAGTGACATGGGAACAGGGCCTGGGATTCCCACTGGGCAGATGAGAAGCTCTGGCCTTAAAGGCTCAGTATGCTGCCCAATGTTCTAGCTGGCAAAGGGAACAATGATTTCAGGCAGTCCAGTTCCTGCAGCTCAAGCACGTGGTTTCTAAGATCACAGAATTCATGGTATTGTTTTAAAAGTGGCATTAAATAAAATGGGATAAGAAAAGGAGGTGGGTAAACACTTAAAACCTTTCAAACAGACATGGCTAGATGGCACTTGCAGGTAAAGGCACTTGCTGTTGAGCCTGATGACCCAAGTTTGATCTCTGGAACCCACATGATGGAAAGTGAAAACTGACTCTTTTAGATTGTTCTCTGACTGCTATGTGTGCTATGGCATAAATGCATATGCATGTACACAACACATACCGCACACACACACACACACACATTAGATGATATAGATGATAAATAATAGATAGATGATATAGATAGATGATAGATCGATAGATAGATAGATTGCCAGATGTTGTAGCAGGGAGATTCCTGGCCACTAGCCACATCAGTAGACTCTTCCTGAATTTATTCTAGACTCTAACATGGCACCACAATTGTTTGATTTTTTTAAGTTTGTTTTCTACATTCTATCTATCTATCTATCTATCTATCTATCTATCTATCTATCTATCTATCTATCATCTATCATCTATCGCTACCTCTCTCCTGAGGCTCCCACCAAGAAGGACCACCCTCAATATTGATGCTGCAGTTTCTGAACTCACTGAAATCTGACAAAGCTGAGACCCATGGAGCCCAGGGAACAATAATTTCAACAAACACATGAAGACATTTCCCATCCCCTCAGACACACTGGCTGTCATCCCCATGGCAAGGACTGCTGCTTACCCTTGCCCCCTTCTTGGTCAGCAGACACACTAACTTCATGTGGCCAGCAGCTGCTGCGTAGCAGAGTGCAGTCATGCCATTTTCTGACATCCCATCCAGGCAGGCGCCAAATTCCAGAAGTAGAGTGACCACTTCCTCATGGCCAAGGTGAGACTGGACGCATAGGATGGGGGCATTATTTAACACTTCCGTCCTGTAGTTGACATTGGCCCCTCCCAAAATCAGGAGACGGCTCACCTGTTGGGCAATGTCCCCCAATAAGATTAAT
This sequence comes from Nannospalax galili, assembly GCF_000622305.1. Taxonomy (NCBI): domain Eukaryota; kingdom Metazoa; phylum Chordata; class Mammalia; order Rodentia; family Spalacidae; genus Nannospalax; species Nannospalax galili. Next base: position 441,376 of record NW_008331545.1, read on the forward strand.
TTTTCATATACATGTTAGTCTCAACAACATTTGGGGAGAAGGGCAATATCTTCAATATTTTGTTTTTAATCTAATAGATCTCAAATTTGAGATACATTAGCATCAAGTGGGAAACCTATGAATACTGTAAATCCTTATAGGTGGGAACCTAAAATAGTGCAGCCACAATGGTAACTGAAGGATCTTCAAAACAATGAAAAGTAAAGCTATAATCTAGCAATTCCAAGTTCGAAGAAATATGTGCATACCCAAGTTCACTGCAACATCACTCACAAAGGCTGAAACATGGAAACAAGCCCAGGTTCCATCAGCTAATAGGTGAATAAAGAAATATATATACACAGGGGCTGGAGAGATAGAAGACTCAGCAGTTAAGAGCACTGGCTACTCTCGCACAGTTCCTAAGTTTGGTTCCTAGCACCCACATGGTGGCTAACAATCATCCAGAATTCCAGTTCCTGGGGATCCAATGCCCTCTTTTGGCCTCTGTGGGCATTATACACATGTATGCACACCAAACATTTATATAGATTAAATAAACAAAAACATAAATGAATAAAATTGAAAAAAAAGAAATATACGTGCCAAGAGTGGAAAAATTCAGCCTCAGAAAGAAATTTAATTATGGTGGTGCTACAGCAGAGATTAGTATAAAACATATGTTAAATGTGCCAGATGCAAAAGGACAGAGTGTATGATGCCACTTGGGAGGTCCGCAAAGTAATCAAATGCACAGACAGAAAGCACAATGGTAGTTTCCAGGCCATGGACAGAGAGGAAATAAGAGTTGTTTAATGGACACCAAGTCTTGCAAGATGAAAAATTTTAGAGATTAATAACATTAAATGTGAATGTAGTTTAATGACCTAAACTTAAAAGTGGTTAATATGGTAAATTTTCTATTCAGTATTTTTAATTATCACAATTGAAAATAACTTTTTTGCAGCACCCCGTCCCTCATTTGCTAGTTTGGGTGGTACATTTTCAATGATTTCTAGCTAATACTGATGTTACTGGTTTAGGAGCTACACTTTGAGAAAAAAAATCACTAAATTAAAGACCAAAAATGCATCATTCTAGCAATGAAATAATCAAGGATTTAACAATGGAAATGAGATAAAGCCAAAAGAAGACACAGTCTCTTTCCTTGATGAAGATGTGTTCCTACAAGAAATGTCAGACAGCACAGATATGATCTGTGGCCTCAGGACCATCAGAACTGATCACTGCTATTAGGTCATCTGCTGCTCCCACTAACTGTGCTCACCATCCAGTGAATGCTTGGCTATCAGGGAAAGCTTTTCATGTACAGATGCTAAAACAAAATCACTGAGCATATGCAAATTTTTAGCTATACTAATCTCCAAATCTCCAGATCACAAGAAAAAAAAAATGACACCACTTTCATGCCTATTAGGATACCCCATGCATTTCTTCAATCAGTCCCCCTCAACAGCTCCAACCTGCATCCATTACGCCCCTTCCAACTCCTGGCAGGTCCTCAGGGATGCCTAGTAGGTGTGAAAACCTCTGAAACCATGTCATCTATTTGACTAGAGACAAACGGGTATCATTAAAAGATATAGAAAGGCAACAAACATATAAATTCTGGGTAGTTTGGCGATATGTCCACTGGAGTAGCTGACAGAATATTTACAAACTGTAGGTGTGGGAGATTAATACTACCAGAGGGGAAACCACAGCTTATGATGGCATCTCAACATGTTAGGCCCCAAAGTGTGAAACGCTAGGTATCTTGGCTGCTGTGAAGCTTGAACTCCAAAGGCTAGGGGCCTCCAGCTTCTTCTCTCACCTTCTCTCCAGGGTTATCCCCTCACTGCAGGTCCCATGGCTCTAACAGCATGAAACAGGCCCTGTCATCAAAGTCTCTGATCTTTCAGTTCTCTCTGTCTAGAATGTTGGCTCCAGGGACACAGATAGCAAAGAAGTATTCCCTACAGGTTTCTACTCCAACAACAGAACACCAAAGAGAAGTCTGTATGCCACCAGGATAGCCTCACCCTACCCATGCATACTCCACACAGGTACAGACTCCAAGTCCTCTCCATCCCTCATCATATTATTCTATTCCTAGCTCATTTCAGCAGACAGTGAGTATAAGACAAAACTTCACAAAGAAAAGAAGCATGAGGAAGTCCCCAACCCCAAGACAGGGATGGCCCACACATCGAGTCTGTCACATCACTGGAACCAATACTTATCCACAAGGAAGGACAGGCCGCACACACATGATGAGGAGGCTCTGCCCAGTCACCTGACCACCATCATGTGGCCAGACCCAGGTCAGCACCAATCTAGTCTCCCACTGTCAACCAGCACTTGAACAGATGGAAAGGCAGCGAACACAGAGGACAAGGACTCAGAAATATGAGACTCTGGCAAACAAGCTAACTGATCCCTACTACACAGCAATACAGATTCAACACTGTACAAAATACCAGCTGATATTTTAAAGGTATTTTAAAACTGTAAGTCTAAATCAAAACAATTTTTAAAAAAAAATCCCTTTCAATAGTTACTATTAGTATGCAAAGAACAAGATTATGCTGAAGAAATACTTGGGGAGATTTTATTAAGGCCTAGGAAATGTTTGGAGCAAGACATACAAACAAAAATAGACTACTGAGGACCAGCATAGGACTAGCAGGAATCGTTTGTAAATTCCCTGGATGATTTTGCCAACCAGTTACCATTTCCCTCCCCATCAGTCCCATCTCTGAGATGCATAAGCCCAAGAGAAAAGATGATGGATTAAGCGGTTAAGTGACTCTTTAGTGACTCTTAGGAAATTCCTCAGTTTTTCAGTGCTTCAGGTACCCTCTAGAAAGTGAGCATCATATCATGTCACCCCATTCTGCTCAGCAGGCTCTCTTTGCAAAGAATGTTGGGAGAGGTGCACTCAGCACTACGGTACACATCTAACATAACTTCTGGAAGGTATGTGCTTAGGGGTGGAGGTGTCTAATCCAGTCACACTTCATCTGCTTTGGAGAAGCACATATCCTTTGTTGATGCATTGTTGTACTTTTACCATTTAAAATTCCCACTGAAGCCACTGGGAGCTCGAAAGTTTCCAGTGACTGGGCCCTGTGCACTGGAGAGTCTGACTTAACTGGGACTGAGGCTTTGGCACCACAGCTCCCAAGTGAATCACTTGGCAGTCAGGGCTGTAAACACACCAGGTGACAAATGCACCAGCAGACATGAATGGGCAGGCTGAGTATCAGGTATGTTTCCAGCTATAGGATTTGGGGAATACCAACTGCCCCAAACCTCAGCTTCCTCAGCTGAAAAACGGATAAAAATAGTTTTACTTCACTATGTTGTTGTAAAGATTAAACCACCACATACCCCACCACACACACACACACACACACATACCACATTCGGCATTCCAAAAGCACTAAATCACTATCTGTATCTATTGTTACCATCACCCTTTTGTGAGGTCTTCAGAGTGAGGTTCCTGGAGACCTGATGTCTGTCTCCCACCCATAAGGCCTTGTGTGCACCCCTGGGCTACTTGTAGCACAGAGCAGCAAGGTGGAGGGCCTCCCATGGTTCATAGCCCCCAACAACTCATCTAGAAGTTCCCAGGTACCTGTAGCCCTAGTGCCACCAGTTTCCAGAGCCAGAGCTGAGGAGAAACAATTCACCTGGGCATGTAAGTCATGCCAGGTTCTTTCCCAGGAGGCTTCACAGGGAGCTTTCTGACTGCTGGGAGACAGTGCTTTCATTGTCTCCATTTTGTAGGAGAGAAGAGTGTGCAGGGCAAGGGGAGCTCAGGACACAAAGCTAATTGCTGCTATTGGGGCAGCAGGGGCAGAGCAGGTCTTCAGCTGAGATTGCGGAGTCTAACAGGAAGGGGCTGAAATGATCCATTCTATGTATTCTTTCCCAACTGCAGGAGATTTTTTTCAAAGTCTTCACCACAGAAGCTCTCCTTGGCTAGCACCTGGAAGTGGCAATACTGCCTACTAACTTATGGATTTAATAACTGCATGAAAACACAGAAGGGTAGCAGGGCATCCCCGAGGACAAGACTGAGGACAAGGAGCTGGCCAGCTCAGCTGTGAAGCATGAGTCAAATTTCTTGGCTAAGTACTCTGGAGCCTTACCAAAGAAGGGCCCTTTAAAAATGTGCCCTGCCTAATTGTGGTGCAGAGTTTGACTGACTCCCCTGAGTCCAGCCAAGGGAAGTCAGGCCAAGTCCCCACCTCACCCCTGTTCTTTCTTCTCTGCCCTCAGCTGAGAAAGCCTCAAACACTACCAAGTCTGCAGTTTAGGGCTGGCACCAGCCCTAGGAGAACATTTGAGTAAAACAACCAACTGGGCAAGGACCCCAGCAGGGCACGCAGGTGCAGGCTGGCATGACCCTTGCCCAGTGACTGAAGGATATGACACTAGAAATCAACAGCATGCTTCTGAAATTACCAAGCACTCATACCAGAGCAAGTCACTTTAATTTGCTAAAGCGGCAAACTACAATTATTTTCAAAATGACATTCACTCCTGTATGACAACATTTAATACTCTCTAAAAAAAGTTCCTTAATTGGATGCATAATTTTAAATTACTATAATTTGTTCAATATTCGTGAAAATCTTTTTCTCTCTCTTGAAAGACTTAAAAAGACAAAACAGAAGGATAATAGAAGGCCTTGAGAATCTATAGCAAGTTGTGTGGAGATAGGTAATACCAGACTTTTATAAATCAAAGTAAAAGTGAACAACTCAAAATTGCAGGGATGATAAAGGGGAAGATGCATAAACCTCGAGAGCAAAGTTCCTTACACTATCATGTTGTGCCTTGAAAACTTGAGCTCAGTAGAATATGGCATTTCCCATTTTCATGTCCACATTTATTGGCCTAAGTAAATAACGTCTATGTCCATGAATTCATTTAAGTAGTGAAAACAGATATTACCAATGTACTACTACTCTTTTTCTTTGTTATATGGAATTTATAAATTCTGTGAAGAAGCCAAAAAATATACTGTGAGCTAGTCAAAAAGATGAACAACGTTATAGTAACCTAAACTTGAATTTTTATAAAATTGAAGTAAAAAAAATCTCAGTCCAGCTTTGTTGTTATGTGACATCTAAACTTAGAGCCATCTGCATTTCTTTCAGAGGAACTCCATCTGGAAAGCAAGTGTTACCTGGGATGAGAGACAGCAGTTTGGAACTGGTTCTCCTGCATTACAAAAATGGCTCCCTGTCCACCCACTGATGAAACCCTACACGCACTGAGAGTTATGAGCTGGAGGTGAGAATATGCGAAGAAGCAAGGCAACCACAGGGTCTCCAGGGACACTTTATAGTGGTGCTCTGCACAAAGGTGACCAGAAAAGGAGGCCAGTCAAAGCTGAAGCCCAACAGCCTCTCCACATGTCAGCCGCTGATTCTGATAGGAGTGGAGGTCACTTGAACGAAGTGGCATTTTTACCTTTGTAAACCTATCTCTGTTCACTCAGGGGCAGCAAGGCCCTACAGTGGACAAGGCTGTGGGTCATCCACCCAGACTGCTGAGTCCTTCCTGACACACATGATCCTCAGGCAGTTTTGTGATACCTTCAACTCTCAAACTCACCAAGGAGAGGAAGGAGGGAGAGATAGAGCACCTCTAAGCAGACACTGCTTTAAGTTCCACAAGACCACAGTGCAGAACCATGGCCAGGGTAAGTAGGCTGAGTGTGAGGTAGATGGATGGCAGGGAGAAGAAGCACTAACGGGCCCAGGAGTGGTCCCCATGTTTCCATCTCTGGTATATGTGGTCCTTTTCCATAACTGGTGAAGTAGATATCCGATGCCTGAAAACAGAGGCCTTGCCTCATCTTTACTGATGACCATGTAGGATCTCCCCTGTGTTACTGTGTGGGAGCAGGTACAATTATTCCACAGAAGAGACTTAGGAGGAAGACTCAGTCCACAGGGAAAGAGCCCTGTTTTCTGCACTAAGCATGCCATAAGAGGCCTGGACACTTTTCTTTGGCCTTAACCAGGTATCTGGCTGTGTGGGTTTGCAATTCGCAGATTATGTTATAGTCTGCAAATGGGGACAGAAAACCTATCTGCACAAGCAGAGAAAGAGTACCATGATAGGAAGTCACTGACCACAGCAGAGAAGTGCTTGGCTCAGCAGGTGACCAACCTAACACTCTTTCCACTGCCAGCAGTGCATGTTTCCTTGAACCTGCAGTTAGTTTTTCTTTGTATCCATTGTTCTGTGTCATTCATCAGTGATTAATTACTTATGAACCATGAAGAGATGAGTTGCTATAGTAACCCAAGACACTTTTAAAATCTAGTATCCCTGCGAATCCCTCTCTGACCTTTGGTTTCCTTTGTGAACTGCTTCTTCATCACCTCCTCAATAAAATGGTCACTATGGGCTAACAGCAGCTCCAGCTACCCCTATCGTCCTGCAGGAGCAAAACCTAAACTTCTAGGGGAAAATGTGTAATTTTCATAACAGAATGGAGCTCCTCTGCTCCTCTTGCACCATCCAGATCCCAGGTTATCAGGACTGATAAAGGAGGACTAGGCTAAGGCCAGGGTCAGGCTCCCTGTACAGAGGGCTGCTCACCTTCACATTGGGAGTATAGAGATTCCTGAGAGAGGCCAGGGCAGCAGACAGCCCTTCTGTGCTGTAACCAATCCACAAGGCCTGAAGATGGCTTGAGGAGATTCCAGTCTTCTTACTGAGGCCCTGGAAACAACCAAAGACAGATGCCCGTAAGTGTCTCCTTCCCAACTGGGCATCAGTTTGAAAGTGAGTCTGTACCACAGTGCCGATATATGCTGAACAAAGTGACTTTCAAAATGCCTGGGCCTGTGAGCCATAACTGAGGGTAGGGAAACCAGCTGCTTTGGCCCTATTCACATCTGAGAGACAAAAAAGGAGATTCTAATTGTAAAAGGAAATCAGAGGAATCATAAATTACAGAATTAGATTGCCATCTATAACCCCCAATGAATGAGTCCAGACAGTGATCAGCAGCATTACAAAATAAGCAAGCTCAGTGCTATACCTCCTAGTGTAAGAAACTCAATACTGTAATCTCAGCACCTTACAAGTGGAAAAAAACTTAAGCCGCACTTGACAAAGGCTCTAGACTTAAAGACAGGTCCTAGGGGAAAGAGAAGGACATCAGACTTTACCTTGAGAAAAAAGCATGGTCAGAAAACCCAGGTAGTACGAAATTACACATGCCAAGAAACTCAGGCTCTCTGACAAATAAATGACACAATAGGGAATGAATAAAGTGCTCACAGAGGGCTTCTGAGATGGCTCACAAGCTGTCTAAAACCCTCCACAACACAGAGTCGGTGCAAACCTCACCTTGAAAATGTGTGCCTTCAGGATATGGTGGCCCAGCTCCATGGTCTGCTGGCGGTTCAGCTTGCCTTCCTGTCGAGAGAACGTGAATGCCAGCAGAGCATGTCCATTCCTAGGGCAAGAAATACAAAGCCTCATCACAAAAGACCCCAATCCACCACACCACAGATGAGTACTTCATAATTCTGCCCCTGAACTCTCTTCTGGTGGCTTTAGTAGACCCACGTGGAACAGGCAGACTGCTGACTCTTTAAAAAGATAGTAATTGCTGCTTATTCTGCAAGTCATTTTAAGTTCTTTTTCTCCATCCCCCCAACTCTGTAGAGTAACCCTAACCCAGGCCTGAGTGCTTTGTTGCCTGTATCTTTAGAACCACCACTGTCTGTTCATCATCACTCTGGGTTGTTGGTTTACACCTGTCACAAAAATGTAAACTCCATGAAACACAGAGCCCCAACTATGTCACAGCCATGAACACAATGCTGAACAAAGTGTCTAATATCAAGTAAATACAAGAACATGTCTGATGATGGGCAGACAAAAGGGTGGAGAAAGTCTTCGCTGGCTACTCATATACAAAGAGCTCCAAGAACTTAACACCAGAAGAACAAGAAATCTAACCACAAATGTGCAGAAGACCTTCTCAAAAGAAATATAACTAGCCAGTAACAATAAGAATACTCAACATTTTTAGTCACCAGGGAAATTCAAACAAAAACTACACCAAGTTTTTATCTAACCTCAGTCAGAAGAGCTAATATCAAACAAAGAGGGCTAAGGATGGGCCCAGTTAGTAGAGTGCTTGCCTAGCATTCATGAAGTCCTGGGTTCAATCCCCAGTACCACATAAACTGGGTGTGGTGGCACATGCTTATAATCCTGGCACTTTGGTGGTATAGGAGGATTAGAAGTTCAAGGACATTTCTGCTATACAGTGAGTTCAAGGCCTGCCAACCTGGGATACTAAAGACCCTGTCTCAAATAAAATAAAAGAATAAATGTTATATATTGTTGGCAGGAATGTAAATTGTATAATTCACTGTAGGCAGAAGTATGGGGGTTCAAAAAACTCACTCCTGCATATATACCTTTAGGAATCAAAGTCAGCATATGATAGAGATACCTGTACATATGTTTATCACAGTGCTATTGGGCTTAGCCTAAATGAAGTGCTAGTTAATTTATGAAGAAACATTGCATATAAATATATACAAAGGAGTATAATTCAACCACAAAGAAGAATGAAATCATGTCACTTGCAGGAAAATGGATGGAACTAGAGATCATGTTAAGTGAAATAAGCCTGACTCAGAAAGACAAGTATCATATGTTTTCTATTATATGTGGCATCTAGGGGAAAAAACAGATGGCTTGCGTGCTGGTTAGCTTTTGTCAGCTTGGCACAAACTAGTCACCTAAGAAGAAAGAACCTTAATTGGGGAATTGCTTCTATCAGTCTGGCCTGTACGCATGTCTGTGAGGCACTTTCTTAATTTCATTGATATAGGAGGGCCCAGCCCACTGTGGCTGTGCTATCACTAGGCAGGTGGGCCTAGGCTGTGTAAGAGCAGCAGCTGAGCACAGCCAGAGGAGCAAGTCAAAAAGCAGTGTTTCTCTGTGGTCTCTGCTTCAGTTCCTACACCCCTGCCCTGGCTCCCCTCAGTGATTGACTGTAACCTGTAAGGTGAAATAAACCCTTTCTTCCACAAGTTGTTTTTGGTCAAAGTATTTTATCATAGCAATATAAAACAAACAAGAACAGTATGAAAGTAGAAAAGGGTCTATAACAAGAGAAGTGGAAAGGGCTAGATGTGATCAACATGTCATATGCATATATATGAAAACAGCACACGGAAGCCTTTATTCTTTATAATTGATTTGTGCTAAAACCAGATAAGCTGCACATCATGGCTGGCCCCTCCGGGTAATAACCACACCTTTCAGCGGCAGTCCAAAGGCCTAAAGGGCTCTCAGCAAAGCACATGGCCTCCTCTCTCTCAAGTCCCATCACTGTGTTCTCTCAAATGACCTGCAGTCCTGAGTTGGATCCCATTCCAAAGCTGGCAGCTCTCAAGCCAGTGCTCTGCTTCAGATGCAGAAACCTCAGAGTCATCTCCTTCACCCACACAATCCCTGAGTCACTGAGTGTACATGAGGAAACAGTCTGAACAGGTTAAGCGACTTGTCCAGGGATTTGAACAGCAGTCTGCCAAACCCAAGAGCCTGGGCTCATGGGAGAATAATGCAGGGTTCTTCCCTTAAGGAGCTCTCTGCAATTGGAGGTGTCACATATAACCATGATGAGATTCAGCCAGAAAAACTGTACAAAGATCAGGCTCAGTGGGAATAAGCAGGAGGCGGCTGTGCCCCGGACACTTAGCTCTGCTTTCTTCCCTCTGTATTTCCTTGTGGACTGTTTCCCTACACTGTCTCAATAAAATTTTCAGCAAGAACCCAACTTCCTGTTACTAAAAGCCAAAGTCCATGCTTCTCAGCTCTTCCACTTCCCATCCCAGATCTTTGGCTCTCTTCTCTGGCCTTCTCTACGACTCAGCAGAAGAGGTCTCCTAAGGATGCAGGATTATCTTCTATGAAAGTCTAATAGCTTCCACTCAATCCCCTTTTGCCCCTTTGGTAGCTTTGGTCTCCTTCCCTGAAATTCTCTACTCCCAGAAGTCCAGCACTCTTTTCCCTCTCCAGGTACAAGCTCCCTCATCAAGTCATACTACACTTTTCCATCAATGACACTGAATCTTCAGCTACCAATTTCTCCAACCTTCAGACAAGGTCTTCCCCCTGGAGAGAAGGTCCTCATAGGCGCAAACTCCTCAAAACCAAAACCAGCTCTGATTTGGAAAGCTTGCACCAGATCTCCTCCCTTTCTGCTCCTCCTAAGGGTATTGCCACTCCTAGCTCCTGGGGCTTAACATCTTGAAGTCACCTTCTGCTGGCTCTTCTCACTCCTCTATGCCATGAGAAAAGCACCAGTCAAACTAGATTTACTATTGCCAGAGCATGGCCTGTGATGCCTCTGACAGCTACTTCTGTCTGCATTAGACTTGTTGTACCTATTAGTATTCTATCCATTTGTTCCTCAAGTTAATGGCAATAGCAGGAGATTGTTCTAGATCACAAGTCCTTATGAAATCTTAATGAGTTGATAAATCCAGGAAATGATCAGTGATTCTAATATCACACAGAAATAAAAAATGGTATATTTCCTTTCAGAAGTGTTCCCCACCACCTATGAAGTATCCTTGCAAAATTAAAATTAAAATATAAAATATATGAGCAAGAACAAAACAGTAGGTATTGGAGTACCTGACTTCAAAACAGACTACAAAGCTCTAGTTATCAAAACAGCATGGTATTGGCATAAAAACACACAGACCGATGGAATACAAGAGAGACTCTAGAAGTAAGTCACAGTCTCATTGCAAACTGATTTTCAACAAACATGAAAATAACATGCATTGAAAAAGAAACGTCTTTTCAGTGAATCAGTGGTGCTACAAACACTGATACCTGCATGCAGAAAAATGAAACTAGACACTTAGCTCTTACCAGATTAAAAAAAAAGTCAACTCAAAAATAAACACTTAGAGGCTGGAGAGATGGCTCAGCAGTTAAGAGTGCTTGCTGTTCTTCCAGAGGACCTGAGCTCTATTCCCAGCACCTGCATTGGGTGGTTTACAACTGCCTGCAACTCTAATTCTAGGAGATCCAATGCCTTCTACTGGCCTCTGTGGGTACTATAGTTATTTGGCATTTATTCACACAGACATACATATATAAATTTTTTTAAAAATTAAAAATCTTTTAAAAAATGAAAAAAAAAAGATAAAGGCTTAAATGTAAGACTAAACACAAGTCAGCTACTAGAGGAAAACATATGAGAAATGTTTCAAGCCATTAGAATATACAAGAACTTCATGGGACAAAAACATCAGAAGCAGAAGCAAGCTAGACAAAGTGGGCTGCAGCTAATGAGAAATCTTCTGTGTGATAAAGCAAGCAGTGCAGACAGGGATGGCCCACAGAATGGGGGATGCATGTGCAAACCCACCTCTCACAAGGGGTGACCAGTCTCATGTTCTGGGGACTGCAATTGCTGGTCCTGCTGCAACCACCATGCTCTCAGCTCTGTCCTGTGTTGCCCCTACTGTCCAAAATGCAGCAAGGACCAATGATGACTGTAGCCCAGCTACTTCTGCTTCTAACACCAGTGAGAAACCTGGGCCCTGTAAGTCTTCTGATTGTTTTTATGTTTCAACAAACAGAATGACAGCTGATCTTCCTAGAAAATGACCTTTCGCTGGAAGATAACGCAACTTGGCCAGCTGCGTCACAGCATACATTTTGCTAGCTCTTATGATCTGGCTTTAATAATCAACTTACTGCCCCAAACCAGGTTTGAGAAACATTACGACAAACCTTGAGTCCAGTGTCATCTAAGAAAACAACAGCCACATCATTGAACAACACTAAAACTATCAGTGCACATGGGGAAGATGGTGGTTATGTGGCTCCCAGATGCTCACCTAACTCTTCATTTCTGATGCCCACTCTAGTCCTAAGGGGACTATCTAGCAGCTTACCAGCCCCATTACTAGAGTAAGGGGCCATTGTGATTCAGAGCACAGCTGCTCAAGAAAGCAAAGATACAAGCTAGACAGAAAGGCTTGAGAGCATCGTTATCTGAAGGTATTCAGGCCCTCCAATTCTTGATGTCTCACCCTATTTCAAACTAGGTAATGGTTAGCAGGCAGGCTGGCAGACATATGGTTCAAGTTCTGCAAGAACAGCATCCTGCCCTGGCCTAGTCTGAAACACTTAGCTGAACCACAGATCCAAAAGGAGGCAGCCAGGTTGGATTACTGGGTTTTCCTCTGTCCCCCCAGTGCTTCCTCCCCAGGACAGGGTGCTATATTGCCAAGAGGTGGTCAGAAGTAGCAGGGCTAAGGATCTGAGACAGACCCCAGGCCACAGACAAACCTTCTGTGGAAGCCTGCTATTCCCTGAAGCAGAGACCACGTTCTACCCTACAAGTGACCCTGTTCATGCTGAAGGGAGAGGCGACAGATCTGTCAGAGAACTGGCAGCTAGGAAACGTCATCCAGGAACCACCCAGCTTCTCTTCTATCCAAATATACTGGAAGTCCTGCAGTTCTAGCAATCAAAGCTAGGAAGCTTTTATCGTGAGGTGGGAAAACTTTCTTGCTGTTTCTCCTTCTTGCCCAAAGCATGGAAACCAAAGCAGCAAAGCTGAGTCCAGGTTGCCTTTCCGTTAAAAATCATGCAAATCCCTCAAGGAACAGAGGCCCCTGTGGGCACCGACAGGAAGCATCTCTCATACCTGGGCTCACACAGGAAGGCTGTGCTTTCGCCATCTGCTCTCCACACCAGCCACTCTCTGAAGGATGGGTGGCAGAACATGCGAGTTTTGTCTCGCCTCTTGATGAGGAAACAGGAGAGGGCTTCCATCCTTTGCTGAAAGTCTTCCCAGCCCTGCTCACCTTGAATGTGGCCAGAATTAATTGCCTGAAAAATCTGCTCATCTGTCATGGGGTGGAGGGAAGCAAGGGCCACGTTTAAAATGGGAAGGGCTCTGTCGAAGGCAGACTGGGTCATGAACTTCATGTTGCACTGCAGCAAATAGAGCTCGGACAGAGATACAGGCACCACCTTGTAGCTGGCACTTTTAATGACCAGGTGTCCCTGTTGGAAGAGGTCCAGGGTGAGCTTGAGGTACAGGTAGGACCCCAGGCTCCGCAGCACCAGGTGACTGCTAACTTTGCTGATGAGGGCGGCATCGGCCTTGCCGTTCAGGGAGATGTTGCTAAGGATGTCCTGGCTGCTGTGGATCCTGTGCTGAACATAGGCATGCAGGTCACTGTGAATGTCCTTGTTGTCTGGAAAATCATCTAAAGAGAGCTTGATGAATGGCAGAGCACTGATGATTTCCTGTGAGAAAACAAAAACCCACAGTGTCACTCCATGAGTTTTCTCTTTTACTTGAGAGCATTTTAAACCAGGTTCACTAGTTCTCTTTCAAGAAGGATTTTCATGGATTACAGGGGCTCATTGTTTTGTATTAAAGCATGTAATAGGATAAGGTACAGATAAAAAGCTTATGAGAAAGAAATCCTGAAGCGAGATAGAACTGGTAAAGACTTTTCCAAAGCCCTCATCGAGGACTCAGAGTCAAGCGAGCAGAGGGAGGGGCCCAAGCAGACAGCAGCAACCAGGCCACACCAACAGAGGGGCAGCAAGACCCTGCAAATGAGCCGATACTCATAATCCTTGCACTGTGCAACTGGTTATATAACACGGATAAATACAAACCAACACTGCACATCTAAGAACACAGCTCGACACCGAGATAACAACATCTCTGTGCATTCAGATCTGGGGGCTGTGAGACCCAACCAGGAAATTTGAGACTGCCTACCTGTGTCCCTTGACAGACAGTGGCAGTGAAAACACACTGCCTGCTTCAGTATAGCATGTTCTCATATTTTAAAAAAATTAAGTAAACTTTTCAGTGGAAATATGATATAGGTATACTGGTACATGAAGGATAATTGCATGGTGTCATTAATTTTTGGAGACAGATAGATGTATCTCTGTATCCATCAGTCAGAGACATCACCTGCCACCCCTTTCCTACTGCTCCCTCCTTTCAAAAATAAGCAGTCCTAACGGAGCAGAGGGGAGCTTTTCTCACCCCTTACCATTATTTCTGCAGCATTGAAGGGGAAGTCCTTAATGTAGTAACTGCAGGAAGAAGGCAAAGCACAGCCATTTCCATTTCGAATGGAAGCTAGCCATGCCTCTGGCAAAGTCAGCCAGGAAAGGAACACAAGACCACTGTTACGGGTCCTTCCCTGACTGCCAAATTATGCTCACTGAGGAAAACATGACCGATGATGCATGACTCAAAGGTCCATAAAAACAAACATGTAGTTTAAATTTAGGTCTAATCTCAGGTTAATGAGGAAAAAAATGGGTTTGATCATGAGTATCACAAATTAAAAACAAAACAAAACAAAACAAAAAACTCTGCGAAGAGCCACCATAAACTCACGGAAATAGTGACTGGCAGGAACCAGTTGACTAGCTGGCCAGAAGTCTCAGCCAGCACGATGTATGGTTACGGTAAGGAAGACTGGATGCAGCACAACTCAGTGCTGGTAGGACACTTAGCTGACACCTTAATAATCTTGCCTCAGGGGGTACAAAGGTCAATACTCTTTGGTGATACTCTGGACTAATTTTTCAAAGTCCTGATACAGTTTTCAATTCTGTAATGAAGTGGTTTACAGCATTAAGCTATTAGCATATATCACTGGACATTTTCAGTATGGGGACTTGGAAAGAGAGTTGAGAATTCTTGTTACCTGAAAATTTGCTCTCACAGTCACAATCAACTTCAACCAGGCAGGGAATTTAGAAATAATTTTGGTAATAAATGAAGACAGCGTATCTCCGTAATCAGGTTTATGAAATTCAGCTTCATTTAAGCCATCTATCAAAATAATGTATTCTTCTTCTGGAATTTTCTGCTCTAAAGGATAAAATATTTTTTCAAATTAAGAAATTATACATTTCTATAACATGACATCACTCAGTGCATTTTAATGCACAATTTAAAGTGTTAGCAAAACCTAAAAAGATTTACATATGTTAGAAGACATGTTTTCAAAGAAGCATATTTTCTATTAAATTTATAATGAAAACCAGAGCATAGAGCCAAAAGAAAACCAATTCTTACAAAACAGTTTTCAGAAACATATTGCCTTTACACACATTAGTAGAATCTCAAACATGTATATAATATCATCAGCTCTTCATAAACCACTATCACTAGTGTAGCCTAAAGCAAAAAGAACAGACGCATGTAGAGACTAAACCTGGAAAAGATACCAGGCTCTCCGTTAGAACTCAGCAGACTGACTCCAGGCAACGAAAAACAACCCTTCCGACACCACAACCAAGGGGCTGTCTGGCCCAAGTTACACAGTGGTGAAAATTATGCTTCACAGATGCCCAGGGGTCAGACCAGAGGTAGGGTCCTTCGCACAGCCTAAGACTAGTTTTATATTTACTGGTGCCAGTTTTCTGCCCAGATCTGTTTCAGTCCCTCTTTCTAGCACCTTCTAGCAGAAAATGCTTTGTTGATAGCTAATTTACAGCTCAAAAAAAGAGCAGGGGAGGGGAGGTGGGAAACCTTAATGACCCATAAGTCTACGTTGTAGACTATTGGGGGGGTGTCAGATGGAAACTCCTAGAAATGGTGTTAGATTTAAGCTCTAAAACAAACAAAAACAGACCCCAAAATGCTGGAAAATTCCCAACAATCTACTCATTTCCCTACTACCTAGGAGTGCAAACTACTCAGTCAACAGTCTTCAGTGTGTTAGTCATCTAAATAGCTTATAGTTATGTGGGAGACCAGAATGCACCACCCCTAAATATGAAGAACTGTGAAGGTGAAACCAATTAAGAAGTATATTCAGAGACACTCTCTGCACAGCCACTTAGCCTGACAATGTTCTACCAGGAGGGGCAGACAGGTGTTGGCCTCTGCAGCTGGAGTATCAGGTAAGTCCAGGGATCAAACTTACTACTTGCATCTAGGATTAGTGTCCCTATATATGTATCTTCCCACAGCTTCCTGCCTCTGAAAGCCCAAACTTTTTTTTTCTTTAGTCGTTTCTCTAAAAGTTACTGCTCTTTGTTGAAGATCCTGTAGAAGCCAGAGTTCTTAAAGCCCTGTTCTTAGTTACATTCCACTGAGGTTTCTTCCACATGCATGCAAGACTAAGTATCAAACCTTCAGATGGTAGAAAGTCATATATGGCTTCTTTAGAAATGATTAGTTGTAGATCTCATTCTTATTAGAGACATTTCAGTGGAAACTGTTTCATTGGAAACTATACCACAGAGAGTGTGATGGGATCAGATGTGCACTGACTGTCCAACATCTTCTCTCTGCCACCCCAGCCCTAAGCTGACCACCCTTCTCCGAGGACCACTCGGGCATCCTGTATTAGGAAGGGGCCTGAGGACTGCTGGGAAAGTACCATTTCTCAGGCTTGTGAGGGGCTCCAGAATGCCTCTCTTGAAAGCAGTCACTGGGTCCTGTACACAGGAGCGGAGGCTCAGCATGCTCTGCAGCTGGGGCTCTTTGATTAGAAGGTCTCTGTAGGCAGCCAGCTGGTGTGACCGGCATAGCAAAGCCGCGATGCTGTGTACAAACTCGGGCACCAGGCATGTGTAGGTGTTGTCGGCTTGGCAGTAGTGGTAGGCCACCACCTAAGGGAGAAGCAGAGACAACGGCATCACCCCACCTTCTCCACAGCTCTTTCCATGAGCACAATTCCACCCCTTTGCTGAGATAAAAGACAAAATACTTCTACTCCCTAAGACTGAGTCACTAACTAGCTTAATTGATTCATTTATTCCTTTCTTCATTGGTGTGGTTTACTGTTCTCAGAAGACCATTAATTGCAGCCACAAATCCATCTTGATCAGAACCATGTACTTTGTATTGAATGTAGATTAGTAAAGGTCATCTATAAAACCTAATGCCTAATCTAGTTTAGAGCACTTCCAAGCAAGCCCAATGTTCCTGACCCTACCATCTGCACTGCATATCTGTTCTGTTCTCAAGAGCAACAGCACCTCAAGGGAACCCTCTGCTGAACCAAAACACACAGGATTCTGTGGCAGCTATGAACCCAAGCTTCAAAGCTGCAGCTGCTTCTTTCTCCTGGCAGGAGTAGTTCACACTCTCAGCTCCCTCCCCACACCCACCTTCTTCAAGAGACTGAAGGAGGATAAAGAACTTCAATTCCCAGCTATCTGTTTATCATGTGAGGGGGCATGAGGGAAGAAAGAGGAAGCTGCCAAAGCATGGGAAGGCTGAGAGCTTCCCTTTGTTCAGATGGATCTGCAGTAGCAGTGGGTTGTCTGTTAAGACTACACGGACAGTGCCAGAGATGGAACCCTTGGGAACAAGAGGTATACGACACAGAAACAAAAAATCCTTACTTTCCAGATGAGGATAAAAGAATGTTAGTATAAGGTCAGGAAGGTAGAAAAGAACAGCACACTCCTGTGAAGTGCAGTGTGCTTTCCAGAGGGTTCGAGGCACCACTGTCCCACTCATTTCTGCAGCCTCAACAATAAATAGGCCACAAACCACTGGCTTCAGTACACAGTCAACAGCTACAGACAACAGGATAAACTTGGTTAAGATGACAAGGACACTCCAAGATCGTGCTCAAGATCTCAGGGCTGCAGACTCTAGCATGTGGCAAGAGCAGATGTGGGGCATCTTTTCGGACAACTGAGAACCACTGTATGACTTCCAGTTTAGATTAAACTTGTCACTAGCACTTAGAGAAATGTCTACTGCTCTTCAACTCCTACATGGACAGATTAGCAGGAATCTACATGAGCACCCCAATAAACTTGTACAAACCATCACAATATACCCAGTACCACAGTCTTGCACAATGTTCAACAAAAAGCAGCTGGCTAACTGAAAGAAAGTTATGAAATCAATCTAGAGTCAAAGGTAGGGTTTTTTTAAAATTATTTGAATAAGGTGAATTTAAATCACTGGATATATTACATGGCACACTAAACACAGTTCAGTAATATCTTTGTTTCTGTTACATGTGTGGTTATGTGTACATGAGTTGTTAAGGTGTGTTTCTTACTGAGGATCACAATTAGCAGGTTTGAAAAGTCACCATAGCAAAGGTGGCTTTGAGACTGACACACTATCACTCACCTCAGATCATCCCTTCATGACCAGAGGATTGCTCTGAATTGGTGGTCAGAGGATTGGGCTCATTGTGCTAAGAGCGGCTGCCCTCTGGGGGACAGGTGAAAGGGGCAGGAGTCTAGGCTAAGCAGCACTCCTTTAAGTTCTCCTGCACCACCTCACACCCAGTGTCCTCATGAGGTGCTCTCATCACTCTCATCCCTGCTGGTTCTCCAGTTTCACCAATTCCCACCACTGCTGGCTGGGGGGACCCAAGCAGTTCATCGGGGTAACCGCTTTAAGGCAGGAAGGTGTCTTATGAACCAATGTCAGAAGCAAAACAGAAGGAAATTTTCAGAAACTCCTTGATGACCATGCATTTAGGAAGAGGAAGTCAGTCAAGTTTCTTTTATGACCTCCCAACAAACCTTTAACAGAAGGATGCAGGGAACCACAGGCCTCAAGTAACAGAGCACAAGTGGAAGAGGTCAGGGTCAAGTTTAAATCTCTCTCCATCTCCTAGTGACACTGTATGTGCATTTGTAAGGATGGGTTTGGGGAAAGTTCACATGCTTTTTCCTACTGCCTTGAGGAACTTTTTCAACCTGGTTCAGATGGGCATAAACCCACTGCCATTGTCTTTAGGGTCTAGTTTCATTAAAACATTTTATCTTGAGTACTAACCACATTTTATTAAAAGCTATAGTCTAGCACCAAGCAGTTGTTTCTGTTTTAAGATCCCTTTTCCCACTCACATTTTGAAGCCAAACCAGCACATCTCTATCCAGAAGACCCCCATGAAACAGCATCAGAATACCTTAGAAGCGAGGTATTTCACCGCATCCTCTCTTGGTCTCTGCTTTTCAGAAGTACCAGACCCAGCAGGTGTTTTGGCCACGTTGAGACCACTTGTGGAAGAACTTGGGGAAAGTAATGGAGTGAAAGGAAGGTCCTGGGTGGGATCTGAAGCTGGAGGAGAAAGCCACCCCAGTGTAATATCAGTACACAGCATAAGAAATGTAGAATATATTTCTGGATTAGTCCCATACAAACCCTGACTCCCTGCTGGAGTATGGCTTTCCTAGGTTACTATACTTCTTACTTCATTGGTTGAAAAAAAAACCTCACATGACCCTGTTGTTCTTGTTTCTACTTTAAGATATTTTCTTTGTAATAGTTTTATTACATATGAAATAAGCAGTGAAGCCAGGCATGGTGATCATGCCTAAATCTCAGCACTTGTGGAGGAGTGAGGCTAGATCTTAAGTTTGAGAGCAGCCTGTGATGCATAGAGACCTTGTGGTGAGAGAGAGAGAGAGAGAGAGAGAGAGAGAGAGAGAGAGAGAGAGAACTGAAATATTTGGTTATTCTATCTTCTGTTTAAGTTAGTGCTTATATTTTTGGTAAATCTAGCATTCAGTAAATCTAGCCAAGAAAGGCTGTGATGAACAGGATACAGGAAAGAGGGGGTAAAAGGAACATTCCTGAAAGAACGATGCATTAGACTCCATTTGTCCTCTTCTTCCAGGAGCCCAACCCCTTGATTTTTAAGACCCAAACTTCCCCAGATCACTTGATTAGACTCCTCTGCCCCTCTGTAGTAATGTGTAACTTACATGTGGACTCCCTCTAGTGAAAGGAGGAAGCAGGGGCTCTAGGTCAGAAGGACATGAGAAGACTGGCTCCCCCCAGACTGTAGCTAAATACACCCTATACCACTATAAGACCTTGTCTCAGAAAGAGGAGGGAGGGAGAAAGCGGGAGGGAGGCAGTCAAACAATACACCCCAAACTATGACAGATGAAGTATTCAGACTTAACCTACAATCACAGATCTGACTCAGTAGCTAGAACCACTTAAGGAAAACTGTTAATTCCTGCCTACAAATAGCAGTCTCTTCCATCCATCTTACATTAACATGAGCTAGACAAGCAGTAAACATGGACGTACTCTTGGGTGATGAACTGGGGCTGCTGGATGCAATCTGCCTCATGCGGCTTCCGTGGCAGCTCAGTGCCACCAACTTGGAAATGATGGCTGTCTTCCCAAATCCCACATTTCCCACAACCACTGCTCCTCTGTTTTCTGTCAGTTCTGTGTTCCTCAAATTTTCCTCTATCTGGTGAAAGAGCCAATCCCTTCCCACAAACACAGAGTCGGTTGTGATGCTCGGTACTTCAAACAGCAGGGGTTTCAACAAAATGTCCTGTGGCTTGTAGGGAGCAAATCGTGCTTTAAAAAAAAAAAATCGTTGCTTTAGGAGGATGCTAATTTAGTATATTCAGAAATAATATATCATACTTATCTAAGTATTTCCAACCTGGTCTTATAAATTCTTCGATAATACTTCATTTTTCATTCCCTATATGTTCCCCAAAGTATCCTTTTAAAATGACTCGCTCATCCTTTCACACATACAGAGAAAGCAGTGCAAAGGGCCAATTCATGTCTGGCTGGCTTATTTGAAAGTGTGTTAATGTGTTCCTTCTACCCCTCCTTAGGTAAAATGAGAACACAGTTTCCCAGACATAAGGGCACAGCTCTCATCTGGGGGCAATGCTTTTCCCACATGGTAGGGCCACTGACCATGCATCTGGGCATTACAGATAGCCACAGGATGTGGCTGACACAGTCTAAGGGTCTGAAACAAAACTGATGCTTTGCTAGTGGCTACTGCCTAATAAGTGTTAAACTATCTTTCACTTCAAAATAACTTACTGTAGAATTACTTTTCAATGCCAGAAGAAATTTAATCATACACTGTAAGGAAGAAGCCCAAAACAATTAAGGCTGGCTTAATAACAAGTGTGGAACATATTTCTGGATTAGTTGGGGGAAATTGTACATCCCCCAACCCTGTCTCCCTGCTGGAGTCTGGCTTTCCTATGTTACTATACTTCTTACTTCATTGGCTGAAAATTAAAAAAAAAAAAACAACTCACTGTAACAGTTTCATTGCATATGAAATAAGCATGCCTATAATCTAGCAGACTTAAGATACTTTTTAAAAGTACATACACACTTGACATCACATTTTAAAAACAGTTTAGATACTGGTTATCAGAGACTTTCAAGTTTAGTGAATAAGCTCATCATATGTCATTGCATGCAAGGATAAATACCTTTCACTTCCTGTGCCCTACCTCCAGCTGTATTGTGCCATGGCAACCTAATTGATGTCCGAAGAGGAGCATTTCTCTGCCCATCTAAATAACTCAGGTCTTCCAATTTGGTAGAGCTTGTTGCTGCAATATTAAAGTGAAATTTAGTTTAATGCCACATCTAAACTAGTGTAAGCTATAAATTATTAAATAATTAAGCTCCAACTTTCAGCAAAATTCAGGATAATTATTTGTTCCAACTTATTTTTCAGCTGTTAATTAAAAAAATGGAAAAAATTAAGCACTACTCATTTTTAAGGTATGTTGATCTGATTGCCAGAATTCTCCACTATTGCTTCAAAGACACTGACTTCATTATAAACCTTTTAAATGAAAAAACCAGTATCATACAGCAAAGCTTCAGTATTTACTGCTAATACATGACATAGAACTAGACTCTTCTTTGCAGTGCTGCTCACTGCTGTTGGAATTCCAAATGCTCTCTGCTGTTTGGAATTCCAACCTTTCTAATAAGCAGATTCCACATGTGCAGTTCCACAGTTCTCAGAACATTGTATTTTCACTGCCAAGAGCTAGTTTTCAAACACTTTCTCAAGTTCCAAGTACATATATGTGTCTATGTATATAAAATATGTATATATATGTGCTTTACATATTGCAATGTATTATCATGTTTATTTCTGACCAAAATAATAAGATTCACAGCATTTGGTTAACCATTAAAAGCATTAGGGGTCATTCACATGTACATACAAGTAGTAAAGATTATAAAATAACTAGCATGAAATAATTTTGCTTATTCTCAGGAAATCTTATAAATATATAGTACATGTTTTTGCCTTAAAAAAAAAAAAAAACCTGGGGGCTGGAGAGATGGCTCAGTGGTTGAGAGCACTGGCGGTTCTTAAAGAAGATCAAATTCCATTTCCAGCACCCACATTTTAGCTAACAACCATCTGCAACTCTAATGTCAGGGAATCTGATGCCCTCTTCTGGCCTCCACAGGACTTGCATGACACAGGTGCACTTACATTTATGCAGGCAAAACACACACATATATATATATATAAACTAAAAATAAATAAGTAAACTAGAAATACTTACTTAAATATATATCCTGAGTCAAAATTTCAGAAATGTAGTTTAAATTAACCTAATTTAGTTTATAGATTGTGTTCTAACATAAAGTGCTCTCAATCTTAGACACAAGATTATCTTCCAAGATAATAAAATATATATATCATCTAAAATGAGGAGGTCAGAAGAAGATACATTCCAAGGGTTAAGTTTTCTAAAGACTGCTGAAGTCATAGAACCAGTATGCAAGAGACAGAAGTCAGTTTGGGCCATGAGTCTTCTGAAAACCCTTTGGCTACTCCATAGGCTGAGACCAAGATCCAGATGCCTAAGCACCATCTCTCCTGAGGCCTTCCTACTTCCTCTCAGCTTTCTGTTCTTTCCTTCTTTATGGCTGCATCACTCTTCATTCTGGGGAGAGGCTCCATCCTGACTCAGGGATGTCCCAGTCTCTTCTCAATGCAACTCAAAGAGCATATGATTTACCTACGCACTCTCCCAGCAGAAGACTAAATACCTGAACCCTTCCCTTCAAGAGCATAGACCAGTGCTTCTGCCTCTTTATTAGTGCATATTTGCTGCCTAATTATACACTATATACATTTAAGTAATATTCTATATGTGGTAAAGAATGTAAGTACAACACTCCCATTAAAAAGATTAAGCTAAGCTAATACAGTGGTATATGCCTGTACTCCTACCACTTGGGTGGTGGAGGCAGGAAGATAAGGAATTCAACATCAGTCTACATAGTCAGTTTGAGGCCAATTTGGGCTACAAGAAACCCTGTCTCAGACAGATGATTGATTGATAGACAGACAGACAGACAGATAAGGAGAAAATTCCTTATGCAGGATTCTGTAGGATTTTCAGAGGTCTTCAGCAGGCCAATCCAATGACAGTCTTAAACTTCTCTCTAGATCTTGCATAGAGGGAAACTTCCTGGAGTGGCAACAGGGCCACCCCTACCTCTCTAGTTTCCCTCTAGCAACACAGCCTAAAACAGAATTCTAGGTTTATGCTTGAGGCCTGGCACTCTGGCCCTTGCTTAACATGCCTCATGTACCACTGTGCTTCAAGCAGAAGGGGCCATCAAGAGTGTTAGCCCATAACTCACTTGAGAATACAAAGATACAAAGACTCTCAAAAGGTTTCTGTTTCTCCCCTTCTCTGATCCCTTACAACATAATTTTGTGAAAACTGAAAGAACTAAAAAAAAGTGACTATAAAAGCCATTCCAATGGGGAAAAGAAAAACTAGGGGAGAAAAGCCCCAGTTTGACACAGATGCAGGAGATGGAGAGATTTTGAAGTATTTTCTGTTTTCAGATTTCCAGCCACCAGCGTCAGCACCAAAATACACAGCAGAGCAGCATGAGCAACTCCACTGTACATGGCTGATTCTCCATTCCTACCATGATTAAGAGCTGGGCACAGGATGCACACATGGAATCTCAGCACGCAGGTGGCTGAGGCAGGAGCACCATGGGTCCCAAAGTAGGCTGGGCTACAAAGTAAGACCCTGTTTCAGACAATAAACAAATAGACACCCATGATTAAACTGAGCTTAAAGCTGTAGCAGGACCTTAAACCAACAGCTGCAGTCACATCTGCTTTCCAAGGCGTTTTGAAGCCACTGAGCTACTGAGAGCAGGAGCTTGAGTCCTTGGCTGCTCTGCTATGAGCCTGAGCACTCCGCACGAGTGGAGCAAGTGACCATTCTGCCTTCTCACACAGATTCTCAGACACCAGTAATGCAAGAACCAGGCTCTCATTAGTTTAAAAAAACATTTTTAAAATTCTAAACACTATTCAGAGCCAAGAAAAATCAGAAATCAATTTGATGTTGCAGAAACCCACTGCTAACATCTCTGTGATTAAGTCATGCACCTACATGTGTGTGAACACACACACACACACACACACACACACACACACTCACACTCACACATACAGTGTTTTACATCTGAGGAACACATTTCAAAATGCTGTAGGAAACTGTTTGGGGGAGGGGTCTTCTTTTAAGCTAAATAAAAAGCAACATCTGCTAAATTTCCAAGTCATGGGCTAACCTACAAAATGTAAATGCCAGTAAGTCCAGGGCAATTACCAATTAGTGTTAAAAAATTTGGAACTCAGTTGGTAATTGTTTTTGTTGGTTTCATGGAGAATTAAACACAGTATTCTGTGATCCACTCTGAAAGGGTTTCAAAAGAAAAAAAAAGGAATAAAAACTAGCAGAACTTATTGCCTAACTACTAGACTATCTAACATACAATCTTAAAAGCATTGCATCCTGCTTTTTAATGAAGGAAAAAAATGTCCATATCATTCATTTTAATGTAAGGTACAACATTTCAAAGTCATCCCCTCTAAGAAATGCCTTTACAATATCCAAATCCAGCCAATTTATTTTAGTCTTTGATGAAAAATAAATTGTTCTTTGTACTCCACAGCAGACAACCAAGATTCTCTGAAGTAGACTCAGTGATAGCAAAGGTTGGAGATCTTACTCAGGAACTAGCTCTGCCCTTTCACTCCAGGTCCAAGTTCCATGGGCACCTTTCAACAGAGGCCTGGTATCCTTTTGCCACTCCTTACTCTACCCCATGAGCCCACTTTCCCTACCAAGTGGCAATTTGTGTTTACATGGATGGCTTGTGTTCCCAGGAGATTTCAGTATATAGTCCTTCACATTATATTTCAGTACTTCTAACACTGAGTTTTTCGGGTCTGCAGCCTGCCCTGTAACTACTAAATAAACAGTGCCGCATAGAGAGTCCGCCCTGTAACTACTAAAAAACAGTGCCACATAGAGTCCATACAATGGAGCATTATTCTTTTCCATAAACCTGAAACATGTAGCCATTCCTCAATTGAAGGTCAACTTTAAAGGTGGAAGGTGGGCAATGAAGAATCTATCAGATTCCTCACTTGTTAACAGATACTACAAAGTAGGGCACTTGCCTATTTCCTTTCAAATTGTGAACTAGATTTTTAATGTATGCAATCTAGGAGAGAAATGAACAAGCCCATTAGGCCAAGCAGTCTTTGCTTAAATCCAGAGGTAAAATCTCCCGTTCCACAGGAGGTCTAATCCAAGGGCACACACAGGAGTTACCTGAATAAGCACAGCAAAAATCAGACAGCTTTGCTCCATAATCAGGGTAGTCTCTGGAAAAGCTCAGTTCACACCCACCGTCCCTTCATAAAGCAGGAGACCACAACAAAGAGCATTAAGTAGAAAACAACCCTGAACCAGACTGTTAACAATGCTAAAATTAATATATTATTGTGTTTCCTAATTTTAAAACAGATTAATTACACTGAATGCAAGTGTGATATTTTGTTGAAGAAAATAAAGTTGTCAAGTTCTAGGACACAAAAACGATCCACTCATCATAACTACGGCCTGAAACAGCTTGAGTACAACATATCAGGTTCAAGGGGTGGGCCAGTGATGGGGATAGGGAGCTTTGAAACCATCAATCAATACACATAATGCTCTCTAGTACTTCTCTCTGGCAGAAGGGCCAAATCCCTTTTCTGGAACAAGGCCATTTTGCTTCCTTTGAAAGTGAATTAGAGTTGTACCTCACAACTTTTCCATTAAGGCCATTTATTTACCAGGTGCTTTAGCCTTCCATCATTTAAAAAAAAAAAAAAAAACACCCAACAACAGCCAGAATGACCTAGCACATACCAAAGGAGCAGTATAAATTAGAGAAAAATCTTTTGATGTGCAGACTTGGTGTGCTAGTAGGGGAGACATTTTTTTAAAGCATTATACTACAAACAAGTACCTCTTCTGAATTCATGAGCAGGGCATATAAAAAAAGGTAAGACTTTCAAAAGGGATGACAGTAGAGCTCCACACCCCTCCTTGTTTGAGGATGGGCCCCTGACCAGTCCAACAATCAGCCCACACAGCCATAGCCTGCTCTCGTACCCCCATATAGGCTTTCAGTCGTGAACTCCATTATAACTCCATCACACAGAAACATCTGACCTCCCATCTATGATGAACTTCAGTCAGATAAAACAAAGGTTTAAAATTGGATTAGAAATTCTTCGAGCTGATAACAACCTCACTCTAAATAATTCCTGTATATCACGATGTAATAAGAAGTAGAATTCACTAAAGCTTAAAAGAAACACCAAGGGCAGAATTTTTGAACTTTCTAATCTCATCTACAAAGAGCCAACTGTACAAATCATAGATTTAAAGAATTCCAGAGTGAAAGGATTACTAAAGGTCATTAAGTGGAGCCTTATATGTTTACAGATGGGTAAACTGAGGCCCAGGGAAACGATCATAATGCTGACTTTTGTCTGGATTAACTTTCCAGGTGAAGACAGCAAACCCAGGGCTCCTTGGGCTTGGCAAGATGACCCTTTCAGGGAGAGGCATGGCCTTACCTGCAACTGAGTTGGGCCGTGGCATTATTAGCGAGCTGGAGCTCTGAGAATAAGGGACAGGACCATCTCCAGCTGAGGATTCTGCCTTGGGCAGCACGTTCTCTGCTGACCCAGTGGTTTCCTCTTCTGCCACTGGGGAGCAGTTATCTGCCCTGCGGTCATGAAGCACTCCCTTCTGAACCCCTATCCTTAGGCTTCCATCTTTATTCCATTCCAAACTGGAGCCACTCCGGTCATCATTTTCCGATGAACTTGTAATTGTGGCTGAAATGAGAGATCAGAATACTTTGAAGGCAGCTAGGCACAGCTGGGGCTGTTGAGAGTTAACACACACACACACACACACACACACACACAC
>NW_008331545.1:468928-487311 GCF_000622305.1 Nannospalax galili
CAGTGGAAAGTTTTCTGGTCCACACAGATCTTTATCAAAGTTATGTTTCATACAATGTATCTTGGTAAATTAAAAGAATGTTGCTTATCAGGGGAAATAAACTGCTAAATCATTTCTACTCTACAGGAAAGAAAAAATAAACTGATAGGAAGATAATGAAAAAGCTGTCTTAAAGTATCTGAGATTAACGGTAAACCCATATAGTTTAGAGATAATGAATCCTCCCTTTAACCAAGATGAATTGCTCATATCTCATTAAATTCCTCTGAATCTTAAAATATCCCATCTGAATGAATATTTTCTGGGGGAGAGACAGGCAACACAACAGTTAATGCAGAAGATGCAGGAGAATATAGAAACAAAGACGCAATTATAAAGTCAAGCAGAGAATCTGATCTTTAAAATTAACATTTATAACATCTGTTTGGCATGGTCCAGAGAGATTAACTTGTCTTATTTCTTTAGCAACACAGAATGGAAAAATCTGTGTACTAGTACAGGAAAAGGACCAGCAAGGGAAGGTATGCTCTGGTTTTAGAATTAAAATTTAACCTACCGGGAAGAAAACCAGCACAGAACAACAAAAACAAACGGTCAGAAAACGCTTAAAAACGTCTTGGCCAAAGAGCTGAAGAATGTGGTAAAAGAAAAGCACAATACTCACCCTACACAGTTCCTACAAACAGATGCTCCTAATTTACAGATGCTATCTGAGCTGTACAGGATCCCCTGCAACCACAGGCCACATGTTCACTCTTGCTGCCCCAATGTTAATTTGACTCTGGCTTGTGTCCTTGAGGACAAGAGCCATGTCCACTAACAGTCCATTTGGATCCCAGCAGCCTAGGCCTCTGACTGGGATCCTGGCAAATGAGAAAGAGCTGGCCAAAGTGAGCTCAGACCCAGCTGCCTGGAGGGAGCGACTTTATCTACACGAAGAACACACTCTATCAGCAACTAGTCCATTAGCCTAAACAGAATCACTTATTTAGGACCAAAAGCCCTGAATGGAGTTTCGTTTGATTTTTATAATATTCAGAAAGGTTTAGAAGTAAAAACAAAACAGTTTCCTTGCTGTGGCCACAGGACATCCTGCCATAATTCTAAGAATGACATTGTTGCTATAGCCTGGACTTACTGCCTTCTGGTCTCTTCCTCATTTATAAACCTCATTTATAAACCCCATTGAAAACCTCTGCAGTGTATCTATGTCAAGCTGATATTTCCCTTTTCTGGACAGTACAACACTGGGGATACAGTAAATACCCAACAAACACTCACAGAATGAATAAACAGACAAACTTTAATTCTACATGTGGTCAGACATTACACCTTGGTAACCTCACTGTTACCTGTTCAGGACTGTTGGCCTCTTGTCTCTAACCAAAGAAGCAGCTAGTTTGGGTGGGGTCTGTCTCAACTTTTGGGAACTCACCATTATTATCCCAATGTTTCTGGGTGTTCTAGCAGTAATGAACCATGCCACCAGCTCTCTGGAATCAAGCATAATCTTCGTTGTGTTTTGAAATGGACAATTTACATGTAAGTTAACAAGCATGATTCTTTCCATCATGGAAATGATGCTGCTGCAGTGTTAACAGAAGAGCTAACATACACTGGAGGTTTGCTATATGCTAGAGTCTGTGCCTTACAGGAATGGGTTATTAATGAGTTTATTGTTTATTTATGGTAATTCATTATTGATAATAACTCCATTAATAAGTTGAAAGCATAAACTACAGACAGTCCTGTAAAACAAATTGCTGTTAAGTCTAGCATTTGGAATTCAGTGCTTTTTCTGAGACATACTGTAGTAAGTTAATTTCCCAGGCTGCCCCAACATTTAAATGATGAGAAAATGAGAAGGGAATGTTCCAGACTGAGGGTAGGGGATGTGCTTGGTTTTATTGTTTTGGCTCTTTTATTTGGTGGTACCATTCTTAAAAAGCAGAACATCTAAGGGAGATGCTTTTCCAAATTTGTTCTTCCTCATTGCTATGTGCTTTTGCAACAGCTCAGTTCTAAAACCCCCAACCACTAGGAACAAGAACTTGGACCACCCCACTTCCTGTTACAAATGGTAGCACAGACAGCAGACTTACCACCTCAGGGACCCAGGAAGCAGCTGGGAGCAGCTGGGAAAGTCTGATCAGGGTTCCTGGAGTGCAGGACAGGCTGAAGGCCTAATTCTCACAGGGAGGGCCAGGGCTCCACATGGTGCCCAGGATTTACTGGATGGAAATACTAGGTAAAGCTCCACAATAAAACTTTCCTCCTTCTCCTCTTTTGCTTTTCTTCAACTCATCTTTGCCCTTTTTTTAGTTTCTATGTTGAAGTATACTTAAATTTGAATGAAAAAAATCAAAATCAATATAGGTTCAGAGCCAAGTAGCTCACTAAAACTAGATGGATTACAGCATGGATTCAGAAGGTTTAGGTCAAAGATCAAGCCTGTGTTGCACACAACAGCAGAATTCACATTAAGCTACAGGAACAATGAGATGTAGAGTGTGTGAGCAGTGTGAACACACACATATCAAGGACAACATCTTAAATATGAGACAGGGCCCAAGCTGGGCTTCCCCTCTCTTTTTAAAAATATTTTTAAATTATTTTTATTTTATGTGTATGAGCATATTGCCTGCATGTATGTAAGTGGGCTCATGTGGTACAGTGCCCTTGGAGAGCAGAAGAAGGTGTTGAATTTCTCTGGAACTGGAGTGATGGACGGTTGTTAGCCACCATGTGGGTGCTGGGAATTGAATCTGGATCCTCTGCAAGAGCCATCGCTCCAGTCCCCAGCTTCCTCTCTTGAGGATCTGCACAATGATTTGGTTCCCCAGGCACACAGCACCAGGAAGATACTTTTCTGTCTTTGCACACACTTATGTGATTGATTGTGTTTCTTTGCACTGGCTAAAAGGAAACCTAAGAATTCAACTTTCTGACCAGTACTAGGAAAATGAATAAAACTGTATGATTCCGACTTCTAGCTTCATCTTTTCTCTAGCTCTTTTCTTTTTTAAACATTTTTATTTATTATTTTTATTTTATGTGTATGCCTGTATTGCCTGCATGTAGGTAAGTGCACCCGTGTCACGTCGTGCAATGCCCACGGAGGATAGAAGAGGTTGTCAGATTCCCCTGGAACTGGAGTTATGGACAGTTGTTAGCTGCCATGTGGATACTGGGATTTGAACCCAGGTATTCTGTAAGAACAGCCAGTGTTCTTAACCTCTGAGCCATCTCTCCAGCCTCTCTTTTCTCTAGCTCTTTATTTCCTCTTCCTAATTCCAGTTTTCAAGCAAAAAGAAAAATCATGGTTTGCTACATGCCTATGTGTACAAATTTCTTATCCTCTAGGGAGGAACTCAGAATAAATACATATCGTTAGGAAGTAACATGCATACTACAGTGGCTGACATGCCCAGTGCTTACTGTGTTTTAAGCCCTTGTCATGTCTTAACCTGATGACTCCCTGTAACAGCCTCATTCAGAAAAACCCCACAATTCCTGAAGTATCACTGAGCTTCAGAGGCTGTTCCATGCTGCTCTGATCATGCCACACTATTTCCAGAAAATCTGAGACATGCACCCCGGGTACATTTTATAAATTATGTACACATACCATCCTAGTTTATTATATTGTAAAACACACACCAAAATACATTTTTAAGTGACAAGGAAAAATAGAAACTAACATTTTCTTCAAGTACTCCAAAGATTGTCTTGCATTCTCCATATACAAAATAAGTGTTGCAAGACAGCCCAGTCCTTCCCTGGGTCTGTAAAAATTTTAGACAGGAGGTCATAGTTAAAGTACCTCTTAAATCATCAATATGCTAGTACTTTCTTCCCTGTACAACTGAAGAAAAATAAAATAGCGCTTAAACATCTATGAACTTCCATTTTCAGTTTAATGAATGACAGGAAGAGTTTAAAGTTAAAACATTAGAGCAACAAATTAATGATCAATCCAGCAAGGAATGTGATGGTTGCTTATGAAAGTAGGAGGAGGGAAGAAGTGAATTCAAAAGGAAACTTCAACTACTGTAGAGCCCCCTTTGACCTAACCAAGTGAAGATCCCTGACAGCTTTAGAAGTTATGTTTCATTGCAACAAAGGGCCTCTGAGGTGGGAAGATGGGTGAGATAAGTCTAGGCCACACTTTTGTGACAGTTGTCCAGGACCTTGATCCAACAGAAAGTCTTGGTCCACTCCTTTGCACTCAGGCCTCATACCAACAGCTGTTCAGGCTACCGGGCCACACTCTGGAGTCCCAGAGCAACAAGGACAAAGACAACATGCTTGAATTCTACCTGGCTTAATTTTTCTGGCCAGCAATGCAGGACTGTACATCTCTCCCATCCCCACCGTAGACCCATCCCACCTACAAACTAGCAAGATACACACAGAACAGTCCCTGGCTCACCTGCTGCCAGCTCCTAACCTCTGTCAGCCCAACGAGGAGAGAGTCCCTGGGAAGACACAGTCACCTGTCCTGGAAGGCCAGAGGAAGTGCCTGGATGGGGCCCTGGAAACCTTCCGCTCCAGGGCTGCCTAGCTTTTCCTCCTGCACCAGCCTCTGGACCGCAGCTTGGCACTTCCGGCCAGCCCTGCCTCTTCAGTTGTGCTGGGAACCCTGTGCACTGGATTGTGACAGCCAGATCTTTGTACCAAATCTCCAGCTCAGTGCTCACCCACATTGCGCAAGGTGTGCTCTGCCACAACATGTAGCAAGGCCAGGGACCCAGCTGCAGTTCCCAGGCACATTCATCAGGACCTTTGATTGTGGAAACACCTGAAGGAAAGGCTGTGGGCAGCGTGGGAGCGAGAGGAATGGACCCGCCTCTCTCAGCAAGAATACTGTCACAACTGGATCTGGCATGGTAGAGAACCATCTCCAGAGGCTTAGGATCTGAACACGATGTTTTCTAGCAGGTGCTAGAGGGTGCTTTGGTAATGTTTTGTATACCAACACACAAACTGCATCTGTCCTGGAGCCTTTGACATACTCAGGTGACACCCCACCATTCCAGACTCCTCAGGAAAAGGGCTCAAGACACTTATTATGCATCTAGAGCAAGCATCTTTCATGGGACACATCCATTAATGTGCCGTCTTCACAGCAATTGATAGTACAGATCATTTTGCAGTCCCACAGTGGAGCAAATATTGAAAACAGATACTATGCCTTATCTTTATTGTTCTAATACTGAAAAAAACTTGCTTCTGAAACACAGTAGGTGCCTATAAATGCTCACTATACACATAGAACATCCTGGAGACCCCAGCCACAGCGTTACTGAAAGCAGTGAAGGTGCTCTGCTGGCCAGAATCACCTGAGGATATCCTTCTCACAGTGAGCATGTTACCAAATTATATATGTAAAGAAAAATTTTCTTCCTTCGCCCAAGAGATTAAAAAAAGGCTTCTATAATTAAGGATGATTTTTAAATTGCAGGCAATGCAACAAAATGAATATTAACCCAGATTTGAAACACTCTAAATAGTTATTACCAAATCAATTCCAAAGCATTCCAAGTTGGTAACGAGGGGGGCAATACAGGTAGCAACAAAGCAGCATTAGCATACAATCAAAAGGGCGGGATTTACAAGTTAAAAATGAAAAGAGAGCATAGATTACATCACTGCCCTCTGCCTCTGCATCTGATCATCTCTCTGGGGACATGGAGTCTAGGACGTGAATAGACAAAAGCTGCTACCTTGCAATCACTTTCATTTCACAAGCCTGGAGGAGAGAGGAGAGAGTCAATGGAAATAAAAGTCACTCTACCATAATAACTTTTTTTCTGTTCAGGGAAGCAAATATTAGCACACCCCATCAGGCAGCAGTAGGGTACTACCCAAGGGTCTGACGGTTTACCATTAGCCACTCTTGTAGGAGAAATGTTTCCACAAAGGTGTTCCCCTCTAAGCTTATATGTGTCCCCCTTGCTTCAAAATGAACATTAGGAAACAAGCAGCAGCACCCCAGGAAAGCAAGGGGCAGGGAGAAGTAGAAGGGCTGAAGCCAGTACCCCACCACCCACAGCGGCTTCTCCTGGTGGGATGCAGCGGCTCCTGCGGTCCAGCTCAGTCGGGGAGGGGGGCAGGCAGGGAGAGGATACATCGAGAGGACAGGACCACTGGGCACTCAGAGTCTTGACTTCCTGAAGCCGTCCCAATACCATCTCTCAAGAGAAACAGGTGCTGCAAAAATGCCTGAGCAAGTGAAAACCTGAACAAGTCAAAGTAGACAGTGAAGAAAGAACAGAAGGGATGAGTAGCTTTGAGTAGGCCCCACCCTCAGCCAAAATTTTTCCAATTTCTACCTCAAAGTCCTTCTTCTTGACACATCTGTTACTAATGGAGAGGAAAGATCCTAGAAAAAATTGAGGGGCTAGGGAGATAGCTCAGCAAGTAAAGCTGCTTGGCGCATAAATGTGACCAAATTAAATCCCCAGAACCTAAATAAAGGTGGAAGGAGAGAACTGACTCCACAGGGTTGTCTCCTGACTTCCACATGCATGTTGTGATGCATGCAGTGATGCATGTACATACACATATGCACACATACACACACATAGTAAATAAAAATGAAACCCTGATAGGAATCTGGGCTTTAGTTTGTGTTTCTCCTCTCTTACTAAATGGAGAAAGTCTGTTTTCTTGAAATAGACATATATTTATCATCAGCTGGACATAAAAATTAAACAGATTTAATCCAAAAATACTTTGAAACACAGCATTTTCAGCAAGTTTTAAAGGGTTGGATTAGTTTTCATATACTTGCCAATAAATATACATTATCTCAAAAACTGGGATTAATATAGATTACAATTCCAACTGTAACAGTTAGTAGCAAGTTGCAGCCAAAGGAGTGTCAGTGAAGGAAAAAAAAGTTTTCTCAGGCATAGAAGAAATACCTTTAAAGCATATTTCTTTATAAAGTTTTTCTCTACAAAGCAAGTCATTGAAAGCTGTTTTATAGCGAATGAGTATAGCTGGATTCACATTAAGCAGGTTTTTACATTGCAAATTTGAAAATCAGACACTAACTTCTAGATAATGCCAAAGGTTTTAATATGTAAGGCATAAGGAACTTTTGTTAAAAAAAATAAAATAAAAAAGACATTCATAGGAATTCAGTTAATCCTATCCAGCTTAGCCAGTATTTCTATATGACAGAATTATTATACTTCTAAAGACATTTATGTTGGAAGAACTTGAACCTCTTGAAATAGGATAAAGTGGGACTCCCCTCTGGATAACATAATAGAGTTGAAAGGAGGGCGGAGAGTCTATTAAGCCCTGGCCTCACAGAGCAAGGCTGGAAGGGGGCCCAGTAAGTTCTTCTAACGGTCACTGGCCTGCCCTTGCTTCAGTTAAGCAGTGGAAACCAAACTCAGGCAGAGCACCACTGGCTGCCCTGAGGGGGCTGCCTGGGCATGTCACAACACAGGCTTCTTGTTCCTGTATCTTCTGGGCAAAACAATTTAGATTAAATACAGTCAGCATGCTGGGAGTCAGCTTAAATAGTAAGGGGTAGCTGATGGATTTCCAAGGGTGGATTGGTACTGTTTGAAACATCCCCAATGTCCTGAATAAACTGTGCTAATACTGTACTCAGAACACTGCTTTGAACCTACTGTCACCCCAAGCATGCAATACTGAGGCAACTATGTGTGTTTTACACGGGCCCATCCCAAAGCCTTTGCCATTCAACCCCAGCTCCACTGGTCCATTAAAACTTACCCTACCTAAGATGGAAAATTAAACAGAAAACTGCTTCCTGTTTTCTCAAAGCATTGTGTGGTTTGGAACACAGATTTTTACCAACCCATTTTACAAGCCACTGCTGGCCTTCCAAGGGAGAAAACCAGAATGCTTTACCTTCACTTCTGTCCACTAGGATCATGGTGCTCTTGAATATTTTGCTTTCTTAAACATTTAAGATGCCCCAAAGTTGCCATCCCAGGCTACACTTTATATGGCATGTTCTTCAGATGAAAAAGGGCATACCCCACCCCCAGCAATCATAGAACCACAAGTATGTCACCGGTACCTGCTGCACTCAGAGGCCCTGGCACCTGCACACCCTGTACTAATTGCAGAGGGCGTCCCTCCCTCTCTGACCCCACCACTCCTGCCTCTTCAAACACCTGTAGTTCAAGTTGGTCCGAAGAGGAAATTCTTGCTTCTTTTCCTTCTCCTCCCTACCACACCTCTATGTGCCCCTTGGCAACAGGCTTTAATTTTACAGGTGAGGGAGGAGGAAAGAGAGGCATATTGTCACCAACACAGTGCTTCCCTTGTCCACAAAGGATCTTGTATGCGGTAGGACAACAGCTAATGTGGTGGCCAACCTGCTCTCCAGGAGCTGCCGCCTTCCATGAGAGACTGCTAACTCATTCCCTCACTCTTTCTACTTTCATTTCAATTTTTACAATTTTTCATGTTTAGCTAAGTTAAGAAGAGCACGCTGGCTTGAGCCAAGGAGCAAAGAGTAGTTTGATGACATGAAAAGTCCTACCTTTTTCATCAAGGCTGAGCTTAAGACACTAATATTAAAAGGTTTGATGAACTATGAAATAGGAATCCTGCAAGATCTTTATAAACAAACTAGATGTTCCCTCCTTCCATGCAACTTAATAGTAGCACCAATTCTTTCTTTAATTTCTCGTTCCCAGCACTCAGCTAAGAACCCTGAAGAGAGGTGGGAACACAAGACCCCTCTCATCCATACAGAGACAAAATTAGGTAACAAGAATAAGTACATGGAAGGAAATCACTGAGGTGCAATGGAGCATCTAATATGGGGGCTGCTCAGCTCAGATTGAGGAAGACTATATTAAATCAAGTGTTAGTTAAGAGCCACTTGTGGCTTACTCATTCACTGGCAATACAGAAAGCTAGACCAATACGTGTACCTTTCTGTAGAAATACTTGTAAGGGCTGGGGATCTAATTCAATGGCACTTATTTAGCAGGTACTGATCCAAAGAATTTTAAAACAAATCACCCTCAAGTTTTCAGGATTGTATCTCAGTGAGAAAGAATGATAAACAGGTGGGTCTGTTACTGAAAATATTTGTAACTGTCAGAAAAAGCCTGATGTGTTTACAAATCAGAGGCATATAATGCCGACATGAGAACTAAGAGTAAAAATAAGAGCCTGTTCAAAAAAGGCAGAACTGGCCAAATCCTTGAAGGAAGATTAAACTCTCTGAAAAAGATGAAATGTCCAGAGCTAAGAAAGTCATCTTGCTCCCAAAGAGTTCACACTGAAGGTCTACCTATGGTAGAGAGCTCGGAAACAGAACATGAGAACAGTGGCTTTGCAGGGAGAAGTTTACTACAGTGAATTTACAAAGCAGCTGGAGAAGCAGGGTAAGATAAGATAAACTTGGCCTTTCCAAATGGTAAGAAAACCTTGTCATATACTATATGTTTATATTTTATTTAATCTCTTATGACTAGGGTGAAAGCTTGCCCCCAGACAACAGCAATTACGATTGTTTTCTAGAAACTTCTTTAAAGTGCCACATTTGGCAGTACAAATGAGTTTGAGTGTAAGAGCCCGGAGATTTCTATAGTTGAATGTCTAAAATGGTAAACTGTGCCACACAGTGGCTTATGTTTTTCATAGTAATTCAAATGAACTCCTATTTTGATAGTAAATGTCATTTAATAGTGTACTTGTCATTTGAGCCTCACTGCAAAATTAGTGCAGAGGAGAAAACAATTTTTAATGTAATCTTGATTTTACCTCATATACTGTATAATCCAAAAAATCAACTTTTTAAAGATTATAAATACACTACCAAACATATCACTTGAAAATTGTATAAGGCTGAGCTTCATACAAGCTAAAAAAAAATAATCTCATAAGAATACATGAACTATGTAGCAGAAGTATTTATAAAATCCATGGAAAATAAAAGTTGTATCATTCTTTAAAAAAAAAAAAAAAGAATGCAAATTAGCTGAATAAGCTCACAGAAAGCCTTGAAGCTAAATGAAAAGGATCTGTGACAAAGAGGTTCACCCTCCATTCATAGGACATGTCCAAAATTAGCTGGCCAGAGACAAAGCAGGCTGCATCCTGACTAGGACTGGAGAACTCTGGGAAACACAGAGGGACTTCTGACAGGTACAATTTCTGTCTTGGGGATGGTAAAATGTTCTAAGATCAGATTGTGGTGACAAGTTGAACATACTAAAAATCAATCAAAAGCTTAAATGAGTAAGTACTGTGGTATGCAAATCACAGTTTGATAATGCAAGTAGGGCAACCATGAAAGCAATGCACAAAAGAAAGAAAAAGCCACCTGCTGAAGCTGAGAGTCCTCACCATGCTGAGGAGAGGTCTAGAGCAAGCTCACAGCCCACAGCCCACTCCTAGTACTCTCTCAAGTCTGGAGCCATTTTCAAAGTCCAAGCTGGATGAACTCGTGATTTGTTTTTCAAATTACACTTGAAAGAAACTGCAGGTAACTGGAGGAAAATAAGGCGCTCAAAATTAATTCCATTTGATTACATATTAATGTGGAAGTGGAGTTCAGTCAATAATAATACACAAATATCCCTCTAAGCCATGTGCAGAACTCAGTCAAAAGAAAGGTGTTAAATGTTCTGAAGAGCTTCACTATGAAATAAAACTACAATTTTAGAGCAGGGGAAGGCCTGAGCAATCCCCTTCCAGTCCCTACCTGTCTGCTATCTGAAAGGCACCTCAGATATTCATTCCCAAGTCCCCTACAGAACCACACAAGCAATCTGTTTATGATGGGGCATGGAAATTGGGCTCTTAAAGTGCTTGAATTCTAATATCACATAGGTCTACAGACTATTCAATTAATCAAAATTCTTGATTTATAGACAAAGAAAGAAGTGTGCAAAGAAGTCCATCCAATGTTGCTTGAGCCACTTAGAACCTGTGTCTTCTCACCCTCAGTTCAGCAGAACCCCATCTGCCACATAAGTATGGGAGCTCAGTTAAGGTGTCCTTAGAAAATCTTGGCCTCAAAACAGTGGTCAGATCCCATTATAAGAAGTACTAGAGAATGTACACACTACCGGTCACCAGGGGAAAAAGTGATAAAGACTGGCTGTGAAGACTGCTTCATATTTGGTAATTTGGTTGCCCTGCTACGGTGCCCCTGATGCCCAACAAATTTTTTGGAGCTTCACAAGCCAAATCTAGTAAGGAAAAAACCATTTTTTTAAACCATATGAGCCTAGTGATACAAAATAAACATTAAGGAATATAAACACTGATGCTTCATTCTCTCAACTGCACATGACCCCAGAGCT
The DNA here is from genome assembly GCF_000622305.1 of Nannospalax galili. NCBI lineage: Eukaryota > Metazoa > Chordata > Mammalia > Rodentia > Spalacidae > Nannospalax > Nannospalax galili. The sequence goes on from NW_008331545.1 coordinate 480,247, forward strand.
GTCTGCAATGAACAGGGAGGGCCCAGGCAAACTGATCTTCATGGACCACAATGAACCCCTCTTACAAAGTGCCTGTGAGTGCTCTGGTTGACGTGCATCAAGCCATTACATTACCAAGCAGTGTGCTTCTTACCTATAATTCCACTGTCCTTGCTTTCCAGGGTGGAACTAGGGCTGCTAATGGTCTCACAGGGACTTTTGTTGGCTGCCGTCTTGCTGACACAGCTATTCAAGGTTGAGCAGGGGCTATCGGTGCTAGGAGAGGCGGTGCTGCTTGTTAGTGTGGAGCAAGGACTGATGCCTTGGCTCAGAGCTGTGCACTGCAAGACGAACGGAAGGAGGAGTTAGCATGGCTTACACGGATGCTTCAAAACATGCTTTTGTTTTGGATGATAAAACAATGAAACTAAACACAGGGCAAATGGAAGACAGTATTTCACCTCTAGAGAGAGAGCTATTGATATACAGGGATATACATGGTATTCAAATCTTAAAAGGGAAGTATCTTTGTTCTGGTCCCCTCTTTTGTATTTTCTTTTCTTTCTTTCTTTCTTTCTTTCTTTTTTTTTTTTTTTAAACTAAATAGCCATCTTAGCAACAGTTTAGTGGGAACATAAATTTGTAAAACAGAGATAGCCAACAGGCAGACTTCCTTTCATTTAAAGCCTGTGGAAGACAAATGTGTTATTTGACCTCTGGACAGAAAACCTGGGGACTGTGTTTTTGTAATGTTTCATGAGCACAGCAGCCTGATTCAATTCCTAAAGATTTATGGGCTCTGTGTTCGGGAAAGGAGACTGGTGACCACTGTAGTCTCAATCAACCCACGATGCCTCCTCGCAGAGACCCTGGCAGGGAGAAGCTACAGTCTCCCACTGCTAGTCGCCTATCTCAGAGGTGGCAGAAGGCAACTGGCTATGCTCCTGTGGACAGGGAGTGACTTCCCAGAGGACAAACCATTTGCTCTTGTCTCATTTTGCCTCTACCTCATCTCCTATAAATCTTTCCTTCATCCTACTAACTCCACCCCCCCCAGCCCCAATTCCCAACAGCTAGGAAAGCATAGACCAAAACAATCAGATGAGAAGAATGGAGCAATAGAGCTAGAAGCAGATTGCTATGAAACAGTTCTTTAAGCCATGTTAAATCATGTAGCCACTATTCTCAGGGTAGTGACTAGAAGCTTAAGATGGAGATTTTCTTAAGTTCTGATCCCTTCTGCTTGTCCCTAACCCCTCTCACCTATCCCCCAAAAGACCCAGAAACAAACTGTTGCAATAAATTTCAATACACAAGAGCCCAGAACCCATTTGAATAAACAATGGCCCTCCCACCCCCGCCCCCTAGAAGGTGTATATCATTGCTTCATTTATCCTCTGAGCAGGTATGAACTGCAGTATCTTCCTCAGGCATTACCATGGTTTCATTTTTGTCTTCAATGGTTATGTGTGTGGCACTTGGGATCCCTTCTCCCAGTAAAAATCCCAGCCGTGTCAACAGTTCTTGAGCTGCCGGTGAACAGCTCGGTTCATTATCAGCCTTTGCTTCTGGAACGAAGAAAGAAAACAATGAAGATGCCCCCCTGGGGAACTCCAGCATCACATCTGGATGAGCCTGTACTCCAGCTGCTTGTCTGGCACTTCTGTGCATTCTTACAAGTTGCATGAAGTTTGACAACGCTGCCTGTCCTCTAGCAACACATTCTAATGACGAGGTTGTGACACGGTAAGACACTTCAAGTACAAAGGGTGAAGTATCCGACATGAACCAGAAGATCCCCATGTCATTATTTGATAGCAATTTCTATCCACACATCATGTGAAAAATGGGCACCACACACACCCCTTTGTAGGAAAGGACTTCTACTTCACTTTATCCTCAAAGAACACTAGAGTCAATGCTACAGGAGGCCAGCATAATGGAAAAACCAAGCAGCATACTTGCTAAGACCCAGGTTATTTAAATGCTGGGATAAAACTAAAACTCAAATTCTCATTCAGCAAGACAGGGGAAGGATGACTTGAGTGGAAAACTTGCTGTACATATTCCACAGTAGTACAATTCAAAATCAGGATTCCAACTCAAGTGCCAAGCACCAAAAATCCACACTGAATCAAAGACCAGTGAAAAAGATCACAAGAGACAGGATTTACTAATGCACTACTGTCCACGCCCAGATGAAAAATGTACTCAGAAGGCCCCAAATAATGCCAGGAAGCACAGCCTTTCTTGGGTGCTTCCTCAGGTTGATCATCTATCTGTCTTTCTGCACTTAAGAAAATGTCAACATTGGGTTTTATTTAAATGTTGATCTGGAGGTTAATCTTAACTCCCAAAGCCAAAGGGCACTCAGCATTTGTCAATTACGGCTGACAAAATATCAGCTAACACCTCTCTCCCATTTTAAGTCAGTGTCTGTTGGTAGGAGGTAACACACAAAAGCAAATTGTGCTTACAGAGGTAGAAACTTAAGAAAAATTTTCAACTCACAATATAAACTATCTTTTCCTCTTTTTCTTATCTATTCATTTAGATACATACATAGAGTAGGTGGAGGAAAATGGGGGACCAATGCAGTGATGCTACTATTGAGCTATATCACCAACAAAGTTCAGAAGTAATATCTTTTGTAAACAACTTAAAAAAAAATCTAAACATGTAGAACTTTTTAGAAGACCTTATCCTGAACTGTGTACCCAGAATGGCAATTGTGAGGGAACCAGGCTGGTGGCATCTTCATGAAAGGAAAGCCTCCTCACCACTTACTTACTTGCTCCTCAAAACTGTCAATGTTTGGGGCATGAGATGAGATGTCTACAGGTTGGATTTTTTTAGTCACTCTAGAACTGGAGTGGTAAGGTAACTAAGACTTGATTGTCCTATGTTTGGAGTCTTGATTCTGGATCATTTGAGTTAAACTCGTAACATGAAGAGTTCCTCCATGCCAATACAAGGGAAGGGAGCCACCCCAGGGTGGGTGGACCACACCCCTAACATAACTCTAGAGAAAGTTCCTTCTCACCAGAGACATCAAACCATGATAGATTCTCAAGGCAGATGGGCACTTAGGAAAGGAGGGTGGAAACCAAATCAAATCAATACAACCCAGGTACACCCAAAAGCTGAACTTTCCTAAGGACAGGTTCTAAACACCCCACCCTCATCCTCCATGCTTAACCCCTCTTTCCCTGATGTGCCTCAGGGCTCAGGCAGTTCCTGTCATTTTAGGTGACAGGAGGACTTGGGGGAGAGAAGGGCAATATAAAAAGGGGATTAAGTGGGTGAGGGGGCCGATCTCGGCAATGTCTCTATTCCATGGCCCCTTTCGTTTGAAACAATCTCCATACTGCTGTTCCATTCTGACTATGCCCTAGGAAGTCTAGCTTCTGGTTCAACCGGAAACACTGGGGAAACAGCCAGAAACTACTCCCAGTTGGCAGCTGCTGCAGTGGCCAAGCACAGTTGTACACCCTGGTTTGGCTGCTGCAACATTCACCCTGTCCACAAACAAAGCCACAGCCTGTGGCTCAGTTGGAATTCACTTGAAAGCCTTGGATCCTGTGTAGGGCCCTGCATGCAGCAAAGGGACAATAGTACCCCACAGGAGCATCATCACATCTCAACACTGTCTACAGAGAGATACCTCAAGTTCTCAAAGTTTTCATAAAATTAAAAAAACATATAAAACCAACTAGTCACCCAGGCATGTGGTACATGCCTATAATCCCAGCTGAGGAAGAAGGACTGTCACTGTGAGTTTGAAGTCAGCCTGGGCTACAGAGTGAGTACCAGTCCAGCCAGGGCTACACAGCAAGTCTTGAAAAAAGAAAGAAAAACAAAACAACAATGAAACAACAAGACGGACTAGTCATTCAAATCTCCCCCTCTTTAAATGAGTTGGGGAGCTATGGTGGCAATTCCAAGTGTAATGGCTGAGTTTAAAAGAGACAAAATTTATGATGAGCTATTCCCTTAATCGTTTAACCTGTGCTTGGCTATTATTAAGGTTCTAATACCCTACTGGGGTTGAGGATGAAGAGACGGCACTGTCTCATTTTATGTCCATAAAATCACTGCAATTTTATCTTCAAAGGCTTCCCAATGGTCTTTTCACAATGTCTTTTCTCTAAACTGTCATTCTGGTGATCTTCTCCTTAAAAGGTTTACCTCAGTCTGATTTCTTAATGTACACTCTGCCATCCACATCACTCTTTAACACAGACTCTTCTCTAACTGAACTTTCCATCCTGGCACACAATGAGTGGAGTGACAGTGTCATTCTGGGAGAGATGAGATGCCCAGGAGCCCACCCAGTGACTTTACTATGAAACAAAAGCTCATTTTTTTTTTTTTAATTGTCAATACCGTGCTTTGGAAAGCCAAATGATCTTTAAGTTACTTGGTCCTCCAAAATGACCTCCAAACCAAATTCTAATGAGCTTCTTAAATGTAAGAGTCTATTTTTGTTCTTGTAATTGATATTAATTCACTCATCAATAATGGACATACCTTGTCCAGTATCACTGCGATAAGGACCAGAGAAAAGAAAGACCTCATTTCATTTCACATCTCACAGATTTTAAATATCTGAAGAATTTATTTGCAGTATCTGGAGCCCAGAGAGTAACTGGCCTCATGCATCACAGGAACCCACCAGGCAAATGGACAATGGTGGTCTTCCCAGTAACTCTCCCCACGGAATGCTCAATATCACAACTTCATGGAAGGTTAGCCCACACGGAAAGCTAAAGGGAAGTTCTTGGAGCTCTTCCCTTCTGCTTCTTTTTAGCTCTGTGAATGTTTAAGTACTACACATTTGAGGCACAAACATCAAGAGCAGTCCACACTGGCTTGCTTCTCAGTTACGCACTATCACTTCAAATCCCCAGTGCCCTTCATAGTCATCCTCTCACCCTTCCCTACCACCTCAGAAGACAGATGCATTCTCCACTCAAAAGCTATTCTAGACCTCTTCTGGTGTTGACTCTCTCAGAAACTCAATTTCCTGATCAGTGAAGTAGCCATACCCACTTCCTGTAGACTGTGAACCTCAAAACCAACAATGTGTGAGAAATACTTTATAATATAACCACAAGACGGTTAGTATCTCTAGATTTAACACCAACACCACACTTTTTCACTATTACTTCATTTTCATATTTCTTCAAGTTCATTTGCATTTTCAAATGTGTTTATATTTCTCTTACTTAAAATATAACTAGTTATAAATTTTTTGGTCCAGATAGTGTCTTCTGAACTCATCATTTCAAGACAACAAATTCTCTTCTTTTACTGATTACAAAACATTCTCACTACAGCCTGGGCTCAGTGCTTCACTTCATTCCCCTTCCATAAAGCCAGACTCAGTTAGAGGTCTGTTGTGACATGTGAACATCAGATGACGTCCTGTTCATGTCTAATTTTATTAACTTGGGTCTTCCCTTTCTTTAGGTAATTAATCTGACTGTGTTGATCTTTTTCAAAGACTCACTCTCCCCTTTACTGCTTCTTTGTGCTGGTTCTTTTTTTTTCTAGTTCACCAATTTCTGTTCTAATTTTTATTATTTCTTCATATCTACTGATTTTATATTTGGTCTGTTCTTGTTTTTCTAAACTCTTGAGGTACATAGTTATCTATTTGTGCCCTTTTTGATTTGGGGGGGGGGTGTCCCTGAAGGTCCTCCGTAGAGAATGGCCATTCCATTGAGAGGAGCCTCTTTCTTACCCTCATTCTCCTTGTATTCTATAAAGCACTGGGTGCTGTGGACAACTTTTGGTCATTCACTAGTTATGTGACATTTAACAACTGAATACCAAGTTTCCAAGATAGTATTTGTGACTTAAGTGTGCTAAATGAGATAGGCTCTGGACCTGACATTAAGTGCCTTTTCCTAATCTTCGCTGCTACCTACCCATGGTCCATCATTAATCTCTTGACCTCTTTGACTGCTATTTTCCATGTTTTTATGAATACTTATTTTTAACCACCAGAATTCCCTCTTTAGATTAAAAAAATGGTATTGAAAATGGATCATCTATCTGCTAATGTGCTGTTTCTAGTCTACGGCACTAAAATATATCTAGCATAGAAGGTATCTTTAAACTTTTTCAATGCATGTAATCTGTTGGAACATATTTCTGTTTTTATCAGTGCTAGGGACTGAACACAAAGCCTTGTACTCACTGATACAGTCCCAGCCCTGGAATATATTCTTTTGGTGGAAGCCCCAGAAAAACTGCAACCTAAGATAGATTTGTACTTGAGAAAAAGAGGAGCCTTTGAGCCTTTTCAGTTAATTGTGGCTATGCTTTTATTTTCTTTTAATATTTTCTTTATTATTTTTATTTTATGTGTATGCATGTACTGCCTGCATGTATGTAAGTGCACCCGTGTTGTGCAATGCGCGTGGACAGAAGAGACTGTCAGATCCCCTGGACAGGAGTTATGGACAGTTGTTAGCTGCCATGAGGGTGCTGGGATTCGAACCTGGGTCTTCTGCAAGAACAGTCAGTGTTCTTAACTGCTGAGCCATCACACCAGCCTGGACTATGCTTTTCTTATAGCTCGCGAAAACCTGACAAATAGCTTATTCTTAAAGTTAAAATCCAGACTTTAATGTGTCCCAGTGAACATTTTTATACTATGTTGCTGTAAAATTTAATGATCTGTTTTATGGGTTTTGTCCTATCGTGTGCTGGGGACTGAAACCAGGGCACTGTGCATACTAAGTGAGCCTGTACTCAATCACTGAACTACCCTTACTGCTTGTTTCATGCTGGGATAATTTCCGCATGCAATATTTTGCAAGTCATGGACTGGGTCAATTGGAAAATGCTGGTTTTGCAAATCCTAAAAATGTTGACAGATTTCATTACACCATATCAAACTATCAAAACCACTAATATAAGAGCTCTTAGCTTAAAAAAAAAAAAAAAACCTTGGAAAGCTATCAAGCTCAATGTTTCTATTACAGCTGAATGAAACAAATCTTTCTATAATTAAAATCCTTCAAACAGATTATTGAGATTATTGCCAGAAATTATAAAAATGTAGTGCTACATGGA
>NW_008331545.1:487402-560509 GCF_000622305.1 Nannospalax galili
AGAATTCAACTTCCTTCTAGGAGCTATCAAGCTCAATGTGATAGATGCAAATTTTTCAAAAAATATTTTCATTTAATAGGTCAAGTTTTAGTATTAACTAATCATGTGAGGTGTCTTTTTGTTGTTTTGGTTTGTTTGCTTTAATTTATGTGACAGGCTCATTTCACTTCTTTGGAAGAAAATGTGTGATAAATGTTCAATTCTGAACAATCAGTTTGTCAGTCATTATTTCAAATAAACATTATGTTCCATTTGAAAATCAGCTAGTCGACTTTGAAAGACAAATGACAGCAAAATGCTTTACGTCAAGACAGTTATATACCAGCACGTAGCAGAAATGCTTTGTGTGGACGTCCCACTTTGTCAGCCAGAATACTAAAAAGATAAGTATTCAAGGGTCAAGATTTAATAATATTCATTATTTTTAGTGCCCTGTCAAGGGAATTCTTGAGTGAATTATCAGTTCTGATGAAAGTGTATGGCAGTGACAGGTACAAAGACTACTCAGAGAGCCAGTGTCCTACCTAGAAAAGTAGACAACAGAAGTTCTACTGAAAACTGATTTTAATTATTACAAAGTTTTCAGTGGGTCACTGCTCTAGTTTTCTTTCTGTTCCTGTGATAAAACACTCTGACCAAAAGCAAGTTCGGAGAGGAAGGGGTTTATTTAATCTCACAGGTCACAGTCTATCACTGAGGGAATCAGCACAGGAACTGAAGCAGGAACTTAAAGTAGAAACCATGGAGGAATGCTGCTTATGGGCTTGCGCAGGTTCATGCTTAGCTAGCATTCTTATACAGCCTAGGACCACCTGCCCAGTGAGTGATGCCACCCACAGTGGGCGGGGTCATAGTCACATACTCCTCAGCCCTGTGACTGACCCCACATCCCCCTTCATTTGCTCAACTTCCTGGGAGTAAAAGATAGGTCTATTGTCATTACTTCTGTTTCTTCATCACTTACCTATAACTAAATTTATTCATCTTCACGGCTCTCTTAAAACAGCCCTACTACGTGAACTCATCTTAATTTTAATTTTATTTTGTTTTATTTATTTTTGTTTGTTGTTTTGAGATAGGTTCTCCCTGTAGCCCCAGCTAGGCTGGAACTCTCTATGTAGACCAGGCTGGACTCAATCTCATTGACATCAGCCTGCCTCTGCCTCCCACATGCTGGGATTAAAGGTATGCCACACCTCCAGCTTATTTTTTTTTAATAGTGCATCTATGATTTTAATTTTCCTTTAGATATATCTACCCTTTAAAACCCTGTCCTGCAAAGGAAGAAAATGGCAATTATCATAAGAGACACACAGAGGGAAAGGCCATGGTTACCAAGACACATGGTCTCCTAGGTGTCTTCTGCCCCTCTCAATGCTGCATCTTCTACCTGTTTTCCACAGCTTCTTGGTAAGACACCAAAGTTTCTCGGCTCTCCTCTATCAAAAAAGGCCAAATCTTTCCCTTAGTGCAACTTATTTCATCATCTTGCTTCTAAGGCTAAGGGGCATCCAGTTTATAAGCTGAGCTCTTCCTTGAGGCCCAATTTGATTTTCCAACTCCTGTTTGGGTACTTTTGCTAGCTGTTCCACCCTCACCAAAGGGCAACAGTCACAAGTGTCGGACCTCCTCTCCTCCAGAGCAGTAGCCCCTCAGACTAGAGATCCTTGTGTCCTTGAATTCTTCTCACCCATTCCTTCTTCTTTCCTGACTCTGCTCTAGCTTGAGATTGTATTCTCTTACTTCACTGCAGAACCCATTTTCTCATTATTCTCCCTCATGCTAGGCTCCTCTTACTCCCTCCATCCTATTCTATTGCTGGATGCCCTAGTCTAAATGTTTGTAGGAACCTGCCCCCTCTGATTTCTGTGTTAAAATCTAACTCTCAAGGTAACAGTGTTTGAATATAGGGCCCTTGTGAGGTGATTAGGTAACGAGGAGAACACGATGGGATTCATACCCTTTATGAAAGGAGGGGCTTGTGATCACGTTCTACCACATGAGGTTATAGGGAAAAGATAGATTATGAACCAGAAAGCAATCCTCACGACACAAGAAATCTTTAAACACCTTGATTTTAACCTTCCTAGCCTCAAAAACTATGAAAAATCTATTTCTATTGTTTATAAATTACGTTTGTTGATGGTATTTTCGACACAACAGCCTAAACAGACTAGCAGGTCAATCTTAAAACATAGTATACCATTAAGTGGTTCCCATGCTCAGCATCTCCACCTGCTGCATTGCCAATTCATCACAGTTTGTATTAGTCCATACCCCCATTTGAATTACAGTCACTTTGCACACAGGTCTTTAATCCCCTACTGGACACCAAAGCTCAGTGAAGAAAGGACCTGTGCTTGATAACTCATCTCAAATAGTACCTAGCACAGTGTTTTTCACAGTTTAGGAACTTAGTATTTATTGAAGGAAACACAGAATGAATTATCTCCTACCTCTAGTCTCTCTTCCTCTAGACATGTATTAGGCATGTCCACATCTACATTTCCATCAAAATTTTAATCAACCACTAAATGAAAGTAAATTATCATTCTAAGAAGTTGAAAATTAAAGATAAAGCAGGATGGAGGTTACTTTTTAGGAAAGGAAGAGGAATATAATTAGGGGAAATACAGTTATGTTTTATTTCTAAAACTAGGTAGGGCATAAATAGGTGGCACTATTTATATTTCCTTTCTTTTCTACATCTTTTAAAATATATGAAATAATAACAAAAAAGGCAATCAATAAAATATTTGCTTAAACATTTATCTAAGGAAATCCACTCTTCCCAGAAAGTTTTGTGTTTAATTGTTCTGTTGCTTCATATGTATTAGCTGTTGTTTTGTTTTAGGACAGGGTCTTGCTATAGCCTTAGTTAGCCTACAACTCCTATGTGAACCAGGCTGGCCATAAACTTGTGCCTATCCTCCTCTTTCTCTACTGAGTGCTGGGATTATGGTCCATACTGGCTAATATATTTTAGTTTTATTTATTAACAAAATTGCTAGGGAAAAAAATGCTTCCTCATATTTTGAGACAGATCTTCACTGAGCAATGAATGACTCCTTAGATTAAGAACTTTCTCACCCCTCCCTATCAAAGCATGCTTAAATTACTAATGGTAAAGTAGAGCAAACCTAACTGAAATAAATAAATAAAAAAGAAATAAAGCTGTAAGTCCTATTATAATTTAAGAATCCCCTCTAATTTGTCTCAGTTTTCTACCCTTTTAAAAAGGGCTGAGGTATTGTTCTGGGGGGAAACTTGCTGAGTTAAGGACAGGAAGCTTATTTATAAAGAGCCTGTTCTATGTGGTGCATAATGACCATTTTGACAGGGAATAAAAGGTCTGGGGGAAGGGTTACATTGTGCTTGTGAAGTCCATTAAGCCATTCTTTTTGCTAGCGTAGAAAATGCGTGTTTCAAAAATATTTTAAAATGCTAGAGAAGGTAGTATGTCTTTTCCTTAAGATGTTTACTGATGAATGCAAACTTTAATAAACAGGCTTTTTGTTGATTAAAAAATATTCATCTGATTGAACCTACTTCCCAGATGTCTCAAATATACAAATTACATACCAATGGAATTACTTATAAGTTAGTAAACAAATTGTATGTGCTCACTGGTTTTATTTTACTTTGATTAAATTCCAAACAGAGAGCTAAGAACCAAGAATTAATGGAGCTGTAGGACCACTTAAAAACAAAACCAATGCAGCCTAGCCTGGACAGGACAGCACAAACATTTAGGAATAACTTGATATTCCACAATTCTACATAAAATTTCAAAGTCACATCACAAGGAACTGTGCCCAATATACTGTTAGTCTGGTGAACAGTGCCATGTTACTACTGACAACAGCCAAAGGGCCACAGAGACTTACACAGAATGCCCAAAGGAAGCATAAAGGGCAGAAGGCCAACTTTCAAATGAAACCTGAGCGACAATACTGATATTAAAGTCTGGAAATTAGAGTTTGTCCATCATGCCTCTGTACATGCTTGGATTATTACTCAGAGCTTGGTTAGGTTACTTAGCATAAGCCTCTACTTTAGGTTCAATGATCTGGACATAAAACTTACACTTTGATATGGCAGTCTTAATTAACTCCATGGAAACATAAAAGATTCCATGAGGATTACAAAACATATTACCCTTTGCTAATTGTCAAGTTCAATTATGTTAGGCAACCACCTCATCAGCCAACAGAGTAACTAACTGCTGGGGCTTGTGCCTCACTGTGGCCATCTCTGCATATGATCATGTACCCACAGCCCTCTCACAACTGCAAAAGAGAAAACACATCTTGTTTCTTTTTTTTTTTTTTTTTTTTTTTTTTTTTTTTCTTTCTGTTTATTCTAGGCTAGCCTCAAGCTCACTTTGCAGCCCATGCTGGCCTGGACTGACATCACTTTCCTGCTTCAGCCTCCCAAGTCCTGGGACTGTAAGTGTGAGCCACCATGTCTGGCACAAACACATTTTGATTTCAAACACACATGTATGAGTATATTGTCTGCATGTGTATAAGTGAAGAGATCAGAAGTGGGCATCAGATCCCCTGGAACTGGAGTTATGGAAGGTTGTTAGCCACCATGTGGGTACTGGGAATTGAACCCAGGTCCCCTACAAGAGCAGTCAGTGCTCTTAATTGCTGAGCAATCTCTCCAGCCTCAATACTTTGTTTCTTAGAATTAGCCAAACTATGAGTGTCAAGTTCTACATTTGCAACCCGTGCATATTCTGACTTTGTTCCTCATGGAGTTTGATGGAGTTGAATCAGATAGCTGGGAGTCTCAGAGCAGAATTCAAATTTCAGCCACTCTAGCATCAAAATGCCATCAGTTTAATCAGTGAAAACTATAAAGACTTTGATGACAGAGTATAAAGGTGTGTACATGAGGGGCATAGGAAGGTACCCAGTATTCCAGAGAGGAAACATGGATGAGTTTCATTTCCAGAGATGAGCATCTTTCAATGTCACAATACAAAGTCATGTCCACACTGAAAACAGAATGGGCTTCTATATACGGGCCAAGATTCTTAATCTTGTGTTTCTCCAGGAAAACAGACTGTAAGCTCAAAATGCTCTGTGAACAAACTAAAGGCAATAGTGCTATGAGCTGGGCTCAGAAAAGATCAAACAAGTAAATTGTGAATTGATTAAAAGCAACAAAATTAATCTATTAATGTAACTATTAAATGCAAAGTATCATACATCTGTTATACTTAATTCTGAAATTAATATGTGTGTGTCTATAATGACTTCATGAAAAAAATGGCTTCAATGAATTTGGATTTGTTTTTGGTCTCTAATTCCCTAAAGAAAATTATAGATGTTTAAGTTTTAAAAAGCTTTTCACAGTTACCAGGTACTCTTAACCTAGCTAACTACTATAAGCTTGGTTTAGATAAAGTTTCAGATTTTCAGCCAAAGCATACTGTTGAAAACTCTGAAGGGGTAATATATATACAAAACAAAAGTCAACTGGCTGACTTTTCATGTTCCCCAAGCCCATAAAGGTCAGAATTCAAAGAAAACAATACCCAACCCTTAATACACATACACCCAAATCAAGTATTCCTGCCTCTTGTATATAATTCCAAGAATTCACATTAGCTAAACTGCCTAAGAGGGGGGTAACCCTCCCAAATGCATTCAGTTCAGTGAAGCATTCTTGCAAAGACTCTTGGGTTTCCCTCAGAAATGGAAGAGTGCCACTGTGCACAGTCTTTAGGAGAAGAGGGAGAGATCATGGAAAACATATTCTTACCATTCTCACTGGGCTCTGAGGGTTTGGACACTTCTCTGAACGGAATCATAACTGCATCTCCAGGCACCCGGGGACTTTCCACATACTTGGGCTTCCTGACAGGACCTGCAATGGGAAAGATCTGAGTGTGGCTAATTTTTTCCAGATGTAAACAAAACTGCAAAATGTACAGTGTGTCCTTACCAGAATCCAAACATGCCTAAAGGAAGATAGGCCCGACTCTTGAAAACACACACACACACACACACACACACACACACACAGTCAGTTCAGAACAGACACAAGAATGTCCAGTCTGGTCTACCAAAGGAGAACAGGGTAAGCTTGGTTTGGAGAATGTAAACGCTGACGGAAATCAAAGGTGCTCTTTTACGAAGTCTCCACAGCTGTTTTTACTGCGTGTCAAGTCAGTGATTTTGACATGTTCAAACCTAGACAGCTTGTGGTGGTAAGAGTTTTTGTTCTATTAAGTATACCATTTTCCTCTAACTGGGATAAAGACAGTTTAGTCACTTGGAATCTGCAAATCAAGAGTTGAGGATTACAACAGCTGGTATCTAGTATCAACATGCTGAGCAGCCATTGAACGCAGGCATCTTATCAGCCTGATGACGCATGGTAACTGCATGGGGCCCAGAGCATGGCTGCTTTCTTGGTAACTGAAAAAGCCACCTTCAGATGGGTGTGGCAGATAGTCCAGGTTGTGTCAGAGACACAAGAGATACTGAGAGTCTATGTGCCTCCCTCAACTTCAACTTATCAGAAGATCTAGAATTTTATTTTTATTTTTTATTTTTTGAGGCAGGGTATGGCTATGTTACTCAAGCTCACCTAAAACTGCTATCTTTCTGCCTCAGACTCTGGAGTACTGAGATTACAGGCATGTGCCACCACACCCTGCTTGGAATTCTTAATGAGACTGGATAGAACCCTTATTCACTGCTCTGGGAACGGACAAAGGTACAGCCACTTTGGAAAACAGTTTAGCAGCTACAAGTTCAACACAGAATTATGATATGGTCCAGCAATTCTCTTATGCGAATGTGTGCCTACACAAAAACTAGCATACATATGTTCACATTATAGCATTATCGCTATAAACCAAAGACCCATTAACTGATAAAACAAAATGTGGTGTAATCACACACAGGAATATAGCAAAATGAGAAGAGATGACATACCAATTCACAATGCAGCATGAATGAACCTTAAAGACATCATTCCACATGAAGGAAGCCAGTCATAAAAGACCATATCCGATATGATTCCTTTCAATATGCAACCTCCAGATCAGCAAACCTCCAGAACCCAGAGGTTTGAATGGTTGCCAGGGCTGAGGACATACAGGCTGGTGGGGTGATGACTAAGGACATTCTTTGGGGAACAACAAAATGTTCTAAAATTAGACTTCAGTGATTATTTGTAAAACCTTGCCAGCATACTAGAAACTATAGTACCAAAGACTTTAAATGGGAATGCCCATTCCAGCTAGGGCTACAGGGAGACCCTGTCTCAAAAAGACAAAAAACAAACAAAAAACTCCAAACAAATAAATGGGGGAACTGAATGGTTATGGACTAGCACTAAAGCAGATTGAAAAACAAAGAGACTGCTTGCTCTAGCTTCTCCTTTCAAGCACCACATTCCTTTTGGTTCAGAATCACCTGCTTGACCTTGCTACAGTTTTCACAAGGTCACAGAGAAAGAAAGTGGGGTGGACAGAGATCCAGGCAGCCTGCAACTCTCGTCCCCTGTGCAGCCTGAACCACTACCCTGCCCATGTTGGGTCCCCATTCTATTCTCAAAATGAAAGGGGTGATGCAGGCAGACTCTGAACATCCTCCTGTCTCTTCTAAATCTGAAAAAGTTATTCAAAATATGGCTTATGGTGAGAGATGCTGCCATCTAAAGGTTTACTGCAAAAGTATCTACAGGCCTAGAAAAATAATTCAATTCCCAGTCAACAATAATGCACTGCATCTTAAATAGGCTATGTTATCAAAGAGTCTTCTTTAGAGAGAAGATGCCATTTCAGACTTTAGAAAACACGATTTTTAAATGACTAATGCAGTATTTAAGTAGGTGCTTATTTTTATAATTTATTTAACTCTGTCAGAAGAGATCTTTTTGTAGTTTAATGGAATGGTTACAGGAATAGGGAAATATGTTCACAGTTTATGGGGATATAACAACATCCAGATTTTATCTAACACATGTATACAACTACATAAAAATACACTTAGGAGGGAAAGCAGAAAGGCTAAAGCATTTGTCCAGGAATAACAGAAACCAGGAAGAAGGCCAGAGTAGGACAGAAACAGCAGTGGGACAGGTATGAGAGCCTACACAGGTTTTTGGTTATTGTCAACTCCCCCACAGCAAAATGGATCACCGGCCTCTCTTCCCTCTTCATCTGGTCTCATACATTTAAAGGACAAAGGGGCAGCAAACTGCTTTATTATTATCCAATACTGTCAAGCAATCACAGCAGCAGCTTTACTCAGCTCAAGACACACCTGCACTACTCACCTTAACTTTTCAGGGTGCAGTCACAGCAGTTCCAGAGATGTAGTTCCAGGCTCCAAAACATTAGCCAATATTCCTTCAAACAATACTCTCTAACAGTAATTACTTTCTTAAAATGTGGATTATTTCACATGGACACATAATGGTTATTGTGAATGGTGGGAAAAAGGAATCTTCTATACCCTAGAGCCTTGAAAAGAGATCCAGACCCATCTGTTTTACTGTCTATAATGGAGCTAGGCCTAGTGGAACAGCCCTGTAATCTCAATCACTAGAAAAGCTGAGCCAGGAGGAATAGCTGGTGTAAGGCCAGGCCAGGCCAGACTAGAATAAGCTCCCAACCAGCCTGGTGAACTCAGTGAGACCCTATCTTAAAATACAAATTAAAGACAATGCTGAGGATATAGCTTGGTAGTAGAGCACTTACCCAGCATGTGTAAAGTCCTGGGTTCAACTCCCCAGTACCGCTACTCCAAAGTAATTGTACCACCAGGGGGCAAGCATTGACTTGTAAGAAATATTGAACCCTGAAGAGTTAGGATGTTAAGAGCAGACTGAGAAGTTGGTCAAACCTAGATTCAATCACTATAACCCTCTCTCCTGTCTCCCCCTCATTTAGGTCTTAGTATCTCACAGAGTTAAGAAAGGAGCAAGTGAGCCTCTTGCAACAAGGAAAAATCCATAAAGGCACAAAGGCCAATCTGGTTCTCAGGAACAATAAACACTGTCAGATACAAAAGGAGATCTAGACTACAACAAAGAAAGTACATAAAACAAGTACCCAGTGGTCACTCAAGCCAAGCATTTATATGCATTAATGGATTCAGTCCTAGTAACCGGAGGAGAAAAGTACAAAGCTCCCAATTTTTAGGTCAGGAAACCGAGGCTCAAGTAAGTCCAACAATTTGTTCCAGGCTTATACATGGCAAAGTATAAGAGAATTCAAACATGGGTCTGTGCAGTTTTGAAGCTCATGGACTGAGCCACCACTCAGTATTTATAACACTAGGAATCCTAGATTAGACCTACAACTCTAAACAAAGCCAAGGCACTAGAACTTTCTACCACATAGTTATCTACAGAATTCAACTATGGAGGCAACAAAGCTTTTATTCACCCTTCTTGTCTCTGATCTCCCCCAACTTTTACTAGCAGCTGAAATATTATGAAGTGAACATAAACAACTGTTCTCCAGCACGACCCTTTTATTTAAATTGCTTTTCACGAACAGCTGAACCTCGAGTGCTATAAAACAAGATACATTTACAGGCATGGAGGTTTTATTCTTTCCCCAATTGCTTGTTAGAGAACTTGTGCATACTTTCTATTAAACAAAGCAGATAAGATTGGTACACCTCCTCTCCCTACTGAAACACCATTAAAGTTACAGTAAATTGATCAAAGAGAGACCCAAGGGGAAAGGAGACAACTACAAGCAAGAACCAGATGGAAGTAGACTCTCACAGAGCAGAGGTCTAAGCAGAACAGAAAAAGATGAGGGCTTCAGAACCTCAGAGCTACATGGCCAGTCTGAGAGCACGAACTTGTGAGGTACAACAGCACAGTGGGCTGAATAATGATTAGAAGAAGAGTTCAGCCCCCAGAATCTCTTCCCAAGCCAGGAATACTCCCTCCACAACCCTAGAAGCTAAGCTTATTTCTCTAGGACAGTTGAATTCAAAGACCATGAAGACCATAGAGCTAAATTCAAAAACTAGGATTAGGAAAAACTTCTGCGCACAATGGTGGGTCCAAGAAACACACATCCCCTGCCCTCCACACAGCTGTAGGAATACTGACAGCCACACTTGTTTACCAAGGCAGGAGGGGTTCAGAGAGCTCCTCTCTGGGGAAGCTCAGCAAGAGAAAAGACCTACCCAGTATCATAGGTGGGACCACCCCGTAAGAAATGGCAGGTGCAGGACCATCAAGCTGTATGACCTACACGCACCTTTGATCAGCATCTTGGCACATTATACTTATGTACAAATAAGGTGCCAAGGATTCCCAAACAGACCCTACCAACAAAGGACCCTATCCTGCAAGGCAGTGACTGAAACAGTGTCAAAAGGGAACTAAGAAATCAGAAAACACAGAGGCACATCCCCCCAAAGAAAAGCCTACTACAGCCAGCAGAGGCGGGTATGCCATGACAAGGGGCACTAGGTCAGGGATGTGTCCACTGAGCAGGCTGCAGAGTGAGGATAACTGTGCCACACAGCTCTGACCTACTGCAATCACCAGCACTGGTCTTCCTTTAAACGGTCACATACTGATCTCTGTGCCATCCACATGAAAAATCCCTCTAAGTGCACCAGCCATATTCCTGAATACAGATCAAGACTGAAAAGCCCATCTCCCTTAAGCCATCCCACTCAGGGAAAATTACTGTCCAGCACCTTTCCACACCCAGCTCTGTTTAAAATAAAACACTACATCCCCAAACATAAGCTACCTGAAGTAAAATGGTTTCCCCCTTACATAAACCAAGAATAGAGACTGGAGAATAACTGCCCAGAGCGCATGGCATTCCTGCTGCTAGCTATGTTTTAAAGCAAGAGGTTCTGAAAAACAAGACAAGACTGTCAGGTGTGAGTGTGAGCCAATGTGTTTCCTTGGCCAGCTGCCTCTCCTTCTGGTCACTCCAAGTCAGTTGTCCCAGATAGTCTGGCATCAAGCAGCTTTCCCATTTTCACTGTTCCCTGGGGAATCTTGCTACAGTGTGGTTTGAGGTATGGGCTAGGATCTCAGACCATACTTCAAGCAAGAAAGAGGCCTATAAAGACCATCGGTGACCTCCCCTTCCTGTCAGGCTAAAGTGGGTCCGGTGGCCATGTCCAGAGCCTTGTCCAGATTAAGGATGGTGGAGTTTTCTTTGTTGCTTTGTGAGACAGGGTCCCACTAGGCCCAGACTGATTCTAGAACTCACAATGTTGCCCAGGCTGGCCTAGAACTCACAATCATCCTGTCTCCACCTGCCAAGTGCTAGGATCATAGGTAAGTGCCATGACACTGGCAAATGGGATTTTCTTGATTATAAATTAAACCCATTCTATCTGACTCTAAACTGGTTTCCTATCCGAATCCCCTCCCCCAGCTCTGCATCATGCGATACAGAAGGGGGCTCTCAAAGTTATAAAGTCCCCTTAAAATTCAAGGAAACACAAAGTGTGCCCAAGAGGAGGTTAACCAGTCATAAATTTGGGGGTACCAAGTGGCAGGTCAGAGGGGAATAGGTGTTGCCAGGCTCTTTAATCACATAGAAAGACCTCATGTCCTTCTGGAAGGCATCGACAACCCACCCGAATCACTCTCCTCTGCAGTGGGAAGGCACAGCCTTCTTCCCATTCAGTATTCTGCCTTTCTGTCTCCAAATATACTTTTCCCAGCGGCCAGCTTTCCTACTCTTTTTGACATTTTAATCACATAGCCATTCTGCTGCTTAGAAATTGCCATATAAGGAATGTTTTTTAAAGGAGGATGGTAGAAATAAACCAAGCCAGGCTTTATCTCCAGGCAGTGAAAAAGAGAAGGGCAGAGGTTACTTTTCATTTCTGAGTACTTCAGTTAAAAATAATTATACATATGCAGTATTTGGGACGCAGAACACCTGAGGCTACCTATTATATTTAAACTAGATCTTACATTTTTCACACCATCTAGAAACTATGAAAAGTGATGTCTTGGGTTATCAATCATTTGGAGGAATTTTTTTTTTAATCTTGAACTTTCACAGCAAAGCAGTAAAGGTCCCGTCAATTTTTATTTGGTCTAGGTTTTCACTTTACATTGGGAAATACACACAAGATGAGAAAAAGAAAAGAGTAAGTTTTTTTTTAAAAAAAATTTATTATTTTTATTTTATGTGCACAAGTGTATTGTCTGCATGTATGTAAGTGTACCCATGTCATGCAATGCCCGAAGAGGTCAGAAGAGGGTGTTAAGATTCCCCTGGAACTGGAGTTATGGGCTGTTGTTAGCTGCCATATGGGTGCTGGGATTCAAATCCAGGATTTTACATTGCTCTTAACCACTGAGCCATTTCTCCAGTCTGGTGGGGGGGCGGGGGGGTTATGTCTGAAGCAATTGTTATTCAATAGCAAATTTCAAATGGTAAACTTTAGTGATCAACCAGATCAGTCTTAGATTTTTTTTTTTCCCCAAATAAAAAAATGTGGGCTGGGAGGGTGGGTAGTAGAGATGGCTTAGTGGTAGGATAGTTACTGCATGCAAGCATGGGAACTTGTGTTCTGATCCCAGCACACATGTTAAAAAAAAACAAAACAACAAAACTAGTCACGGCCTGTTACCCAGCACCATGGGGTGGGGACACAGAGGCAGACTGCCTGGGCTTGCTAGCTGCCAGCCTAGTTTCAGGTTCAGTGAGATCCTGTCACAAAGGAATAAGGCACAGAGTGATAGAGCTAGGCACCTGGTGTCCACCTTTGGCCTCTGTATTCACGCACACACACATACACTTTTAAAAAAATATTTCATTTATTATTTTATGTGTATGAGTGTATTGCCTGCATGTATATAAGTGCACCCATGTTGTGCAATGCTGCAGAGGTCAGGAGAGGGCTTCGTATTCCCCTGGAACTGGAGTTAAAGATGGTTCGTAGCTGCTGTGTGGGTGCTGGGAATCAAACCCAAGTCCTCCGCAAGAGCAGTCAGTGCTCTTAACCGCTGAGCCATCTCTCCAGCCCCAACACACTTCTTTTTTTTAAACAGGGTCTTACTATGTAGACCAAGCTGGTCTCACACTTTCAGTGATCCTCCTGCTTTTTCTTCCCAAGTGCTAGAATTACAAGCATGTACCAGGCACGGGGTCTGGCTAGTTCTGAATTTAAAAAAATCAAGATATCCAGACAAGGCTTCTAACCTATCTCCTTCCTATAACCCCAAAAGAATGGGGGAGGGGGACTGACACACCTTTTAGGACTGATAAAGAAGAAGACTAGTGCTAACAAAGACTGCAGCATACAGTGACTCTCCAACAGGACCATCTCTTTCAGGATCAAGGCAGGGCTAGGGCACTGGTGGCTGCCCACAGACGCAGCTATTAGGACACAGCCAGCCTCTTGGGAAGATTCATCCCAACAGAAGGCAGAACCAGACAAAGTTGGCAAGCACTGGTAAAAGTGTTCTTTGTTCTATTAATCAAAATATCTATTTTTAAAGCATGGTTTTGGGGGGCTGGAGAGATAGCTCAGTGGTTAAGAGCTTTGGCTCCTAGCACCAACATTAGGCAGCGCACAAACAGCATCAGGCAGCTCACATCAGGCAGCTCCAGGTGATCTGAGACCTATGGTTTCTGTGAGTATCTGCACATATGCACACATAGCCCTGCCCCTAATGCAATACACAGGTACACATAATTGAAAACAAAAAATCTTTAAAATCTGGTTTTTGGGCAGACATGATACACAAGTGGCAAATTCTCCACCTTATCTAATGTATAAGCGGCAGTTAAAACACAAGCATGTCGGGTGTGATAGCATGTATCTTTAATTACAGCACTTGGGAGGCAGAGGCAGGCAATCTCTGCAAGACTGAGGCCAACCTGGTCAACACAGTGAGTTCCAGGCCAACTGGAGCTACAGGGAGACCCTGTCTCAAAAAGACAAAAATAAAACATCCCAAAAAACAAAACCCCCAAGTACACTGAAAATATGGTATACAGTCACTTTAGGGCCATGTATTTATGGTTTATGTAAATTATAAGTTAAATTTTACCTAGGCTTGAGCACATATATATGTATGTATATATGTGTGTGTGTGTGTGTGTGTGTGTGTGTGTGTGTGTGTGTATGCAAATATTCCAAATTCCAAAATACTTGCTGGTTGAAGGCATTTCAGATTAGGTATAATCAATTGGCATTAATCAGTTACAAATAAATGGATAATTACAAGCATTAATTTTCTAATGGCCCTGGAAGAAAGAGCTGTATCCTTCCTCAAAAGGTCATTTCTGAGTTTCTCTGAGACTAGGGAAACAGACAGTGAGAGGGAGTGCTCTGCTGTTATTCCCACAGACTGGAAATGGGCCCAACATTGCAAGAAGTAACTGAATATGAAAAGAGAGGGAGGCAGGATTCTTGAGAACTTTCTTTCCCTGAGGATTCAGAGTGGTCATGTTCCAAGTGTGGACCAACAGCCCCAGCATCACCTGCAACTTGTTGGAATTCACATTCTCAGCCCCATCCCATGAGAGTGAGGCCAAGGTACCTTCAAGTTTGAAAACCATGGCCTAACGGGGGCAGCCATCTGAGACCTTACTCCCCAAGGAAGCTTAAAATCAAGTGAAAAGACAAGACAGACACAGCTGCCCATGGCACAGTGTTGTCACTAAGGACAGCAGCAGCCTCAGAACTGCACCTGAGGGTGAGGGGATGACATTGCTACTCCTCTACTTACTCTCTGGGTGCTAGATGAAGGGCAGGAAAAGACCAGAGAGATACAGACTCCCAACCAATTCTACAGAGAAATGTCAAGGAAGAGTTGTCACTGTGAGAAGGATTGACAGGTTTAATGAGATTAGGAAAAAAGGATTAGCTATGGGTTTTAGTTACAACCTGAGTGTTGGGGATGTTGCTCAGTTAGCAAAGTGCCTGCCTGCCTAGCATTCACAAAGCCCTGGGTTCAATCCCCAGCACCACATAAAAAAACATGTGATGGTCCATGCTTGTAATCCTAACACTAGGAAGATGGAGGCAAGAGGATTAAGAGTTTAAGGTCATTCCTGGCTAAGTGAAGAGTCTGTCCCAAAGCAATAAATAATAATAATGATAATAATAATAATAACAATAATAAAGCACTTTAAGTGGGTTACAACCTAGTTAGGTTGCATTGAGCCCATCAAAAGCACTCAGTTTGGGGCTGGAGAGATGGCTCAGTGGTTAAGAGCACTGGCTGATCTTGCAGAAGACCTAGATTTGAATCCCAGCACCCACATGGCAGCTACTAACTGTCCATAACTCCAGTTCCAGGGGATCTAAGGGGTGGACTTACATATATGCAGGCAATACACACATACATATAAAATAAAGATAAAATATTTTAAAAAACCTGTTAACATGTGTCTTCCTTCTTTAAAAAAAAAAAGCACTCAGCTTGGAAAATGCACATACCTTATAGAATGGCTAAAATTTTCAAACACACAACTGGTGAAGATGTAGAGCAACTGGGGCTCTCATATTGCTGGTGAGAATACAAAAGGCTTTAATCATTTTGGAAAATGCTGACATTTTCATATAAAATTAGACACACTATGTGGTTCTTCCAATTCCACTCAAGTACTGACCCAAGAGAATGGAAAACATATGCTTATACAAAAGCCTGTGTATACATATTTAGAGCAACTTTATTTATAAACACCCCAAACTGGAAACTACCCAATGCATTTCAACCGACAAATGGACAAACTGTGGCATAATCATGCAGCTGACTACTTACTTCTCTGCAATAAATAGAAGAATTTATTGATATCCATTACAGCATGGATGAATACCAAGTACACTTAACTAAGAAGAAGCTAGACTTGAAAGGCTGTACACTAGATGCTTCTATACAGCATATTGTGAAAAGACAAAAATCTAGGTTTGTAGAAAGACATAGGGTTGCCAGGGCTTCAGGGTACAGTCGTCTAGAATGGAGCAGTGTGACTATTTTGGGATAGGAGAGCGTGACTATGGTGGCAGTTACATGATGCATTTCTATGCATTTGTTGTCGTTCACAGATGTGTATAATGACAAAAGTGTGCTTTGTTCTATTAATTAAAATTATCTGCTTGCTTAAATTAAGTGGTAGTTCGAGACTTGGGGTATCCATCTATGCTGGGGAGCTTTGTTCCAACACGAATAATACCTAACGGCAGAAAGCTTCCAAGTCTCAAGTCTAGAGCAAGCATTGAGAAGCAGTGGTAGCTCCTTAGTCTTAATAAAACAGTCTTAATTCTTCACTATTTTCTAAAGTGTCTAAAATTGGAAAGAGAGAGAGATGATCAGGGGTCTCTTTAGTGGAGCTGGATGCTGTACATATAGAGTCCCCATGAGTCTCTATATACGGTATATACCTCTGTATAAGTGTATATACTCTTGATTGACTTCATACTCAATATTTTTAAAAGCTTGTAAACTGCAAAAATTCAGCAATGCAAATGATTTCTGTCTACAGCAATGCAAATGAATTCTGCATGCTGGCAGTAGAACCCAGGGCTTTGCATACACACTAGGCGAAGCTCTACCATCGAGCTACATTCCCAGCTCTTTTTGTTTTATTGTTCTTTTGAGACAAGGTCTGTTATGTTGCCCAGGTTGGTCTTGAGCTTAAAATCCTCCTGCCTCCTGAATGCTGGGATTAAGGACACATACCTTCAATTCCAGCTTGTAAATGAATTTTGTTTGACAGAGAGTATCAATTTCTAACATTCAAATTCTCAGTTAAACCATTCTTTTTTTTTTTTTCAATTCATTTTTATTTCAATTAGAATCACATTTAACAGTCAAGGCCAAGCTAGATATGGTGACACATGAAATCCCAGCGTTCAGTAGAATGACACAGAAGGACCACCAAGTTTCATGCCAGGATGGACTACACAGCAAAAAACTTGTCTCAAATCAAAGATCTATCATTAAGAACTTGTGAGTTGGGTTTAGACTTAGAGAGCTGATAATAGGCAAAAAACACCTGATTCAGGACAAGGTGATAGAAAGAACACAACAATTTGCTTTGACTTTCTAGAATACCGTAACTGCTATTAAAGAACAAATTCAATATTAAGGGGTAGTGGGTATAAGAAGAGTTTCTTTATTAATAAGCCCTGATATCCTTCCTGGGCATCTCATCCTACAAGTAGAGAGCCTACATCTAGGAGAATCCATTCTTTTTGCCTATTACTATGGTTCCAGTGCTGACACTATGGAGGCTGGAGAGATGGCTCAACGGTTAAGAGTACCTGCTGCTCTTGCAGAGGACCCAGGTTCCATTTCCAGCACCCACATGGCAGCTAACAACCTTCTGTAACTCCAGTTCCAGGGGATCCTACGCCCTCTTCGGACTTCTGCAGGCATTGCAGGACACGGGTACACACACTTAAGTAGGCAATATACTCATACACATTAAAAAAAAAAAACAAAAAAACTGGCTCTATGGCTTTAGATGAACCAAAATGTATGGACTTTAGTCACAGAATCCTGTAACCAAACCTTTCCATAAAGAAAATAACAGTTGTTTTGTATGCCATTTATTTAGTAGTCGTCCTCTGCCCGTTACTCTCCTAGTAAATGTACTAACTTTAAAGATACATGGGTGAAGCAAGGACAGGGATTTCAGGAATGAGCCTTGGGTCGGAGGCCCACCACACATCACCCATTTAAAAACAAGAACATTATTCCAACACTCAACCACAGTCCTCATTTCTTTCACATGGCGTTACTTGCATCACTTCCTTCCCTGGGAAACACTATCTTTGTCTGTGTTTGTTCACATCTTAAGTTTCTTCTGAGACCCAGTAGCTCTCAATTCCTAGAGCTCTTCCAACAGTCCCTTACTTCCAGGAAAATAGCATGGCAGAGACATATCCTTGTCACAGTCCTGACCCCAAACCTTACAGATTTAAGGCTAACTGAATTGTCTTTCCTTGTAGAACTTAAGTTCTGTCTTGGATGAAACCAATTAAGTCTTAAAAGATTACAACAATCATTTGTAAAGAGCATCCATCAGTTTCAAGTTACAGAAACAATTTTAATGCAAACACTCAATAGGGCATCTTTCCCATTGCTCCCAAAATTTCATCTCTTTCTGCTGCTGTAGGCATAGATGGCTGAACTCCATTCTGTCTTCTTTGGATCATGATAGAATTCCAGAATCTCCTGCAGTTTTTGTACTTTAAGAAATGACTGGAACACCGTTCCCGGTTGTAATTATTTTCATCCATACATCTGGAAGAAGCATCGGATTCCGACAAGCAAGGATTTATGTCGGGATCTCTCAGTCGTCTTGTTGACAAGGGCATCCTGTCTTCTTACAGAGGGAACCGGGAAGGATGAGAAGCCGAAGCAGCGTCTCCTTCCGGGATGTCAATGGTGGGTGGCGGGCACAGGTGAACACACCTAGCTTCGCCCTGCGACTTGGCCACCACTCCGCCCGCGCCCGGGCCGTATCCAGCTCCAAACACCAGTTAAACCATTCTTAACATCATCTTGGTTCTCTTGTTAATTAAGAATTGTGTTTTTGCCATTTTGGAAAACCAGACTTAACTTTTCCACTGCATTAAGTGAATAAGAGAGCACGTTCCCAGGCTCCTTGGCAACTAGACAACTATAGCCAAGGAGAGGGAGGCAAGCCAGTACTGGTTAGGACTTCGAGGAAGCTGACCCAGCTGACAGATGCCCCATTTTCTTCTTCTCTCTTTCTTTCCTTTGTGAAAGATTGTGGACATAGGCAAATTACTGAAGCAAACTTGTCATTAGGCCATTGAGCAGACATTGTAGTAGAAGTGTGTGATAAAATGATGGTTCTCAAAGATGTGTCCATGAACTACTCCCAGAACCAGGAGTCAGTTGATTGGGAAAGATGGTCTGTGGAGATGCGTGATTAGGATAAGGGTCTTATGATGATGAGATCATCCCAGATTATCCAGCTAGGTCCTAAACACTGTCACACTTGTCCTGGTAGGAGAAAATGGTGATCAGATCATCATACACAAAAAAGGTGAAGATGGAAGTAGAAGCTGGAGCCATGAGACCATAAGCCAGAAACACCTAGAGGTACCATATACCACAGAAAGTAAGGAAAGGAACTCTCCTGCAACTTCCAGAGGGAGTGGCTCTGGTGACACAGATTTTGGACTTCTGCCTGCAGGGCCAAGAGAGAGTAGGTATCTGTTGCCAAGGTAACCTTGGTCACTTCAGAGCCTCATTCATCAGGGGCCCTAGCTCCCACCTTGGGGCTCACCATCAGTGTTGCTTTCCTGAGGCTGCAGTAGCTAGTTATCAGGATTTGGTATTTTCAGCAACCTTTGGTTGCCAACAGGACAGAACAATGTGTGTCTTTTTTCAGCTGTTGTGTTTGACCGTTTCATAATTGAAATTCAGCCCTAATATCATAACACAAATTTCTGGCCCTAACCTCCCCTTTCCTGGGTTGATCTTATTCACTGCCCTACAACCTAAGCAGGGTTAAGAACTAAATGAAGAGCAGAAGCAAATCAAACTCAAAGAACTGGCAACTGTCTTATACTGAGGAATAAACTTATCAGTACTGGCAGAACCAGAAAATATATGTAGTAGAGAATTTCTAGTCATTTAAAAAATGTGGTATATTGGAATAGCTAAGTAGCCTGTGATCTCTACCTGAAATACATTTTAAACCTTAAATGAAATTCATCTTAGATATAATTTGCTTGTGTCCTTGTCAGCACTCTGAGATGACTCGTTCCTGTGTTGCTGGTATCTGTGCAAAGGAAGCACTCTGGTCAAAGTCACTCTCCCTGAAATCAGGACCACATTCTACATTGTCAGAGGGCTGGCATGTCAGATGCTGGTGGCCCCTGCAATCCCTAATAACTCTACAACTGGCTGCACCTGTGGCAGAAAGCAAAATGCAGACCAGGCTTGAGAGCATACTGTTGTGACCTTGATGGTGAGCTCACACTGAAAAACACATGCTTTCTGTTATCTGAAATGCCTCCTGCAGACATTGAGACACGTGTAGTAATGTTCTGGGCTTAGCTGTTATCTCTTTAGTGTCTAACCAGAACACAAGTGCCCTCACAGATGCCATAAGTAACCTATTACATCACTGAGAGGAGCTAGATTGAGCGTCAGAGTCATAGCTCACCCTCCTCACAACATGTCTACTACCATCCCTTGAAGTGACCCAGAACCACTGTGGTCCCTCAGTATCGACTTTTTTCAGTGTTCTGGATTCAGGACACAACAGAAGGAAGAATTTCCACACTGACCTCATCATTGTCCAGGTTCCTGTAGAGCTTTTCTTAGTGAAAGCAACAATTATATCTTATCTCATTCTAAAAGTCAACTGAGATTAACATCAACTTCAGAACTGCTGATTGTACACTGAGTTATCACAACAAAGATTGCAGCTTTAAAGACTTATTTTATTTGTCTAGCCATTAGAGGTACCCATGCCTGTGTGCATGCAGAAGCCAGAAGGGCATCAGCTACCTCTGAACTGGAGATGGAGTTACAGATGCTTTCAGGACATAGGTGCTTGGACTGAAACTCCAGTCCTCTCGATAGAGCAGCAAGCAGTTTTAATTGCAGAGCCATCTCTCCAGCTCCAGTGGCTGCTTTTTTGTTTAGATCAATTATAACTGAGTACGGGCTTAGCACAACCATGTCCACCACACAGCCTTATTAAATCATCTACAACACCCCTATCTCTAATGCTGCTGAAAGAGTTGTCATTGGTCTAGGATACAGACAAAAACTAATTCCAACCTTCCCTTCATTCCCACACATCACAGTGGCCTTAGTAGATTCCCTTGTACCTGTCTATATAGATTTAAATATCTAGCCATGAGTGCACAAACATCTGAAGGAAAAGAATAAGCTATTAAAAGAACTCCCCAACCTGCCTACTTCTAAGAAAAGTGGCTCCCTCTGTTCAGTGTTTGGATCAGTTCTGCTTGTTCACCTTTGCTATGAAATAATTCTGAATTATAGGTAGGGGAGAGGATCTGAAGATATGTAGATAAGTATTAACCATTAATGTGCCCCTCCCCCAAAATTACTAAGATTTTTTTTGTTCTAAAGTGTTTACTTTTTATCTCACTTGGTAGTATTTTAAAAAAGTAAGTAGCGGCCTCTCTTTGAAGAATTAAAACTAGTTTTTCTTTAAAAAGTTCTTTAGTTACAGGAACAGTAATAGGTAAGAGTCACAGAACTCAGCAGAAATGATGCCTAGAACACAGGTTCACTCAGAATTAACCACAAGGTGGCGCCGCTTCAATGCTAGTTTACACTGAAGTCCAGGAGCACAGCCTTGCCAGAGAAGTTTCTTCACCATCACAGAAATGACTGCAAACCTTAGACCTTCCTGCCCATTTTATGCCTGACTAACATAGAACAGATTCTGACCATCTCACCCATGCAGACTGGTCCCAGTCTCACTGAGCACTAACCAATCACCAAAGAGGGGTACAAAGGCCTGAACACTTCAAGTTACACAAAGTGAAATGCTGATAGTTCATGGGCTCTTAAATCCAGACTGGTATAAACAAACAGGAAGGAGGCAACTCTGGGATGCAAAATAATTCCAAACAATTCACAGAGATACTTCACTCTCAGAAGAGTAGAGCTTAGCTCCCCACCCCTTATGTGTGAGCTGTGCATAGTGACCTTGCAAACAGCACAATTTGTTCCTTATATAGTAGGTGGAAACAGGGAGGGAAGGAAGGAGAACAACTTTGCCATGGAGACATTGGGCAACCACAACTTTGGCCAAGTGATCAAGGTCAATATCAGAATTACAATGCTGGTATGTACCATTAACTCTATGGAAAGAGAAAGTCACCCCACCTCTGTGAATTCTGCCTAGAAATTCCCAAGTCCAATTTCAAGAGAAAAACATCAGACACATTCCAATAGATGGGCAACCTACAAAATATCAGACCAGTATTCCTCAAAACTGTCAGGGTCATCAAAACAAAAGAAGTTTGAATCTATGGAGACAGGACATCTAAATGTAGACGTGACATAGTAATGTGGGACAGAAAAAAGGGCATTAGATAGACCCTAAAACACAGATTGTAGTGGGCATCAATACTGGTTTACTGGCTACATCAAATATATCACACTATGTTAATAACCTGACTATATATCTAAAAATACTCCAAAATAAAGTTTATTTTAAAAAAAAATCCAAGCTCATCCAAGGCGCAAAAGAAAGATGTGCTTTCACATGCATAAGGTCTTCTGAGAGAGGTAATCAGCTTGTATTCCTTAAAGTTCCCTCAAACTCATCATAAAGGAAGTAGGTGAAGCAGAAAAGCACAACTTCACTGAAGGTCACATGAAGGACAACAGCAGCAGGTAGAGCTTGATGTCTTCTGAGCCATCCATACCTTCTGAAAATGAGTGGATCTAAGGCTATTGCTCTGGGTGGCAAGGAAGTGAAATGGAAATGACCCAGGCTTTGGAATCAGAGGACAATTCAGATCCACTGACTGTGTAACCTCTAGGAAAGCTATCTAAACTCACAAGGCTCACTAGCAGCTGTAGATGGGCTTGATACATACATCTGAGGATTAAAGTATGTGTAATGTGTTTAGCACTGGTGAACACTGAACAACTTAACTTTCCATTTCTAAGAGGTAAAAGTTATGGCAAACTACAGTCTAGGGGTTAAATTAGACCACTGAGTACTTTCATGAATAGGTACTAGTTACAACTATGATCATTTGTTTACATATCATTTATAGCTGCTTTGTGCCACAATGAAAGGATTAAACAGTTGCAACAGAGATCATAGGGCCCTCAAAACCTAAGGTAGTTACTATCTGGCCTGTGACAGAAAGCTGGCTGACTCTGGTCAAAGGTTGTGGGCTATCACACTTCCAAAGCTAACAGACACTTTTCATTCCTTATCACACTTCGCCTTCGAAGTCCTGAACTCTTTCCTCCTCCCTGAGGCCACAGATCTGAGTTTTGGTTCTGTACCTCCAATTCCCCAGTGCTTTGCACAAGCAGAGCACGAAGGGGGATTCAAAGTTCCAGACTTGTGAGGTCCAACTAGTCCATAGGCAGTAAATCACACTGGCACTTGCACCTGGGTTCCAACAGGAACATTACTCATTACTCAGACCGTTAGGACCAACCAGTGTCGGAACCTAGGAGTTCTTATTTTCAAAATGTAAGAAGAAGTTGGGCATGGTGGCACATGACTTTAATCCCAGCACTTGAGAGGCAGAGGTAGACAGATCTCAGCCAGCCTGGTCTACATTGTGGGTTCTATACCAGCTACAAGGCTACAGGGAGATCCTGTGTGTGGAGGTGGGGGAGAGGAAAAAAAAGATAAGAATACTGCCCTCCTTGGAAATATCACAAAAACTATACTGGCAGAGAAAATGTAAAGATACAAGGCACAACAAAATTTCCTTCAAATCCAAATTTACCTCGAAAACCAAGCTAGAGCCTTAGCAACTTTCTCAACTGGGTCTGCCAAGACATAGATCCTCTAAGTTCTAGAGTGTTGGGCAGTCAGAGGCAATGTCTCAATAGACAGTTCACTTATACCCGAGCTGCTATATAAACAACTCCTGTGTGTGCACAGTAAAATCCCTTACCGTGAGCCCTTGTACATACTTCCCTTGTCCCCTAATTCTCATGTACAAATATGTCAAGTGTAGCCTGTAGCTTCTTTTCCCTAATACTTTCTCAAACCAACCTCAGTCTGACTGAATTTTGTTTTGTCACTGTAGATTATCAAGTCACTATACTTCATTTGAATCAGTGCCAGAGTTCCAGATCAGCCTCCTCAACTCCAAATTGCAAATAGGAAACAGTTCCTGCTTTAATGCCCAAACCTCTTTCATCTCTCTGCACAAAGACAGTCAAAGGACACCAGTGATTTAAAAAAAAAAAAAAAAAAAAATTAAATCCTGCCTGGCTCCATGATGCGGCTGCAACTGCATTTGCATCTTCCTCTTTAATGCTACCTGCCCAACTATGTCTCAGAAGCTTCACCCACTGCTGCCCCCAACTCACATTTTCCCATGCCCCCAAACCCCTTTCATCTCTCTACACAAAAACAAACAAAGGACACCAGTGATTTAAAAAAAAAAAAAAAAAAAATTAAATCCTGCCTGGCTCCATGATGCGGCTGCAACTGCATTTGCATCTTCCTCTTTAATGCTACCTGCCCAACTATGTCTCAGAAGCTTCACCCACTGCTGCCCCCAACTCACATTTTCCCATGCCCTCTGGACACCAGGTAAGGTTGCTCTATGGTCAGTCTTCCTACCCAACCAGACTCTGGGAGCTCCTGTTGACCATGAAGCTCATCCATTATGAAACCCCCTCATCCCGCACACAGGGGACCTGCCCAGCTTCCAACCAGGAGATTCTCACTCTTTTCCATGAAGTAACACTTTGTAGACACTTCTTTGTCTTCCCCATCACGAGTTTCTCTCACTGCACTGGGTGGTCCCTGGAGCTTAGAGCCCAGTATTCATTTCCCTTCCTATTTACCTCATCCCTAGCCTAGAGCCCAACACATGGCTAACGCTCGGTAACCCACATAAAACAAATGTTTTTTGGAACTCATGAAATCATTGAGTGAAAGAAACTTAGGGTTCCTCTGAGGCCATTCGGAAAAGTAAACACCAGCAAAGAGCTCCCTCAGCCTCCATAGTGTCCTCTTATGTGGAAAGGGATAGTGGAACCGTCTCTTGCCAACAAGTCCCAGAAAGGGCTCTTCAGAGCACGCCACATAAAAAGGGCATGCCAGCTAAGAATTTCCAGGGTCAAGGAAGAAATAGGGGAAGTTAGCCATGAAAATAACAAAAAGGTAGAAAACATTAAGTGAAAGGGATTCTCTTAAGCAATCTGCTAGACATTTCTCATTTCATAGAAAATACATGGGACCCAAAAGGTCACTATTTTCCCCTTCTAGCAATCACAGGGAATCTCTAGGCTACCAGTGCTTGCTCATCAAGATAGCTCACAGACTTCAGGATACAGGTAAGACTTTTTTTCCTTCTGCAAAAGGAAATTACTCAGTAAAATACCACAAACTGTTTAAAAAATGCAGAGGCTAAAGAGATGGTGCAGTGGTTAAGAGCACTTGTTGCTCTTTGAGAAGACTGGAGTTTAATTCCCATTACCCATGTTGGGCAGGTCACAACTGCCTGTAATTCCAGCTTTAGGTGATCTGATACCCTCTTCTGGTCTCTTTGGTCACTTGTATACATACACATAAACCAATAAATCTTCTTTTTTTAAAGGTGTACTGTGAAATCTAGAAGCAAGAAATATTACTCCTCAGAACTTATTTAATGGATTCACTTCCATGATATGGCCCTCTTATTTCTCCTGGACACAATCTTCTAGGCCTCAGGTAGGCATCTGAGGCATCCTTTTTCAGCGAGGTCAATTCTTCCTCAGGTAACATTAGGTGGTAGTCCTATCCCCAGCCCCTGAAATCTCTGGTATCAGCTTGTTTGTGAAATGCTTCTCATATTCCTCCCAAGCTTGGTTACTATGCTGTCACTGCTTGATCTTTATCGCTTTCAATAAAAGCTACAGTAGGACCAAGAATAAATAAGTGTAAGGCATTTGGCTGGGAGCAACACATGTTACAGGAAATGAAAACCAATTAAATATCTGCCGAGATCCTCTCTATAGAGCTGTGGCTGGGTCAGCTCATTCACAAAGCCATGCCCAGAATTTACAAACGCAAATTCAAATATGAACAATCTGATGTGAATAGTCTCATCAACATTTACAAAACTAAGTCCAAATATCAGTTAGATTTTAGAAGTCCCTGCATTTCAACAGTAATGCCTTCTTCATCCTCTACTTCAGAGAACTAAAAAATGAATGATATGTGAGAAGTCAACAAAATCCAGAGGGGGCAGCTTATATGATCTTGAAGATAGGACCAGTGAGCAGTCTGATATATTAGTCACTTTTCTCCAGCATGTTCCAGGCCAGATATATATAAAGTCTCTGTAGTCCTCGCAAAAACCTACATGGTAGATGATTAATTCTCACTTCCATACGAGGAAGGACATCAAGGGTCAGAGAAGTTAGTCTAAAAACTTGCAAAGTCATAGTGATACTAAGAACAGGGACTTGGGACTTGAACTCAGATCTATCTTCTTGGATATGACATAGCCTAGGCAGAATTCTTCAATTAAGACAGTAAGAGAAAAAGGGAGAAGATATAAAAGTTCATGTTCACCTAGTCCAGATGAGATCTACTTAAATTTCAGTTACCTCAAAAAAAAAAAAAAATCCACTTATTCCAAGAATCTGTTGCATGCATACATTTAAATGTTAATGTGTACATGAGTGCATATATATTCATTCAAATCTCAGAGTCCATACATCTGGCCTTAATAAAAACTGTACCACTGAAAAAAATGTAAATTACAGCAAAATGTTTTCAATAAAGGAAATCCCTATTGAATTTTAGAGTCCATAGTCATTTTCTGATTGACACAAAGGGGAGCTTTCTGGCATACAATATATTTTCTTGTGATTATTGAAGATCCTCTATATACAAGTGCTAGATCCAGAGTCTTTGTGAAACATTATGTTGCCTAAATCAGCAGTGTCCCTACTACTTGCTGTATTGCCAAACACCACCCCCCAATATTATGGGGGAGTTATAACTAGAGCACAATGACCTCATTTGCAGCCTACTGCAAATGGAGGCAGAGGACATGTGACCAACTGTGACAGTCTCATTTGCTGGTCCTCATGCCCCTTACATGACAGGGTTCTGGTGTACATGGTACAGATTTCTGGTATGATGTATTCCTAAGCACAAGCTCCATCTGGTGCTCATCCAAATAAACAGCAATCTGCTTCTGTATCACCCAGAGACAGTATGTTTGTGTGGCTTTCATGAGCAATGCAAAGATGTTCAAGGCTTAGCTGACACAAAGGCTTCCACCTCAAGTCCTGACCTGATCATTACCCACATATGGAACAATGCTATGCCTTTTTCTTATGCACAGCTCCAAACACCATGCAACTGTCTGCTCAACTACACTTTGCTTGGTGAGCAAACATGAATCTCTTTGGAGTGTGTGGCCATGATGATTTTCTTAAATGTTGATCTCTCACTTCCATAGAGAATACATGGGAACATTATAAATTACTGAGGCAGGGTACCACGGGGCACTTTCTACTCTACCTATATTTCTCTTTTCTGCCAAGACCTATTGCTTTCTTAGGCCTTTTTATTCCATCACCAGTTCTAAAAGGAGCGTCCTTCACAGAGCAATTACCTCTAGACAGCATTTTATTCATTTCACATGAATCATGTGCAAACTAAGACGAATACCCTTAGTAGTTGGTGATAGAGCTGGAATTGGAACCTGCTGTGCTATGATGCTTTCATGTCCTACTCACAGGGAACACAGCCTCACAGGAGGCAGAGGTGCACATCAAGATGACCCACACTTGCCAGAAAACACAAGTCTGAGGGTGGAATCCCACTGGAGAGCATCTGGCTTAGGATAAAGACTGTGAGAACCCACTGGCGGCCACCAAGTCAAATGAAGGAAGATGGAGATGGGCTCCAAGGCACATGGTTCTAAGAAAATTGCAAGCACCATAGCCTTACACTTCACAGTCTCCATCCTAATTAACTTTGGGTTGCCCTGTGTTGTACTCAGTTCAGGATGCTACAGTAGAAGCACCACACACTGAGAGGCTTTAAACAATAGACTTCACATAGTTTGGAGGATAAAAATCCAAGATTACTGACCTAACCCACCCAGTGCCTAGAAACTGAGTCTTACTGTCTTCTCCATGGCTGAGGCAGAGGCCGCTCTAGTCTCTTTCCCTACTTAGGGAAGGACACTTATAATGTCATAGGGGCTCTGCCCTCATGAACCCACCTAAACTTAATTATTACAAAAACTATTTCCTGATTGCAGTGATCAGAGGTTAAGAGTTTAACATGTGACTTTTAGGAAACAGAAACATGCAAGTGATAACAACAGCAAGAGAGGCCCTGGACCCCATCTCCCTGATGAGGAAACACCTACAACTTGCCCAGCACATCAAGCTAGGAGGCTCTAAGTCTGCCCTGCCTGTGACTAGAGCAAATGGAGATAGCTGCAGCTGTGAGGCCCTTCTCATATCAGGTAAGGAACACTAGTCACCCAGCTTATGTTTGTGTGGGGAATTGATCCTCCCAGCTTCTTTCCAAGGTGATGTGTTTAACAATACGGGGGCCTAGGACCAGCAAGGAAGATTTTTCTGAAGGAATGAATGAGAAAATTAAATTTCTTCAGAAAAAAATTTCCTAAGTTCTGTATCTTAGAATCCTCATACAAAGAAAGGATGCCATGAGTGACCCTGCCTACTACTCTAGACCCACATCAGCTCTAAGCACCATAGCCCTAATAATGAAGATTATGGGACTCGGGGTGTAGCTTAGGGGTAGAGCACTTGTCTAGCATACTTGAGACCTAGGTTTCATGCCCAGCACAAAAAGAAAGGGAAAAAGGAAAGGCGAGGAGAAAAACTTTTGAGTAAGGCTGGAGGAGACAGTTTAGTGGTAGAGTGTTTACCTGATATGTATAAGGCCCTGGGATTGATTCCCAGCATGAGGGTGAAAGACAGAAGGAGAGATACAGAAAGAGAGAAACTGTATAAGACCCTGATAAGGTATGCTAGTTCCCACAGTCTCTTTTCTAGAAAACTCATCGTTGTGTTTATCATGGTTTCCCAATTCCAGGCTTTGCACATTGTTGCCCCTCTGCCTTCAACACAGCCATTTCTGTCCCACCCCACCCCAACATATCTTTCACAAAAAATTTGAGGATTCAAGCTGAACACTAGTCTTCTCTGTCTATTCCTACTTTACACTAACATTCATTAATGTTATATATAAATGTGACAGCTTCCATGGGCTTCTGGGATTTCTTGGTTTCTCTGTGAATCAGCAATGATCAAAAAGCAATTCCTACCACTCCTGTCCCTACCCCCACTTATTTTCTTTGAGGGAAAACACTCATTTCTGAGCATGACCTGGGTTTGTTCCAGCTACCATCTGACACCACCACAGGGTGCAGCTGACACTGCTATAAAGTGTGTTTGGATAAAGCCTACAGCCATCATTAGCTGCAGGCGGCAGGAAGCAGGCAGCAAAACCTCGAAAAGCCTAAGAAAATGAGAGACAGTAGCACAGCAACACAAGAGGCTGCGGACACACCCAGTCTAAAGCAATCTTTTCTTTGCTTGCTGCTTAAGGACAGTAAAATCCTGAGGGGAAGGTTGCACCTTATATAAAGGTCTTCCTGGATAGGGCAAAAGGTATGCTTAAAGTTTCATGAATGCAAGTTACCACTACAGCTAAATTACTTGTGTGTCCATTAGTATTTTCAACCAATCACATGTAGCTGGTGAATGCAGAATACTAAACTTCTACTCATCCTAACAGTTTCATGCCTAGGTCCCATCACCAACTTAAGAAGGTGATTGATCCTGTGCTCAGGGATATTAAGGGGAAACAAATAAGAACCAAAGATAGGACTCCCATCCCTCATGAGCTCATGCACTGTCAGGGAGAGAAATGCAGCACAAAGCTTTGCAAAAGAAAATATGGTGGGTGGTGTGGGGGTGTTTGGTATAGGAAAAGGTTACTTCTCTCATAGTGAAAAGGAGCTACTGAAGGAAAGCTGCAGGGATGGGACCAAAGCCACACCTGAAGTCAGCTTGGAGATTTGACCTAGCTAGCGCATAGGAAGAAGAATGAGCAAAGGAGGAAATGTAGCAAGGGCTGGTTTAATAAGGCAATGATTTGGTCAACCAAAGACCATTCAATGGAAAAAGAACAGTATTTTCAATCAAAAGTTCAGGAATAAGTGGTGTTCACATGTAAAATAATGTATCTGGTCCATATCTCACACTATACACAGATTAACTCAAAATGGATCACAGACCTAAATATTAAAGAGTAAAAAGTATAGTATAGAACCTGTCCTAGTTTGTTTTTCCATTGCTGTGACAAAACATTCTGACCACTACCGACTTGGGGAGGAAAGAGTTTGTCTTCCATCTCCCAGGTCACAGTTCATCAGGGAGCCCAAGGTAGGAACTCAGGGCAGGAACCTGGAGGCAGGAGCTGGAACACAGGCCATGGAGGAATGCTGCTTACTGGCTTGCTCCCCTGGCCCCTGTTCAGCCTGCTTTCTTATACAACATAGGCCCACCTGCCCAGGGGTGGCACCACCCACATTGGGCTGGGCCCTCCCACATCACTCAACAATAAAGAAGATGCCACAAGCCAGTCCAATGGAGGCAATTCCCCAATTGAGACTCCCTCGACCTAGGTGTGTCAAGTTGACACTAAAGCTATCCAGCACAAAATCCTTAGGAGAAAAATCATGCAATACTGGATCGGGTAATGATTACTAAGACATGACATCAAAAGAACAGAGATAATGGGGCTGGAGAGATGGTTCAGCAGTTAAGAGCACTGGCTGTTCTTGCAGAGAACCTGGTTTTGGTCCCTACCACTAACATGGCAGCTAACATCCATGCCTAATTCCAGTTCCACGGGATCCAACACCCTCTTCTGACCTCCACAGGCATTGCATGACATGGGTGTACATACACATACATGCAGGCAATATACTCTTTACGCAAAAATATAAATAATATATAAAATATAAAAAAGAACAGACAAAATAATAAATTTTGACTATATAAAAACTTCTATGTTTGAAACCAAACTATCATGAAAGTGAAAACAAAATCACAGCATGGAAGAATATTTGCAAATAATATATCTGATAAGGAATTTATATCCATAATATAAAAATAATTTACAATAAAACTGCAAGATGCCAGTTTACATGCACTAGGAGGATTATGACCAGTAAGACAGACAATAGCTTTAGCAAAGATGTAGAGAAATTGGAAAACTTCTCCTCCACTGCTGGTGATGTTCAGTAGTGCAGTTATTTTAGAAAGTAATTTAGCAGTATCTTAAAGAGTAAAACACGAAGTCAGGCTTGGTGGCACATGCTTTAATTCCAGCACTCAGGAGGCAGAGGTTGGTAGATTTCTGTGAGATCAAGGCCAATTTAGTCTACATCGCAAGTTTCAGGTCGGCTGGGCTACACAGATCCACTAGTCAGCTAGGCTACCATAAGATCTATTGGTTCAATATGAAGTATATACTCCAGAAAAAACAGACACATATATCCATATTAAAAACAGAACACACCAGTGTTCACAGCAGTATTATTCACAACAGCCCAAAGTGGAAACAACCCAACTGTTCATCAACTGAAGAATGGATCACAAAATGTGCTAAATGGACACCATAAGGTATCACTTGGTAATAAGACAGAATGAAGTACTGATTGATACTGCAAAATATGTTCCCTAAAAAAAAGAAAAGTCAGATACGGAAGTGCACATCTTTAATCGCAGTACTGGGAAGGCAGAGGCAGACAGGTCTCTGTGGGATGGAAGACAGCTTGGTCTACATAGTTCCAGACCTGCTGCGCTAAAGGGAGACCCTGTCTCAAAAAACAAACAAAACCACACTCACCAAAGATCATATACGATGCTAGTTGTATGAAATACCCAGAATAGGCAGCCTACAGAGACAGAAAGCAAACTTGGGGTTGCTTAAGGTTTTGGCAGTAGTAATGATAGCTAGGGAGGAATGTGGAATGATTACTGATAAGTGTAGTTTGTTTGGGTTTTCTTTTTTAGGTGAGGTAAAAATATTTCTAAAATTAGACTATGGTAAATGGTTGTAATCCTGTGAAAATGTCTATAAAAATTGCACTGGAAACTTTAAATAGATAAGTTATGTGGTACGTAAATTATATTTCAATAAAGTTGTTTTTTAAAAAATGCAAGAGGGCAAATTACAATGGAAAAATATATCAATTTAGCTTTGGAAAATTAAAAACTTCTGTGAGCCATAATATACTATAACCTAATTAAGTAGAAAATGAACCAAGTTTTTTTTATAACATACATGACTGACAGCTTAAAGCAAACAATAAAGCTGCAATAATTCAGTAAAAAACACGTACTGCCCGGGTAAAACAAAGGACAATGTTGACAAAAATATTCCCAAAAGACAGAGTTATAAAGGACCAATACATATGTGGTAATTTGTCTTCATTTTAACCAAGTAAGTTTTGAGCTAGCCATTATACCTTTGCAGCCAATCTGATGAAAATAACCAGATACTTTTAGATATGACTATTCAAGAATGTTCTTTCACTGTTCTTTAGTGGGAAACTAGGAACAGTTTGCTTATCCAATGTTAGGGAAAATGGGCAAATACACACTGTTGTTTTGTGCACCATGGGAGAGAGGCAAGAACCCAGGCATGGTGGTGCATGCCTATAATCCCAGCACTAGGAAGGGCTGAGGCAGGACTGGAGGCTAGTCTGGGCTACACAGGAAGGCCTTACCTAAAACAAATGATAAACAAAGACAATAGTTATCTTTTAGGAGAGAAGGGGGTCTTGAGATTTAGTGCATCATTTTGTATGAAAACCTTTTTAAGATACGGGAGGAGGGTGTCTCAAAATTAGCCAGACTGGCCTCAAACTCCTGAGCTTAAGTGATCCTCCTGCTCTAGCCTACCAAGTCTTGTCCAACAATTTCACATATTTTGTATGTATAGTTCTTTCTCAACTATTATTTCTAAAATTAGGAAATTAATTATAAATATATATGTGCTTGCTCTCACTGAAAGAGGATGACACAAGGCAGTATATATTCTTTATTAAACAGTTTCTGTCCAACTTGCTACATATTAACACTAGTCAGGAAGTTTTAAAAGGAAAACCCAAGTTATTCATCATATGCCTTAAATCACAAGCTCTAAAGAGTTCTTTAGAACTCTTGGAGCAATTTCAAGGTGCAGTCAAATTACATATGGGTGAACTAGGACTCGTGGGCAAGAGGAATAATCAGACTCAAGGTCCTCACATTCAAAGTGGAACACTGGCTCTGTATGTGGACACACATTTGGAGCAGAATGACAGAAAATGTGTGTCACATTCACTGCTGGGCACCTCAGTAAGGGATAGTTGTCTTCTCCTCAGAGGAGGCTAGCATTCAACAATTTCCAGGAGGAAGCAAAGAATGTTCTATTTATCGCAGCAGGCAGGAGTATCCAGGCTGAAGGTCAGGTCCCAGCTGTGGTCTTTAGTTTAGAAAGGAATTAGATTAGAGATTAGAACGAGGAGAAGTGGGGCTGTGTGCTTCCTGCATTATTCTCCGCCCCAGGTGAAGCCATACAGATAACACTATGCCACCTTCAGCCTATGGTCTCCTCTACAAGAAACCAGAACACTCATTTTCAGCTTGCCATTTCCACAACAGACAGGTAAAAATGGTGCTAGTGACAGACCAATAACTTGCACAAATTTCAGGCAAGCTCCATTATGACTATGGAATCTTTGCTTCCCTTTCTTCAGAGAATTCTGGATTAGAAGCTACTTTAGGAGCCCTCCTGACTCCAACTGCCCTAGAAGCCTCCATGATCTCTTTGAGTCTCTCCAAGCATCAAAGATGGTGGTTATAGATGTAACTGGACACCAGCTGCATGTTTTTCTAAACATGAATTTGATCTGATTCAGCTGTGATAATGCCCCTGACACAGTATCCTGGGAAGAAAGAAAATGGAAACTGTCTAAGAAACACAGACAGATGGAAGTTCAAAAGAAGAGGCCTATAGAAAGACCTTTCAGCCTCTTTTAAGTAAGTCTTAGTAGTCCACAGCAAGACCAGTCAAAGCATCTATAAGCACCATCCATGTGGATGTTTCCCAGAAGACGTTAACTTCAAAAAATACCTCTCAGTGAACTCTGGAGGGAACATCAAATCAATACAACTTTCTGGAAAGCAACTGGCCAGTAGGGATCAAGAGTCTTTACAAATGCAGGCCATTTCATTCAATAATTTCACTGCTGGGAAGTTACCAACCTTGAGGAGGTAATCAGATGTGTATAAAATTTACCAGACAGAAGTACTAGGAATTCTGGAGATGAGTTACACAACAGCATGATGTACTTACTATTAAACTATATGCTTAAAGGCACAGGCTCTTATGTAGCCCAGGCTGGCCTTGAATCCACCATGTAGCTAAGACTGACCTTAAATTTCTGATCCTCTTTCCTCTGCTCCCAAGCGCTGGGCTTACTGATATGCACCACTATGCCTGGCAAGATGGTAAATCTTTTTATTTTTTATGTGTATGCGTGTATTGCCTGCATGTATGTAAGTGCACCTGTGTTGTGCAATCCCTGCAAAAGACAGAAGAAGATGCCAGGTCCCCTGGAACTGGAGTTAGGGGTAGTTGTTAGCTGTCATAGGGGTGCTGCGATTCGAACCTGGGTTTTCTGCACGAACAGCCAGTGCTCTTAACCGCTGAGTCATCTCTCAAGCTCAAGATGGTAAATCTTATATGAATGTTTTTCCAGTTAAAAATACACATCAGGAATTTACTAGCAAAAAAGAAAATATTATGGGACATGCTACAAGTTTTGTTTTGTATGAAATTCTCCTGCCTTAGCCTTCCAATCCTGGAATTAATGGCATGCCTAGCCACATAGCTACAATTTTTAAGAAATGAAAAAAAAAAAAGGGGCTAGAGCGATGACTCAGTGGTTAAGAGCACTTACTGCTCTTTCAGAGGAGCTGAGTTCAATTCCCAGAACCCACATGGTGGCTAACACCCGTCTTATTTCCAGTTCCAGGGGCTCCAACACTCTCTTCCAGCATCTATGAGCACCAGGCACATGG
The DNA here is from genome assembly GCF_000622305.1 of Nannospalax galili. NCBI lineage: Eukaryota > Metazoa > Chordata > Mammalia > Rodentia > Spalacidae > Nannospalax > Nannospalax galili. The sequence continues at coordinate 522,197 of NW_008331545.1, forward strand.
TGTACTTACATACATGCAAGCAAAAACACATACATAAAATATAAAAATGAAAAATAATATATTCAAATGGAAATTAGTTTTAAAAAACTGTAGAATATTGAAAATACAGACAATAAATAGCAAATTCTTCAAGAAAACTGGAAATTGCAGAAAAAAAAGGCAGAATACAAAAGAATTATATTGCGTGGTTCTCAGGTTTAAGTGGAATAGACTTGGAAAAAAAAAAAACTTTTTTAAAGGTCTAGGTGATGGCTCAGTTCATGAGGTAGGTGCTACCCAAGGATGAGGACCTCAGTTTGATCCCAGTACCCACATAAAGAAAGCCAGGCCCAGCAGCATGTGCCCATAATATCAGTGCTAGGGAAGCAGAAAGGCGAGAATCCTTGGGGCTTGCTGGCAGTCAGCCAGTCTTAGCTGAATCAGCAGCTCTGGGTTCAGTGAAAGACTGTCTCAAAAGCAAGGTGGAGAAGCAATTGAGGAAGACACCATCGTCAACCTCTGGTATCTGCACATACGAGCAAAGAAGACAAGCAAAAATATTTAAATGCTGGTAGTGGTTTTCTCAATAGAATTTCCAAAATTTCTATTAAGAAACACTCCTGCAGAGCAGGGTAGGGAAGCCTTAGCAGACACTGACTCACGGTCCAAGAATCAAATAAGAATGACTTCTACTTCAGAGTTTGTCAGTTTTCAGGTTATTCTCTTAAAGAAACAGGCAGCAAGAGTTTTCAAAACCACCTTAATAGCTATGTCAAATGTAAGATAGAACTGGAACTGGGCCAGGCAGAACTGGACATGGTTGGTGCTCACCAGTCTCCCCATACTAGCCAAAAGTACCAGGATTGCAATATGGGATGATATTTACCTCTCTGAAGTACTTGGAACCCAGAGTGTTTGGGGTTTAAGTATATGCACACAGACAATGAAATATGGTAGGATTTAGAATATGTGCAAACAGATAATGAGATATGATGGGATGGGACCCAAGTATAAACATGGCATTTATTTATGCTCATATATATCTTATAGACATAGCCAAAGGGTAATTTATACAATACTTTTAGTGTGCCTGCATCTTGCCAATGACCAATCACATCGGGTTGGATGTGACGTCATGTCAATGCTCAACATTCCAGATCTGGGAGCATTTTAGATTTTATATTAAGGATGTTCAACTTTTATCACTCGCTTTCTGCTGTCCCCATCATAGTATTTAGAAGAATGCTTCTCATTCGCCCTAACCTTTTGATCATTTCATAATGGGTCCAAAGTGATTTGGGGAAATAACTAATGATATCACTAGTAAGTAGATCACAAGAAATGGCCTTTTCTTTTCTTTGGAAAACAGGAAGATATATTACAAATATCAATGAATTCCTAGTTCAAAAAAAGCTTGCAACATCCTCAGAAGCACTTTAATAGATGTTGGTCCTTATTTCCTTATCATAAAATGGATCTCCCATTTAAAATAACATTAAAAATTCAAACTTACACTGAAAATGGAATATTCTAACAAGGAGTGGAATAAAATACAAATAAATTGAGGCAGCAGAAGAGTAAATACAAGTCACTTCCAATATCATGTGAGGGGTGGACACAGAGCTCAGTGGTAGAGCACCTGCCTAGCATGAAGGAGGCCCTGGATTCAACCTATAGTACTTTAAAAAATAAATAAGTGATATAACTCAATCATACAAAATTTACATTAATATAAGGCTAATAAAATCTCTCTTTTTGTTTGAGTTGTTTGCTTATTTGAGATAGAGTCATGCAGTGTATCTTTGGCTGATCTGGAACTCTATGTAAACCAGGCTCTCCTTAAATTTAAGAAAATCTTCCTGTCTCTGCCTTGCAAGTGTGGAAATTAAAGGCATGAGCCACCACACCTGACTTTAAAGACATTATCTCTTGTCCACAATTCCCAAGATCCAAGAGTTGCTCACCAATAGTATGAATCCAAATTTTCATTGTCACAAGTTATGTTGTTCAAGGTGCCTTATTACAGAGGTTTATAGCAGTTGACTCATGCTAGAATAATTGTTCCAGCCTCTGACAGTTTCTTGATTAGCATCAGTCACTGAAGAGTTTCTACTCAAGGAAGTAAAATAATTTGATGTCAGGATTTTGGGTGGGAGAGGGGTGTTTTTGTTTGTGGAGACAGGATCTTGCTATGTGTAGCCAGGCTGGTCTTGAACTCCTGATTCAAAGGTTTGGTGTGTTTTAAAAGCAACTTCTTAAACAACACAAGTTAGAACAAAAGTCAGCAAGGAAACTTGAAAGCTACGTCTGAACAATAGAACTGGGAGCACAGCCTTTGGGGAGGAGGATAGGGATATGGGGCTGGAGTGGTTCATTATCTTCTGAGAACTGCAGAGACACTGTATTTACTGTATCGTTAGTAGGAACAGTGCTAGTTTTAAAATAGATGGATATTTTTAAAGTCAGTGCATGTTCACTGCCATATGTCATCCTTCAAAAAAATTTAAAAAAAAACAAAAACAAAAAAACCCCCGAAACAACAACAACAAAAAACCAGGCAGGTAGAAAACTAGGACTCCGGATACTTTTCCAAAAATATGGTTTAAACAGAAATGTGTGTGTTAGGCACTATGAAAAAAGTACATTGTTTAATGTATTCTGAGTCACTGCCATTTTTTAAGCAACCATCTCTGCCTTAACTTTTCAAATTAAAATTACCAAGATAATGATGCCAAATCACCACTGTGAGACACTAATTTGCTGCACAAATTTGGGTAGCACACAAGAACTGCTCAGCTAGAACTGTATCTCCTTAGTTGATTTCATTACCACTTAGACACAAGCATCTGATATGGAAGGTGTTATCTTCAATCCATTTAGAAGATGGAATGATGTAAGACTGATACTCCTGTCTATCTATAAGACCAACGAAAGAACTTAGTAGATAATTAGATTTTAATTCTAAAAAATTTGGAATCTTTTTTCAAAGCCAAAACTATCTAACACTGGCCCAGGAATACGGTACAAGCTGGCCAGGATCTCTCTGCTCATATGTAAAGTCTTCACGAAACACTTTAGAACAGTCACATTGCCTAGGCTTGCCTGCCATTTATTGTTATAGAAAGTCCCACTGAAACATACACTAGATTTGTTATCAGTAATACAATTACATCTGAAATGCAGTATTCCCCAGAGTATCCCAGGTGATCCCCAGCCCTAAGGCTCATGCAATATTAATTCATTGTGGAAGGAACATTGTTCAATATGTCAAATCTTTGCACTCAGCATTACTTTCCACTGAGGTCCCTTAGCAACAGACAGGCTCAGAATTATCCCTGTTTTGCATAGGTATGGCATACTTAGGTAAGACATCTTGCTTGCCTTAAAGCATCAGTTATGTGAAGTGCATAATGTTAAAAAAAAAAAAAAGCATTCAATGATACTTAGGAAAGAACAGCAAGGCACACTTTATTCAAGTGTAGGTGTTGGACCACTGAAGTAGAAATTTGCAATCAGGGAAAGGCTAGGATCAACCCTGAACACAGCATGGTCAAGTAGGAGTGTATAGCCAAGAACAAGGTGAAGGTCAGTGGATGAAAAATTACAGAGGAAACATCAGAAGTAAGAAGGGGAATTCTGGCTTAAATGACCTAACAAGATTCTTGCTGCAGTTAGGCCAAGGTGATCAGTATCATCAAGGGGAGTAGTTAACATGAGGAAAATGGGCAGAGCTGGGGGTGAGGATAAGGCTTCCTCACTAAACTGACTTAGCAGGTTTCTTCACTAAAACTGCATTTTATGAGACTGCCCAGAGAGGCCTGGGAGAAGGTTCAGTAGTATAACTAAAATCTGGCAAAGCAAAGCATTTCTATCAATATATTCAATAACCTAGGCAGAAAAGACAAATAACTTGATTAAAAGAAAAAGATGCCATGCATGATTTCTAAGAAGAACAATAATTCCAACCACGTTAACTCAGCAAGAGAGGCAGCGTGGGAACCATGATTTAAAGGAAGAAAAGACATCTGACATAGAGATACAGCAGTGGGGCGCAAAGGAAAGAAAGGCCATTCAAGGAATTTCCCTAAATACTGATAAACAGGTCAAATTCCTTGGCACAGGAAATCACTTCATACCAAAAAAAGTTTCCAAGTTCCAACTAATGACTGAACTGTAAACAATGTTCAAAATAAAAAAATTCTAGAACAATGAGAGATTTTGGATACTCACCAAATTCATAGCACCATTTCTAGCATTTAAATCCTTAAGATTTACCCTCTTAATTTTTTACCCTACATAAATCTCAAACATCTACTAAATGGTTGAGAAATAATGTGTATGTTGTTTCAAGTAATACAAATATTTAGGGGGAAAAAAAGACAGTAATTAATTTCATAGCCCCAGGGCACACTTTAGCCAAACTCTATGTTCCCATATAGTTGAAAAGAATCCTCACTGGCACATGATCAATACAGACCCCAAATTATCCCACCTCTTGTAAGCAAATATTTAGCCAATTTAAAAGAACTGTGATGTCAAGGAACTGTTATGACTCTGGGGATGAGCACTTGGGAAGGCTTTCCTCACATCTGAATCATAACCTCTCACAAATATGGAATACTTTTTTTCCCAGTATATAAAGTTGGAAATGAATTAATACTCCTTAAAACCCATAGGTCCATGGCCCCTGGTCTGCAAGAAGTCTGAGTTTTTACCAGGAATTAAATATTATAGCTGTTCAAATGCTGGTTGTCATCTTCAGGCAAATACTGGTATGTAAGGATGGTAGAAATAGACAGACTGCTGTCAGGTGGCACTTGCCTATATTCATAACCTTTAGTGGCATCTTTAAGAGATAGCACCTCTTAATTCAACAGGAAGAAACAGATAAACCAATAGTGAACATTAATACTTTTATCAAGATCTTCGATCTTTATAAGTCTAGACTGTAAAGTCCAAAATTATATATGGAGGTTGAACTGAACAGGCAAGTTGACTGAAATACTTCTAAAAATGTCCCTGGGGCTGTAGATACTGCTAGTATCTACTGCTCTTGTAGAGGACCTAAGTTCAGTTCCAAGCTTCCCCACTGGACCACTCACAACCACCTGTAATTCCAGGGGGTCTGACGCCTTATTCTGGCCTATGAGGGTACCTGCACTCACTCATCTGCACATATCTACACTCAGACACATACACACATGTTAAAATATTAATCTTTTTTAAAAATTCCTTTTTGCTTTTAAAATTTTTTAAATTTTTTTAATTTTAAAATTGAAAAAAAAATTTTTTAGGGACCGGAGAGATGGCTCAGCAGTTAAGAGCACTGACTGCTCTTGCAGAGGACCCGGGTTCAATTCCCAGCACCTACCTGGCAGCTACGAACTGTCCTTAACTCCAGTTCTAGGGGAATCCGAAGCCCTCTTCTGACCTCCACAGCATTGCACAACATGGGTGCACTCACGTACATGCAGGCAATACACTCATACACATAAAATAAAAATAATAAATAAAATTAAAGGAAAAAAATTTTTTAAATAAAAATTTTGTCTATGAGTGTTTTGCTTCCATGTATCTAAGTGTACTCATGTTGTGCAATGCCTACAGAGACCAGAAGAGGGCATCAGATTCCCCTGAACTGGAGTTAAGGAGGGTTGTTAGCCTCCATGTGGGTGCTGAGAACCAAATCTTGCTCTGTAAGAGCAACCAGTGCTCTTAACTGCTGAGCCATCTCTCCAGCCCCCAAATCCCTTTCTTCTAAAAGTTATTATTAACAATAAAAAGATATTTTCCTAAACTTCTTTTCCATTTTTTGAGATGGGGGTCTCATTATGTTGCCCAGGCTGGCCTGGAAGTTTGGACTCCGAAATGCTGGGATTACAAGTGCTACCACCACACCTGGCTCTCCATGATTTCTTACAGATACTCTCCTTGCTTACTTAGGTAACACGTGTGGATACAGGGAATTTTTTTACCTGGTGATTTTTTGCTTGCTCTTGACTGGGCCAGGTGAGACTGTCGAGGCAGCAAAGGTGATGAAGGAAGAGACATGGAAACACCTTTGGCCAAGCTCGCACGATAGGTGTCCTCTGCTGTAGTAAGACTGCTCACAGGAAAGTCACCACTGTGACTGGAGGACAAGACAGGAGTCTCTGAACTGAAGTCACCTGGAACAGAGAGATGATCTAAGTCACATCTAATTCCTAAGAGTTACAGTCTCAGAATATAATTCCCATATACCAGACATGCTAAATTTCTTTTAAACAATTTTCTGTACCATCAATTGATCAGGTTTCAACCCTAGAAGAGGGTCCAGACAATCACGGATCTGAGATTAAACCAGGATCCACAAGAAGCTTTGATTTCTACTGAAGTTATGAGCAAGGGGGTTATAGATGTCTAGGAGTATCAGTGGAGCAGATTCTAATGCCAAGAGTTCTCCAGATCTCCAGGTCTCCCTCCTCTGCTCCCTCCACCACAGAGGTCCAGTGCAGGGCCTGGACTGCTTCCACAGTGCTTCCTGGCACTTTCTTTTCTGATTCCATCTGCTCTACCCTTCTAAACCCCAATCATCCCTAAACCATCACAGGGCTGGAACCAGGACTCATTTACCTAGAAGACTCCCTTAGTATTTAACCCCTAAATTAACATGGGAGCAAACTAGCATACTGTTATGAAACTAAACATTCTAGAGTAGACAGATTCTCCAAAAATATAGAGGATGCAATTATAGTGTACAAAGTGTATGAGGCATACAGATCTTGGCAGGGACTACTGTCTTAAAAGAATTACAGCCAGTTTGCATGTAGTCGGATGATATGCTTTGCTCATGTACCCCTACCGCTACCCCACCCCAGTCACATTCCCTCAGTATATACCAAGAAGTAACTGAGTAACTGCAAAGAAAGGACTCATCACCCCACAGATTACAAACCGTCTTTAAAGCTCTAAATTACAGACAGTGGAATTAGAACGATACATAGAAGTTTTCCATAAGCAAAACCTGTCTGTCTGACAACACTACCAACTAGTCCTTGCCAAGACTTCCTGGCTTAAAAAAAAATTCAAGAACTAGATTTTTTTTTTTTTTTGTCTTATTGAGACAGGGTCTTCCTAGAGCCCCAGCTGTCCTGGAACTTGCTATGTAGACCAGGCTGGCCTTGAACTCACAGAGATTCACCTGCCTCTACCTCCTGAATACTGGGATTAAAGGTTTTTCCCAGGTCTTTATGTATAAGGTTCAAAAAGGGATGCGATCCAAACCCATCAGGTTCCACATTGCATCACTCTACTTGTTTTTCATGTTAGAAGCTACAGGAAAGGAGCATTAATCCTGCCCCAGCCTGGGGGACATACTCAGGCTTCCAAGGGCAATTCAAAAGCAACAGAGCTGGGGATGGAGAGATGGCTCAGTGGTTAAGAGCACTAGCTGCTCTTGCAAAGGACGTGGGTTCAATTCCCAGCACCCACATGGCAGCTAACATCCATCTGTAACTTCAGTCCAGGGGATCTGACACCCTCTTCTGACCTCTGTGGGCACTGTATGACTCAGGTGTACTTATATACATATAGGCAATACACTTATACACGTAATTTAAAAAAAAAGTAAATAAAATTTTTTAAAAAAGCAACAGAGCTGTCAATAGAAAAAAAAAAAACATGAACTCTGCAGGTTGACAGAATCAGGAAAGTCTTTTTAGTCTCTCCTTGGGCGAGCTATACATGAAGGATTTCAATAAACTTGGAAAACTAATCATTTGTCACTAATGGCCCAAATGATTAGCATTTGAAGGGGGAAAAGTGCAATTAGAAACCCTTAGGTGGAATACAAAAACAGGGATAATCAAATGATAAATACAGAGTTGTGTTCCTGAGAGAAGAGGGCAGACAACAATTAGTAGCGGTCCCTAAGGTCCATGTGACTAGCAGAGATCCCAGCCCTGGACCTTCACCCCCTTTATTCACCATGTTTTTTTAGACATCACTGTCAAGTACCACTGGCACCAACCCCCAGAACCATAGGAACAGCCTGGATTCTTGAAGATGTCAACTAAAATCTTCAGCCAGTACATGAGGTGTCCCGACTACCTCCTCTGTCACTGACAGTGCAAGGCAGAGCTGGGGCTGTACTAGAATGCCACCTCCCAATGGGGCCGAATGCCTATTAGAAATTCATAACAGCAGAAGGATAGTTAGCTTCTTAGTTCAATATCTAGTTCTCATGACCAGTCTCTCTTATCACCTGGTTCTAATGTGAAGAACACAAGCAGGTATATTCCCATAAGAACACTCAAGATTACCTGCTCTCTGGATATAAGTAATAGTAGGAGACAGACAAGAATCTGCAGAAAGCCAAAACCCCACAGTTACACACAGGATATGAGGGTACCTTGGCCAAGTGACATTGGTTTTCCATGTGTTTGAGGAAAACTGCATGGCCCTGTGGCTGGCCTTGTATTACCTAAGTCACAGATTTGGGTTGCCAAATGGTAGTGAGATGGCCAGAAAGGCCACAAGGAAGAGTATCCCTACCCATTCAAAACAATTTCTGACATATAAATGAAAACTCAGATTTCCAGTCACTTAATCTGGGTGGGAACATAAAGGAAAGGAGAAATACAACAAAACTAGAAAATTTAAAAGTAAAGCTTATTAATGAGAAAAGGCTTACTGTCTTAGATACTTAGAATGTTCCAACACAGAACAAGAGAAATTAGGGATTGAAGAGCAGAAGATTTAAAGCATTTCTTAATTACAAATTCTGCCCATAAACTTTGTTTGTATCAAGCAAGGCAAATATTTTCATTAACTCCAAATCTGTGAGGATGCGTTTCCAAAGTAAGCCATGGTCATGAGGACCCTCAGCCTTCAGAGCAGCTGGGCTCCAGCACTTTGATTTTATGTAGGCTGCAATAAAAATGGGCCATAGAGATGGGGTTTGGGGAGAGGGGGACTTCTATTTCAACTTGACTTTGCTACCTCAAGACAAATATCTGTCCCAAACATGATGTTCTGTTTGGTTTTTCAGAAACAATTAAACTTCCAGCTTCCTTTTATTAGAAAGGCACAAAGCAGGGAGAGAAGTTTTATGTGAGCAGGAGGCACAAAGAACAAAGTGAGTGATGCAGCAGCAGCTCAGAGGCTGGAGACAGCAACCTGGAGCCTGAGCTTTAACTGTAACTGCACAGGGCAGGGGGGTAGGGTCAAAGAAAGCCCAGAGCAACCCACCAACACCAGAAGCAGAAAATGGAAATGTCTTAGGGGCATACACATGAATAATGCGTTATATTCTGAGCAACATGACACCAGAAAATCCCTGGTTGATTCCTCAGCAGATCCTTAAAAGAGGAATTAGACATTTATTTCACTACAACAACCTGCATGGCTGGAACATTTCTTTCAGCCTTGATTTTTTTTTTTTTTTTTTAACTGCAACTTACTTTGTTCCTCATCTCAATTAAGTAATGGGAAGCACACTTCAGTCAGCCTTCCCGTGGCTGCAGCAGAAAGGCCCAGGCCTGGCCGGACAATGCATCCTCTCCAGGGTGTGCAAACCATGTTATCAATGACCAGAGTTTGCCAGGCTCCCCCAGCTTCACTGGCAGGTGTTTCCCATGGAACATTTATACACCATAGAGAATCACGTCAATCCCAGCAGGCTTTCATGTCAGAGAGTCTCTGGTTCAATCACACCTCTCACAGACAGAGAATTGGGACCAGCATTTACTGGGAGGAACAGAGGACTCAGCTGGAGCTGCAAGCTTGGATTACAACAAACCACTTCCACTTATTTAAGAATGCTGGGAAAATGGAGATTTCCAAAAGAAACACATGTTACACAAATTAAATATGTAAGGGAAAACACACTTGCTGCTAAAAGGCCTCATAGTATTTTAGGGTCTGTGTAAGTTCTGCGCAGTCTCTGACATTCATACAAAAACATGCGTAAACACACCCCTTTTCCTATTTTAAAATCATGGATTCCCTGAATTCTAGGAAGAGCATGGAGCCAAGTGGACACTCATAAGGTCTTCTGTGTTTATAATAAATCAAAATTAAAGCATACACATAAAAGTATAAGAATGAAAGTCATATGCATAAAGATAATGGAATCACCAAAGGGAATAAAGACATCCAATAAAGCATTTTAAATTGGCAGAAATGGCTTCTGATAATAGGTCTTTATTTTAACTTTTCTTTTCACTATTACAGACTTTGAATAGGGATTTAAATGTACAATGGAAGGAAAATGTGAATCTAGGAGATGAATGTTTAAAGGTGGCTGTGCAGAATGGCAAAGTCCGACATTGCAGATTAAAGTACACGGAGTGCAAGATTAGAGAGGGCTTTAAAAAACGAGGGCAGCAAAGGCAGGCAGATGAAAGCAAAGCCTATTTCAGAAAGGGTAGACCTAAGAAAGGCAAGGGTGAACTCAGACATTCAGGTAAATAGGTCTACAGAGGCAAGAAACAAGATTTCCATTTATCGTGCCACTGAAGTGGCTAGGGAAGGCGGGGGATGGAAGCTCAGAATAGAAAGAGAAAGATGTTCTGTTTATCCAGCTCCAGAAAACGGAACTCAGGCAATACATTTAACTAGGGCATTAAATGTATTACAGAATCTTTTATGTGGTTCCCGCTTCTGAGTGCACTGTTTCTTAAACATATTTTCCATCATTAGGTTTTATAACCACATAACTCATATATATTTACAGAAATCCAGCAAGTTGGAAAAGGTTTCCTCCAAGATCCAGTATCATATTTGAACCCTACAGAAGGGCCCTCTCTGCAACTGAAAGCACGTTAAAGCACTTTATGTCTTACATGATCTCCTAACATCTGGACAGACCAACTGATCCTTAAATGGCTTCTGATGGCTTCTTTTCACATTTTCAAAAAGAAAGGATAAGTGGATCCAAGTAAACAATTTTCTAAAACATATTTACATAATCAGGACTAATTCTCAAACAATACCACCAAGAGGAAAGAAAACAGCTAACCCTCAGAATCCAGAAAATACTAGCCAACTGGACAAATGGCTCCTTTTGTCTTCAGATATCCCACAAGTGCCTTCTAAATACTGATCAGCAAGTATTGTCCTCATACTACACATTACAGAAACACATGTACAAATGTGCTTTATCCTCAAACAGATGAGTGAACAGTCTGGCATTTCCTACCTAATTGTCCAAGTTTTTCCTTTAAAACATGTCACCATGCAAGAGTTATTATGCTTTAAAAGAATATGACCTCAGAAAAACTCACACCCTCACATCCCACAGAAACATATTTTAAAACAAATGTTTTCAAGGCTGCAGTAGGTGCCAATATAGGGTGTCAGGTGCACGCCATTGCCTCACTCTTTATGAGGTATGTGGCAACTGCTAGCTCCTTTCCTCAAACTGAAGAAGAGAAAGGTCTAAGTACCATACCTGAGGACACCAGAGAATGTCAAAAGTGAGTCTGAACTCAAGTAGTCAAACCTGGGATCCATTTTCTCAGTAATGCTCCCTATCCAGAAGGCTGCCGAGATGTGCTTTCCATATTATGTCATTCTGTATACTTAATAGGGAAAACCAAAAATAGTATATGTAGGTCTACACACAGTCCTGGGCCATGGTGAAGAAATCTGTTCCCTCATCTATTTTCCAGTTCCATATCAGCTGGTTAATTAGTTCCAAGCACTCCTGAAACACTCTGCTGGGGAGGCGCCCAGGTCTCACAATCATTAATTTTCTTTCAGTCACACCTTATGTTGCTGTCACACAAACCAAGTGGCTCTGAGATATAGGTGTTTAGTCATCAAGCACCTTAAATAGTTCACTTTCCTTTCACCTGATATTGTATATTCATTAACTCTTGCATCATTTGGGCCTGCAGCTTCTACTTACATGAGAATGCCAGGTCCAGTCCCTTCATCTGAACCAGATGAACAATGAAGAGATGGGTCAGCTATGGCTGCAACAGCCTCCAAGGGTTTGTCTGACATCTACACAGAATTCGTTATTCTACATCTCCTTAGCAGCATATAGATGTTTTACTCAAGTCCACGTGCCTCCTGGGCCACACCCCAACTTGGGCCCAAGTCATGGACTCTGAAACTCCCTCAAGAGATTTGGATGTGCAGCAGGGATTTCTATTGCCCCCAGACCAAGAAGCTGGTCAAGATCTAAGGTGCTTGTGTTTCTATGTCAAAACGAAAGAAAAGAAACTTCAGCTACGAATGTTGGTGCGTATCTGTAATCCCAGCACTTAGGAGGCTGAGGTGGGAGGCTGGAGTTCAAGGTCAGCCTAGGCTACATAGGAAGACCCTGCCTCAAACAAACAAAAAAAAAACAAAAAAAAAAAAAAAGGAAGTGTGTGTACATGTGTGAAGATGAGAGTACAACTTGTGGGAGGCAGTTCTCTTCTATGGCTGGGGTTCTGGGGCTGGAACTCCGGTCATCAGGCTTGGTACCTGCTGAGCCATCTCACCAGCCCCCCCTTTCTGCATTTTACCAATGAGAGAACTAAGGCTGAGAAACTTGTGATCACCCTTTCAAGGTCACACAGCCATTAACTGTTTCCCAACCCAGCTCTGTGCCACCCAGGCCAATCTTTAAAAATATTTATTTTTATTTTTATACATATGAGTGTTTTACCTGCAGGTATGTAAGTGTATCTTTGTGTGCAATGCCGCAGAAGGCAGAAGAGGACATCGGATCCTCTGGAACTGGAGTTATGGATGGTTGTTAGCCACCATGTAGATTCTGGGAACGGAAGAAACTTCAGGGAATACTCTCTTATGCAAAGTTTCCAGTATTTAAAATATACATTTTGTAGGGGTGTATGTGTATAGGCTTGTATATGCTTATTCATAGTGTACGTTTATATATGCAAACATGTCCACTTGTTTGTGAATGGAGAATCTCTAGAACACATAGGATCTGTAGCTGGGAACATATGCCTGCTGCTGGGAATGGGAAGTGAACAAGTAGGAGCAGTGGGAGGTCAACATTTGTTTGTGGTTGATATGCTCTATGTGCGCGCTTGATGCAAATATTTACATTTATACTCCCAAGGACTGAGCCATGTGTACATTTGAGGACTATATTTTAGGCTAAACGGTCCACCTGCTATGACCTAACTTGGCAAATGAATGAAATGAGGTTCCATTCCACAGAGTATGTGTTCAATGACACCTGCATGGCACTTAATGCTCAGAGGTGAGATCGTCTACAGTTGACAGGTGGACATTGGACAAAAGAGGATGAAAAGCAGAATGCCAGTGTTCCATCACCAAGGGCAGAAATTTCTTCTTTCTGAACCCTGCACTGTCTCTGCTCCAGGATCTCAATGGCAGGGGAAACAGCCAGTTGATGGAGTGGGCAGAGTGGAGGTGGGTCACAGGTGGTTAAAGCATGAATTCCTGCTTGTGTGTAAAACTCCATTAGGCAAGTAGTTCTGCCTCCTCAGCACCCAGATAAAAAAAATATCTGTAACTACAAAGAGGGAAACTCAGAGTTGCAGACTCAGAGTTGCAAAAAATGTACCCCCAAATAGGAGACTGCTAGAAAAGAAAAAAGAGCCCAACACTTTAAAGCGGCAGAACCTATCTGCCAGGCAGGGAACTCTGATTCCATCCACTGAGGCTGCTCCTATAGCTCCACCCCAAGTCTCCCAGCACAAGCACCTCCCTGGATCTTGATTAAATAAACAGGTCCTCTACACAGTTTACCTCCCCTAAAATCATTATTGATGGGGGAACTGAGAAAATGTAGTTTATTAGCAAAGGAAAGTGAACATCTTGAAGACTCAGAAAAATAAAATAAAAAACACTCAGTGAACTACTTGGAACCTGTAAAAAAATAGGGAATGGCTGGCCTATTCCTTTCATATGGTGTCTGCTTTAGGATCTCTTAATCTGTAGCATAGACTAAGATCCATTAACACTACAGAAAAACCAGTCACTGAGAAATAGCGTAAATTTAGGAAAGTTCCCCTAAGATTCAGAGGAAAGGGTCAAAATTTTAATGATGTGAGAAAAGATTTCAGGTAAGGAAAACAAAAGGTGTTTCTTAGAAGAACATGATAAAGTCATTAAAACAAACCCAATTCTGACCTGAGGAAGGCAGGCAAAGGGGCCCACTGGAATCTAAGCTACCTCCCTGAAAGCAGAGCCACCCCTAGTCATCTGGTGAAACTGTGAATTGGAACCTAAAAACAGATTATCCAGATTATCATAGGCATCCAGGTAATTTTTTTTTGGGGGGGGGGTGTCTTTTTGAGACAATGTCTCCCTGTAACCCCAGCTAACATGGAACTCACTACGTAGACCAGGCTGGCCTTAAACTCACAGAGATCCACCTGCCTCTGCCTGCTGAGTGCTGGGATTAAAAGCACGGGCCACCACACCTGGCCAAGTGTAAATATTTTTAAATGTATATAAAACCACAGGGGATGCTCTAAGAAGCCAGAGCCTAAATATACTCAGATTTCTTGCATTGGTCCTAGAGTTGTACAACAAAGTTCCATAATGTGAGTGGCTCAAACAACTGAAAGTTAACTTCTCACATTTCTGGAGCTACCAGTCCCAAACAAAAATATCAGCCAGGGTCATGCTCTCTCTGGAAACTCTGTAGACAACCTAGTCCATGCCTTTTCCTCCATTTCTTACGTGGCCAGGAATTCCTGATGTTCCTTGAGTTTCAGATTCATCACTTCAGCTGAGTGTGGTGCTGTACACTTCCAATGCCAGCATTTGGGAGGCAGAGGGAGGTGGATCTCTCTGTGAGATGGAGGCTGGCCTGGGATGGCTTCTGGGGCTGCATAGTGAGACTCTGCCTCAAAAAACCAAAAGACTCATCATTGCAGCCCCTGCCACGAATACTGTTTCTCTCTTCATGTCAGTTTGTCTGTTTTGCTTGTTTGAGATAAGATCTCACTCTGCAGTTCAGCCTGGCCTGGAACTCACTATGTAGCCCACGTTAGCCTCAACCTCCAAGTATTGGGATTACAGGCATTGAGGACCATACTAAACACTGCTTCAGTGTCTTCTAAGAACACTAGACATTTGGAATTAGTACTAACCTAATCCTGTAAAAACCTTTATTTTAAGTTGATTATATCTACAAACACTAACTTTCCAAACTAGGTCACTCCCAGGGTACTGTAGAAAAGGTTGGGGCTTCAACATCAAAAGTTACAAGTCAGGCTGGGCGTGGTGGCATGATCTAAGCACTTGGGAGGCAGAGGCAAGTGGATGTCTCTAAGATCTAGGCCAGGCTGGTTTACATAGTGAGTTCCAGGCCAATTATAGCTACAGGAAGACCCTGTCTCAAACAAACAAACAAACAAACAAAACAAAACAACAACAAAGTTAGGAGTTAAAAAGCAATAGTTACAAAACAAATAGGAGGGAATAGTATGACCAAGTCTTATAAAACTGAACCAAGTTTTCAAGTAAATGTCCTATGGGCCAAAAGCATTCTGAGATACTCAGAGACTAAAAAATATATAGTACATTTATCCTTTTGAAAAAAATAATGGTTGCTTAAGACAAGAATCAAAATTAACTACAACAGTAGAGACATTATGGTTTAAAAAACAACAACAATACTGTATATAACCCAAGCCCACCCACACTTCAGTCACTTTAGTCCCTTCTCCACCCCCTTTTCTTCAGGAAATGTGTTTTTGAACCACATACATGTCACCCCATAGTGAAGAAAGAATCTCTTACCTTATCTGGGTGACCTCTTAAAATAGGGAACTGCAGCTGCTCTGCCAGAACTTGCTAACAATGGCTAGCATTTTTCACATGATCAGAACACTAGGCAGGGAAGCACTCTTCACCCCTGCTAACTCTCTGAAGTAAGCAGAGAGGCACAAATACCACAAAGACCATTTTTGGTGCCAATGAACAAGTTAAAAAAAAAAAAAAAAACAGTTTACCACATGATCATCATTTTTTACACCACATGGAATAAACATCTGAGTCAGTATATACAACCTTTTATATGCTGTATGACAACACTGGGAGAATACTACACAAACCAAAGCCCTAGGAGGAGTGGCAGTCAAATGTTCACGGTGGTTTTCTAAAGGGGCTAGGAGCATAGATTGGATTTCTCTTCCTCTTCTGTTTATAGTTTGACATATATTCTGGCAATTTTTATAACAAGAATGTTTGGGAGAATAAAATATACTTGATTTTCTAGTACATACATCAAATAGAAATAGGTATCTATCTCCTTTTACTTCTTGAAGTTGCCTATAAAACCACCTCCACTGAATTCCTGTCAGGTTCCTGGGGTTTCTATTCCCCTAAGAGGGAGAGCTACTTTTCCTGTATCTAGAAACCTCCAATCAGAACCACTCTTGGCCTCAGTCCATGGGCACAGACTTGCCCTTGTGCAGCTAACACACCCAGTCCATAACCAGGTCTTACTGATGTCAGATGGTCTTTTCTATTAATTGTTCTGAAGTAAAGTTCTGGACTGGCTTCTGTCCAACTATCATCGACACCCCCCTCCATCTTGACACAGGTCTCCTCATGAGGTCCAAGTTTGCCTCAAACTTCTGAGGGCTGGGATTGCATGCATGAACCACAACCTAGCTGTCTTTACTCCATCTTCCTTGCCTTCAACTTCTAAAAGCTCAACTAATGCTTTTCTTTTTGTAGTATTTTATTATTTTTATTTTATGATTATATTGCCTACATGCATGTAAGTGCACTATGTCATGCAATGCCCATGGAGGTCAGAAGAGGGTGTCAGATCCCCCTGAAACTGGAGTTAAGGACGGTTGTTAGCCATTATGTGGGTGCTAGGCACCAAACCTGGGTCCTCTGCGAGAGCAGCCAGTGCTCTTAACTGCTGGGCCATCTCTCCAGCCCCTGTTAACCTTCCTTTAAAGCAACCCAAACATAGCTTTACGGTCAACTTGACACACCTGGGTTGAGGGAGCCTCAACTGGAGAATTACCTTCATTGGACTGGCCTGTGGCCATGACTGTGGGTCATCTTCTTGATTACTATGTGATGTGGGAGGGTCCAGCCCACTGTGGTGGTGCCACCCCTGGGCAGGTGGGCCTATGTTGTATAAGAAAGCAGGTTGATCAGGGGCCAGGAGAGCAAGCCAGCAAGCACTGTCCCTCTATGGCCCATGCTTCAGCTCCCACCTCCAGGATCCTGCCCTGAGTTCCTACTTTGGGCTCCCTGATGAACTGTGACCCAGGAGATGAAAGATAAAATAAACCCTTTCCTCTCCAAGTTGGTATTGGTCAGTGTTTTGTCACAGCAATGGAGAAACAAACTAGAACAACTCTCTTAATTTATAATAACAAAGACTCTCACTTTTTCCACCATGGTGCTGCAGATCTCACATCCATGTCAATAGTGCCCTAAAACCAAGCAACAAGGCAGCCTGGAACAGCCACTACCACTGCCTACTGGGTATCTAATTCTTTAAACCATTCACCATCTCATTCACATGCCTAACCCCATGATTACTGCCAGAGCTGACTTCTGAAATTCATATTGGTGGGCATCCTGGTAACATGTCAGAATTTGTCGTGTTATGTTTTAACTATAAATACAAGCCTAGTGTATCTGCTCTAATACAGATGATATTACATGTATTTATTTGTGAGTGTGGGTGTGTATGTGTGTGGGTATGTTTGTGCTATGACACTTGTGTGGAGGTCAGAGGACAACTGGCAGGAGTTGGTTCTCTTCTTCCACCATGTGGATCCTGGGAATGGAACTCAGGTCATCAAGCTTGGCAGTAAGTGCCTTTATCACTAAGCCATCTCATCAACTAATAAGAATGATTAAGCTATTAGTCATTAATTCTTTACTCAATGTGCCAGACACCTTATTAAGCACTTTATATACAACTTATTTATTCTAGTCTGTTTAAAGAACAAGCTGTGACTATTCCCTGTTACAGATGAGCACACTAAGGCACAAGTAGGCTCATAAATTGCCTGGAGTCCCACAGATTAGAACCCAGGCAGTGTGATTCCAGAGTCAGAAGTCTTTTTAAAAAAAATATTTTGTTTATTACTATTAATTTTTTTTGTCTATTTGAAGTAGGGTCTCCCTGTAGCCCCAGCTGTCCTATGTAGACCAGGCTGGCCTTGAACTCACAGAGATCCGCCTGCCTCTGCCTCCCAAGTGCTGGGACTACAGGCATGCACCACCACACCCGGCTTTATTTATTATTTTTATTTTATGTGTATGAGTGTATTGCTTGCATGTGTGTAAGTGCACCCATGTTGTGCAATGCCCATGGAGGTCAGAAGAAGACATCGGATCCCCTGTAAATGGAGTTAGGACAGTTGTTAGCTGCCATAATGGGTGCTAGGAATCGAACCCAGGCCCTCTGTAAGAGCAGTCAGTGCTCTTAACTGGTGAGCCAACTCTCCAGCCCCAGAGTCAGAAGTCTTGATCACAATATCAAACTAGCCTGCTATCCCAGGTAGCAGATGTCCTAACCAAAGTGCACACTGAGCCTAGAGCACTGTTCGGTGCTTAAGAAATTCTATCACCCACAGATAATTTAGTAAGTCATGTTTCTCTGAATGATAATCATCAGGAACATTCTGTCATATTGGACATGCTGACATTTTGGGGGTGGAAAATCAGTGGAGGGAAGAAGACTTTTAGAACAATACCATAACCAGTACACCACCCCCTCACTCACTACTCAAATCCAAACTCTGGCAGTCCCATCAGCAAAGCTGTCTGTCAGCAAGCCTTGCTACAAAAGAAAGGGAAAGAATAAAAGGGGGCTGCTACCATTTATCTTATTTCAACTTCTTTTTTTTTTTAATTTTTATTTTTTGATCTTTTTGAGACAGGGTCTCCCTTGTAGCCCCAGCTGGCCTGGAACTCACTTTGTAGACCAGGCTGGCCTTGAACTCGGAGATCTGCCTGCCTCTGCATCCCATGTGCTGGGACTAAAGGGGTGAGCCACCACACCTGGCATTTCAATTTCTTATAAGGAAAATGAGACCATCTGAGGAGGGGAAATGACTCAAAGTTTATAAGCTGGATATAAAGCTTCATACTCACAAAAGCACATTCAAGGGTTGGGAAGTTAGTTCAGTGGGTAAAGTGCTTGCCTTGCAAGCATGAGGACACAAGTCTCATTCCAAGAACCCACATAAAAAATGCTGGTTAGGCTTGGTGGACTTGTAGCCTTGAAGAGGCAGAAACAGGCAGATTCCTGAGGCTCACTGTCAGGTAGAGGGGCCTACTTGATAAGCACCATGTCAGTGAGAGACCCTGTCTCAAAAATATGATAGATGGTGCCTAAGAAATAGCACTTAAGGGGCTTGAGAGATGGTTCAGCTGTTAGGAGTACTGACTGCTCTTGCAGAGGGCCTAGGTTCTATTCCCAGCATCCACATGATAGCTAACAACTGTCTATAACTCCAGTTCCAGGGACTCCAACAACCCTCTTCTGACCTCCATGAGCATAGCATGACATGGGTGCACCTACCTACATGCAAGCATTATACTCATACACATAAAATGAAAATAATATTTTTTTTACAAAAGAAACAAGGGCTGGAGAGCTGGTGCAGCCATTAAAGGTGCAGGCTCACAACCAAAGAAAGAAACAAAACTTGAGGTCATCCTCTGGCCTCCATGTGTACATGCACATCCACATACACATGTGTGCTCATATATACAAACATGTACATGTGCACGCACACACTCACCCCCCATACACATTCAAAACTGCAACACAATCAAATCAGTTCACCATCTAGAAAGAAGTCAACTGAACTGACTATGCATGTGGCTATTTAACAAGGTCCTTCTCAGGCCGTAATTGAGGTGTTGGAATTGGAGGACAGAATAAGATGCCTTTGCATTTTCTGCATTTTGTGTCTTTTGTGTTCCATTTGCCATATCCCTGCTCTACCATCACACACGAACATTTTTTTAAAAAAATCACTGCTCAGTTTTCAAAACAGCAGCTTCAATGACATATCTGGTAAAATATCTTAGCAACAATGTCAATATTGCTCTGCTACAACTAACCATATTAACATTCCACTCTAATCATGATTTCTTAACATGAAATGGAATGCAACTTATTCACTTCACCCATTCTTTCAGAATGTCTCTGGGAAAAAGAGTCCTCTAACATCATGCAAATTGAACATCAAAATTATATCCGCTAGCTATTACTTTCTGTGTATCTAACTTGTAAGTATGTGAGTGAGAAAATGTTGACACGAAATAAGCATAAACACAAGAAATAAAATATACTGACAAATGACTTTGATCAAATCTTGTCCCTTGTCACTTAATAGAATCCTTTCACTTTTTTGCTTATGAATCTGTGTTTCAAGTTCATCTTTATAGAATTGCCAAGAACAAAGTTTACTAGATAATGGGAGATCTGTTTCTCCTGAAGTCACATACACACATATATCTGCATAACTAGTTGGGATGTCCCCACAGTGACACAAAAATAAATGACAACATATCAGCAGCTCCGAAATCTACCCATTGAATGTCCCCACCCCACCACAAAAAGCTCCAATCACTTCCAAGGTGACACTGAATAAGTCTTGTAGGAATCTGAGTGCCAATACCTTGGTGAACTGGCCAGGTGTAGGAATCAGCTACACTAGAGCCCATTCCTGAAGTGAGCATTGAATCTTGTGCAGAGCACCTTCATATCTTTGCAGACACAGAGGCTTCTTGTCCCATATGCTTGCATCCAGGGCTCAATACCCATGTACCCTTCTATATCCTAGCAAACACATGCCTTCCCAGACTTTACAGCAACTGTCCCTATGGCACTCTGTTAAGGACATGCCTATTAAGCAGCTCTTTCCTCCATCTACACCAGATGGAATGGACAGGGTCTTGTCTGCCACACACAAGTGAGCTAAGGAAACAAAACATCCAAGATGCCACCACTTACTGAAGTCTAAAGGAATGTGTCAGTGTCGAAAAGTGGAGTCAGAATGGTAGAAAAATTACCATGAATTCTAAGAGCAAACATTTACAAAATCCTTACTATGGTACAGACACTGTAGAAGGATTTTATCTCATTTACTCTTCACAGGTGTCCTTAGGTATTGCCAAGGGATTGGTTCCAGGACTGCCAATGGATACCAAAATCTTAGGATGCTCAAGTCTTATGTAAAATGGCATAGTATTTACATATAATCTACACACATTCTCCTTTATACTTCAAATCATTGCTAGATTTCTCATAACACCTAATACAATTGAGATGCTATGTAAACAGAGGTCATGCTGTATTACTTAGGAAATACAAGAAAAAGTCTGTATATGGTCAATGTTTATTCAACTTTTTTCCTGAAACTTTTTAGTTTATATTTTAATATGCAATTGATCAAATCTGTAGATGTAGAATATACTGAGGTCAGACTGTAGCATTATTCTTCCTATTTCACAGAAGCAATAATGGAAAGACAGCGAGGCTCAGTAACTTAAGCTGGGAACTGAACCCAAGCAGTCTGACTGTTGTACTGCCCAGATCACTTACTTTGGGTATAGTGAAACTGGGTTCCTATCTTACCCTGGCAACTTAATAACGGTGTCATCTTAAGGTAGTTCATAGTTGCTTTTCTTTTTCTTTCTGTGATTCTGGGGATCAAACCTAGGGCCTCAAGCATGCTAAGTGGGGGCTCTATCACAGCTATATTTCCAACCCTTAAAGTAGTTCTTTAATTTCTATTAGTAAACTATAGACAGGGTGAGAGAAATAGCTCAGGGGTTAAGAGCATTGGCTACTGTTCTAGAGGAACTGGGTTCAGTTCCCAGCACCCACATGGTAGCTAACAGCCATCCACAACTCCAGGTCCAGAGGAGTTAACACCTTCTTCTGGGCTACATAAGCACTGCATGCATGTGTGCACTTATAACCATGCAGCAAAAATACTAATACATATAAATGTATAAACAAAAACAAAAACAAGGGGGGGGGGGTTGAGATAGTCTCCCTGTATCACCAGCTGGCTTGGAACTTGCTATGTAGACCATGCTGGCCTTGATATCACAGAGATCAACCTGCCTCTGCCTCCTGAGTACTGGGATTAAAGATGTATGTACCACGTCTGGCAGCAAAATAGTTTTAAAAAACAGCAACTACAGGTTATGTTAGGCATTTGTTTATAAGTAATTAGTACATTGTATAATAGATAGTAAGCACTCAGTAAAGAGTAACTTTTGCATAAAGACTGTCATAATGTCTCACTTCCCAGTTAACTGTAGTTCACTTCCTGGTTTCTTTAATGTCTTGGGAAAACAAAATAAAACAAAAAAAAAAACCCAATATCCTTCCCTCCCCCACCATCTAAGTATCAAAACCGCTGGTATAAATTTAAATATTTGTATAAGTATACTTTATTTCCTTGCTTAATAAGTATTTCTCTTCATATTCAAAGGTATCATGTGGGGTATTTTTTTAAATCCTACCTGCTGCTGAAATTTTAAAACAAAATTCATTTCATTTGACTCTTGTAATTGCTATTTGACAATGAGATTATTATCTTTATTTTACAGGCAAGAAAAGAACCTTTATTCAAAGAAATAAAGTAACTTGTTCCAAGAAAACTATTAGGTACATTCAAACTTTAAAACTGAGATGCTTGCCTCAGTAGTTTTTGTTTGTTTTGTTGTTTTGTTGCTTATTCATTTTGTTTTGTTCTGTTTTCTAAGACAAGGTTTCAGTATACAGCCCAGACTAGCCTCCAACTTGCAATCCTCTGCCTCCTGAGTGCTGGGGTTATAAGCATGTACCACCAAGCCTGGTTGACACCTATGTTTTTTGAGGCCAAACTAAAAAAGCTCTTATTCACTTCAAGATAATATTTTGATACATAACAAGGTATCTAAGATACTATTTGGGGATCCCAAATAGGCATGGTAACAAATGAATACGTAAAGGGGAACAAGCCCTCCAGAATCTCGCTTCAGAATTCTAGAACTAAGATGTAGGTCTGAGAGCTTTAATCAGATTAGCAGCAAAGTCAAACACAAAGCAGGGAAACAGAGAACTGATTCCCCCTTGACACAGTGATTTGTAACCTCTTAGTTGTTAACACTGAACTTACAGAATTAGTACAGAACCCTTCACTTAATCCTACCAAAAATAAAAGATGACTTAGATGAATCTTTTTAGACTTTGTAATTCAAAATTAAACATAAGACATGTTTGCCTTGCTTAAAACTTCAGCTAGTAATGATTAAGCACTGATTAAAATATTAAAGCAGCTACTGAGCCCAACAGAAAAATAGGTAAACAGGCAAGACAAAGGAAGAAACATGTTTTTATTTATTATTGACAAAAAGTCATATAGCATATACTATGTGTCAAGTATCAGCTTAAGTACTTTTAAAATATTGATTAATTTAATCCTCATAAGTGAGCCATAAGCACAGAGAGCTTAAGTCATTTGTTCAAGTTCACATGGATGGTAAGCTGTGCAGCGAGGATACAACCCAGAGAGCATGGCTTCAAATGACCAATGAATACACACAAACGTGTTCAAGTCACACTTTTTAAAAACAAGTATAGTTGAAACAATAAAACACAACTTTACTTTGATACTGGCAAAGATGAAATAATTTGATTACAATATGGGTAAGGATTTGAATATTTTCTCACTTTATTTTATTTATTTATTGACAGGGTCTCACTATTTAGTCCTGGCTGGCCTGGAACTCTCTATGTAGATCAAGCTGGCCTCAAACTGAAGAGATCTGCCTGCCTTGGCCTCCACAATACTGGAATTAAAGGCACTTGCCACCATGCCTGGCTAGAATTGTAAATTTAAAGCCATCTGTTTAAAGGGCATTTTGGCAAAAGTCTAAAAATTAAATGGAAAAAAAAAAATGCCAGGTGTGGTGGTGCATACCTTTAATCCCAGCACTCAGGAGGCAGAGGCAGGCGGATCTCTGTGAGTTCAAGGCCAGCCTGGTCTACATAGTGAGTTCTAGAACAGCTGGGGCTACATGAGACCCTGTTTCAGAAAGAAAAAAAAGAAAAAAAAATCTTACTACTTTTTTTTTTTTTAAATAAACATCTATTCTAACCAAAACTCAGGTAGTTATGTACAGGGAAATTCACCTTTAGCCTCAGCATGAATCTACAGTTTACTAATGCATCAAGACATTTACACCCATCTAACATAGGCAGTTTCACCATAAGCAACTTTAGTGAAAACTCCCTACCATAGGACTTCCTAAGAGAGCCTCATGCAAGCCAGGCATCATAGCTCATGCCTGTAATTCCAGCATTGTAAGACTGGGGGCCAACCTGAGATAAAGAGTGAGACTCTGCCTCAAAAAATTTTAAAGCATATAAAAAAAAAAAGTTTCATGCTGGGCATGGTGGCTAATATGTGTGGTACCAACTACTCAGGAGGCTGGAGGATCTGCTGAGCCCACAGGTTCAGCACCATCCTCAGCAATACAGTCATATCTCATCTCATAAAACAAAACCAAGCATGGGCCTGGAGGGATGGCTCGACAGTTAAGAGCACTGGTTGCTCTTGCAGAGGACCTGGGTTTGGTTTCCAGCACCCATGTGGTGACTAACAACTGTCAGTAACTCCACACTTCCAGGAGATCTGATGCCCTCTTCTAACCTCTGTGGACATTGTACACACACACGTACACACAACACACGCACACACACACACACAGGTGCACTTACATTCATGCAGGCAAAACATTCATACACATGAAAAATAATTTAAAGCCAGGTATGGTAACGCACACTTTTAATCCCAGCATTTGGAGGCAGAGGCAGGTGGAGCTCTGTGAGACCAAGGCCAGCCTGGTCTACATAGTGAGTTTCAGGCCAGCTGTGGCTACAGAGAGACCTTGTCTCAAAAAGATTAAAAAAAAAAAAAATTAAAGGAAGAAAAGAAAATCCCACAAGTACAAACCAGGGGCCACACTAGAAAAGGAGAAGCCAGATTGATAAACCAAGGCCAACAGCAAAGAATGTGCCAAGAAACAAAGTGACTGAAAAGGAAATACACATGACCATTAAAGAGCTTTACCAAATGTAAAAAAATGCCAACTTAAAGTAATGAAATACATGCTTTACCTACAAAATTGGCACATTATTAAAATCCACAACATACATTATACTAGGAAGACTCATGCAACCAGCATGCTCACATACTACTTATATACATGACAATCAGTACAGCATTTCTGGAAAACAACTCACAAAGGGCACTTGGCAAAGGGCACTTAAGACAACTGCATTTCTTCTTGCTCTTGATTGTAAGCCTAGGAACCATTTTTCTACTAGAGTAATCAGCTACTTGTGCAAAGGTTCTTATTTTCCAGAGGGATTTTTAATACAGAAGGAAGAAGAGCACAAATAACGTCATGATGTTCTGGCACAATAAAATACTAGGAAGTTTTCAAAGACTAACAGCGTGTGTGTGTGTGTGTGTGTGTGTGTGTGTGTGTGTGTGTGTGTGTGTAATTTTTTAAGCAAAAGATAGTATCTTGTCATTTTTCTTCCTTCTTAAGCAATTTTCCACAGTTAATATATACACTATATTGGACATTGTTCCAAAGACCCATATTTATTCTTATTTTTATTACTGGAGAATTTAAAATAATGGTTTATTTATCTCTTTCTTTGTTGAGATAAAGCCTCAGAATGTAGCCCAGGCTGGCCTTGAACTCACAGCCATCCTTCTGCCTTAGCCTTCAGGCTATAATCCTTCCTGGGATTACAGGTTATACAGGTGTTCTATACCTAAGTAGAAATTTAAAATATAACAAGCATTTTAAAGTAACAAAGTATTATGGCAGTTTTTAAAATCTTTAGTAGCACATAAAATAACTGTGTGCTCTAGAATCAATGAGCTATGGTAGAATCAGAACAACACTTTAGTAGTTAGTGGTCAGGCTGTGGTTGTACCCTGCAGTCACTCCTATGAAAGCCTAGGCTGTTATGTGGGGTTCAATGATGGGCTTCATGGCCCACTCTGAATTTCAGTTAACAAACCACCTGCCAGCCAAAGTGAAAGGAGCACAAGCCCTGGATCTTATCTGAAAGCTTTCTGCTAGAGTGTTCTTGTGAGATGCTCAAAGGGAGTATGGAACTGATGACTGCAGCAGGGAAGAAAGTCCTGAAGAAAACAAGAAATGACAATATAACACCACATCACCTGCACTCTAAACTATAGCAGTGCATCACCTGCACACTAAACTGTAGCACCTGCACTCTTAACAGCAGAGAAGAAAAAGTGTGGAGAAAAGTAGATTCTGAGACATGGAAGAAATCACTAAGCAATGACTGGGCTCTGAATATAATTTTTTTCTTTTTATTTTATGTGTATACGTGTATTGCTGCATGTAGGTAAGTGTACCTGTGTTGTTAAATACTTTAAATTTGTTTCATGAATGAGGTCAGGAGAGATGGCTCAGAAGGTAAAGGTACTTGACACTAAGCTGATGATCTCAGATCAGTCCCCAGGACCCACATGATAGAAGGGGAGAAGTGATTCCCAAAAGTTGCCTTTTGACCTCCACATGCATGTACACACCATATACAAACAAACAAAAAAGTAAGATGAGTTTAAAACTGTCTCCAATTTAAAGAAAGTCTCAAGAATGAAAGCATTTTAAGTGATAAATTACTGTGTGTGGGAATTTAATCAACAGGTTTTTTTTCTTTTTTAATAGTACACACAAAAATAATGGTATGTTTTATAATCCATGAACTATGACATCACTTCTGATAAGAACAATAAAATGCTATCAAAGGACTGTATCCCATCAAAACTCTCATGTTAAAGACCTAACGTGTCCATGATGTGGCAGTGTTTAGAGATGAGATGGGGAGATAATAGGTTAGATGGACTCAGGTCCAATAGTCAGGTGATGTGAGGGCAGGCCCTGGTGATGCTACTAATACCCTTGTCAGAAGATAACCCTGAGAGCTTGCTGTCTCTCTCCACCACGTGCAGGCCCACAAGCCAGGAAGTGCCTTCACTAGAACCAGACATGGTGGCATCTTGGCCATTCCACCTCCAAAACTGAAATAAAGTAAATTCCTGTTGTTTTAGCTACCCCGTCTAGGATGTTTAGTTATGGCAGCTCAAGAAGACTAAGACAATAAACAAAAATCAAAACAGTTTTAGTATATGTTACTTGGAAAGATGTTTTCTAAAAGAAACTCCAGTTATCTAGAAACTGACCTTCTGGGGAAAGGGGGCCTGAGGGAAAACCTCTCACAAGGAGAGGATGCATTAACATCTAAACTGCTCAATTTGGGAAAATAAAGTTGAAGCACAATTACCAGGAGGACAGCAGGGTACAGGTGACCCCCTCTTAATTTGTAGCTTGCAACCAGGCTCCTAGCCTCAGCCTTCAGCCAATCCCATGACCTATTAAAAACTCAAGTAAGGGGCTGGCGAGATAGCTCAGCAGTTACGAGTATTTATTTTTCTTCCAGAGGATGTGAGTTCTATTCCTACCACCCATGTTGGCTCACATCTGCATAACTCCAACTCCAGGGGATTTAATACTCTCTTCTGGACCCCCCGCAGTCAGACACAACCACATAAATATACATGAATAAAAATAAAAAAATTTTTTTTTAAAGTCTCTAGGTAAGAGCCCGAACCACTTGTTCCGTATCAAGATACCATCATTCCTATCTGCTGTGCCCCGGGACATGCATCAAATCCAACAGCTCGGATACTTTTAAACCCCCTTAAATATGGGCAACTCTGTGGTGAAAACTTAAGAGTAGAGAATTAAAATCATCTGTTGAGGTACTTGTTTGGTTTTTATTTCCAAGACAACACTACGGTCCCCAAAACATAGGCCAAGAATTCAGAGTATGCTGGTCCTTTAGAGATGATGTATTTAAACCAGCCTGTCACTGAAGGGAAGGAGGGTGTGGGAGAGAATGGAAAGACATAGTTCCTACTTTTTAATGCTACAATTTTAGATGTGAATACAGGGCTCTCCATTCGAGGATCACAGTAGGGCCAGGCCTACACAACCAGTTACACACACACAGCCCTACACAACCAGACACACACACACACACACACACACACACACACACACACACACACGGCCATCCTCATCAACTGCAGTGCAACTGCCTGGTTAAAGTCTCCATTCCCTTTGACTGCTATAATGGTAAGTTTGGATCATCTTCCATGAAACAAAAGTTGATCCACATCAAAAATCTCTACATTTGCTAGAAGAGTACATGAAATCAAGTTTTCCATGTTTTTGAAGAAAAGAAACAAAAATCCTGGAATTCCTTAGCTACAAAGTGCAAACAACTCACATAAAAATTAAAACAGAATTTTTATGGGAATTAAGCTACAGACAGATGAGGCTCTTTGCAAAGTCTACACAAAATTAAGCCTTTTTTTGTTTGGTTGGTTTTTTTTTTTTTTTTTTTTTTTTTTTTGGTCTTTTTGAGATAGAGTCTCCCTATGGCCCCAGCTGTCCTGGAACCACTATGTAGACCAGGCTGGCCTTCAACTCACAGAGATCTGCCTGCCTCTGCCTCCAAGTGCTGGGATTAAAGGCATGCACCACCACGCCCGGCTTTAAGCCTTTTTTAAAACAGAAAAGCACCTTTAGTAGGAAAAAAATTTGGAAAGAAATTAAATTTAGTTAGAAAAACAACACAAAAACCCCCCACAAAACAAAAAGTTTCTAATTTGACATTTCTCTACTAAAGCTAGGTTTCCTTTTCCATACATACACATACAGAGGGGCTCAAGACAAAGCACTCTTGAGAGCTTCGCCACATCCTTTATGACGATCTGAGCAGGATGTGTCTTCCTGGAGATCCTACTGGCCATATGAAGAAGGTTCAGGATGATTGCCTCCCCCTTCCTCTGGGTTCAGACTTTTCTCCAAGTATGCCTGCACAGCAAACAGGAAGTTCACCATGAAACCATCATGGCCCATATGTGCAGATGCCTGACACATGATAAATGCTCAATACTTGTTCTCTAATGCTTTCATCCTTTACGTTTCCTTAAAACATAAGGAAAGATCTTCATTAATCAGGGAAGTGTTAGAGGAATTTTATAAACTGTACTTAGAAATCTGCTTGCCACCTCCTGAAATAAATTTTACAAGAGAAAATACCTTTTGGTTTAATTTTATACAAAGGATATAATGCAATTACCTAGTGGAGGCTCAAAGGTAAAAAATACAAAAGAAAATATTTTCAAAGTATAAACTACCACACAGCAAATGACTCAGAGCTTACCAGGAACATTATAAAGGAATGTTAAGAATGAGAGAAGCATTTTTATAATTTAACTGAATGGCAGAATCCATATTTAGGGACAGGAAGTCATAAAAAGAAGCTTCTAGAATATCATTCTTTGCCTGAGATCAGTCCTGCATTCTTGTCAACTTCCAGGGAAGGAACAAAAGTTTGTTCGAAGCCCAGTGTAGTCCACATCTGTAATCTCTCAGCACATGGGAGGCAGAGACAGGAGAATTGAAAGTTGAGGTACACTGCAAGTTTAAGGTCAGATTGGTTTATTTATTTTCTCTTCTTTAAGCTATTACAGTTTCCTCAAGAAAGAAACAATGTAGTAACCATGTAGAAGAAACCAGATATCAATCTAGCTAGTTTTGTAGAGTCTTGGATTTAATCCTAATAATATCTCTGTAAGGCAGTTTTGTGATGTTAAGAAATTTGTCCCATGTTTACATAGAAGGTGATCAAGTTGAAATGTGTGTCTCCTTTTTCAAAGTCTGCTTTTTGCGAACTCTGCACCATGTCTGAAGGACAACATAGAACAACTGGCGAGAGACCCTGTGAAATGCTGAGGAACAAAGCGGCGTTCCTGCTTCCACTGTAAACAAGCCTGGCTCCATTTGGTGCTCGCAACACAGCCCAATATTTTGCCTGTTAGCAAAAAATACCAAATACCCACAACTCAGCAAGACAGTCACTGCACCAAATTCCTAAATAATAGTTCACAGCCACAGAAAATGGGCAGTAGAGCACAGAATAATCAAAAGCAGCTTCATATTTTCTGGATAAAACAAAGCATCATTTGTATTGAAGCATTTTTAGAAGGTACCACTGAAAGCCAGACTGTGGCCTGAAATGGCTTAAAATACCATGTTTAACAATCACATCAATGGCTTTTTAACTTTAGAGAATAACAGCTTCCTTTTGCTTGAAATTCAAAGTGAAGAATTAGATGCAAAGTTAACAGATTAATTCAGTGCACATACAGGCTTACAGACTATCCACTGCCTTAATTAACACTGTTACAAGTGTATTTAGCCAACCACCTGGGTTTTAATGATGGAAAGGTGATGACCAAATGTTTATTAATAAATTGCTTCAAATAAGCCCCCTTCCTAAAACACACACACACACACAAAATTAAGTAGAAAGGGACAGACTAAAAAATAGCTATTATTTTGGCACATTAAAGAACTATTCCATAACCAGTCTGTATTTTGAGACACTAACCACAAGTACTTTTCTGTCTCAACTTGTACCTACTTAACATAGGTACTGATGACCCTGAGAGCTAGATGTGGCATGACTCTATGGAATCAAGATTGATAAACAGGCTACAGAAGGGGCAAATATGGGGAGTTACAGACACTTGTTAGCTGCCATGTGGGTGCTGGGAATTATATTTTTTCTTCAATATAAAGTTTGTATATGTTTTTCTTATTATTTACAGTTTTTTGCTATTATAACATGGGACTTTACTCCTTTTCTCAACAGAAAAGACAGTGGCTTCTTATGTTGCTCTTATATCTACTTCCTGGGGTAGAGAGATGGCTCAGCAGTTAAGAGCACTGGCTGCTCTTGCAGAGGATCCAAGTTTGATTTCCCAGCACGCACATGACAGCTATCAACTAACTGTCTGTAACTCCAGTTTTAGGGGATCCAATACCCTCTTCTGGTTTCTGTGGTCTTTGCAAGACACAGGTGCACTTACAAACATATAGGCAAAACACTCGTGCACATAAAAATAAAAATAAATTAGCCGGGTGTGGTGCCGTATGCCTTTAATCCCAGCACTTGGGAGGCAGAGATGGGTGGCTCTCTGAAGAGTTCGAGGCCAGCCTGGTCTACATAGTGAGTTCCAGGCCAGCAGGAGACTCTGTCTCAAAAAGACCAAAAAATAAAAAATAAAAATAATTAAAGTAAGTTTTTAAAAAACCTACACTGTAAACTCCTGTTAGGTCCAGATCTAATATCAGATATTCTAGATCTTAGAATATAGCATTTAATTTTAAGCAAATTTAATAACTAACAAAAATCTAATAAGAAAGATGAGTTGAAATCAAGAAACATGGTGGCAGGTAAGCTCTGCAGAGCTTTGAAGTAAAGACAACAGCTCATGTACTTGCTGTAGATCAAGATTCTGGCATAAAAACAAGGAGAAAAAAAATAGATGTCTTGGTCTAACCTCCCTCTATTATGGCTTCACACTGACTGTTAAAATTACATTTACTTATTTTGTGTGTGTGTGTGTGTGTGTGTGTGTGTGTGTGTGTATGTGTATGGGAAGGGTGTGCTCATGTGGAATTACACAACCTTCAGAAGTTGGTTCTCTCCCACTGGGCATGTGGGTCCCAGGGACCAAACTAATGCTGTCCATGAGGCTTGGCGAAGTTCCTTTACTGGCTGAGTCATCCTACCATCTCTTAATATTGATTTTTGTTCTCACAGATTGAATTCAAGTTCAAGAGGAATGCAATGTTCATTTTTACTGATGGAACAGTAGGGACAAAGAGAATACTCTTTCAGAAAAACATTTCAGAGTTTTAACACTGCATTCTGCAGTTTCCAGAAACTAACCTTTTGCCCACTACAAGCATAGGTAAAAACACAGTCATCTTTTTTTTTTTTTTTAAAGAATTTTTCCAATTTTAGCATTCACCCAATGGGTTTTGACCTCACTTTTTTAAAATTAAATTTTGTTGTATTTCATACAGAGTATCTCAAACAATCGGAATCATCTTTATAGCCCCACCCCCACTAGTACCCTCCCACAACCACACCCACCTACTGGAACCCATATACTTTATCCTGGGGATTAAGGCCCACTGTGTCAAGTCAATGTCCCCAGACATTCCCCAGTGCAAGTCCATTCATTTGCAGTTTAGTCGGATCCCTTTCTTTTATCTATCCAAACACCTCTTATCATTTTCCTTCCTTCCTTCCTTCCTTCCTTCCTTCCTTCCTTCCTTCCTTCCTTCCTTCCTTCCTTCCTCTTTCCTTCCTTCCTTTCTTTAACAGAGCATAGGTGGAGGTTTAAGAGGAGTGGTCCCCTCCCCCCCATTTACGGATGCACTGGAAAGTCCACACTGAAATACAGATCCTGTGACTTCCCAAAAGTCGCAGAAAATGATGAGAGGTTCTTCCTGGCATTCTCGGCTTCTATATCCTTAGCACCTCTCCCTCATGCAGCTAATTGACCTCACTTTCTATAATATACACATAACCTGAATTTCAACACTTACTATTTTTTTTTTTCCAAACAGCTTAGATACATATGATACATTCTTTTAGGGACAGGAGCTGAAAGAAAAACTTCTCAATACTTCTGAAAAGGGGTTGGGGAATAGAGTTCAGTGGCAGAATGCTTATAGCCCTAGGCTGAATGGGTGGTGGTGGTGGTGGTGGTAAATATTTAGCCAGGTGTACCAGCTCAGGACTGTAATCCCAGCAACTGGGAGGCTGAGGCAAAAAGGTTCAAGACCAGGCTAGGCCAGACCCTGCCTCAAGAACAACAACAAAAATGAAACAAAATACACAGTTCTTATAATATTTCTGAAAATTTTTGTTTTCTTTTGAAGATACTAAATCTAAATCAGTGGTTATATTTTCTAAATTCTCCAAATAAGCATAGCATAAAAGACTGCTAGAGAAAATCTGAAAGGCCAAAATAATTTTTTAGACAAGCATTTCCTAACTTTTATGATAGTGAGCTTAAGTACATGACAATATTCTTTTTTAAATTTTTTTTGCTTTATTTTTATTTTATGTGTACGCATATACTACATACATGTATGAAGGTACAATGGTGTCATACAAATCTATGAAGAATAGAAGAGGCCGTCAGATCCCCTGGAACTGGAGTTAGGGACAGTTGTTAGCTGCCATGTGGGTGCTGGGACTCAAACTGGGGTCTTTTGCAAGAACAGCTAGTGTTCTTAATCGCTGAGCCGTAGCTCCAGCCCATGACAATTTTCTTTTGTCTTTACAACAAAGATTGATCTTAATTGGAAATAGTCAAGAAGAATTTTTTTTTCCATATTGAAGGAAAAATTGTTACCCAGGTTTCATAGCAGTCTCGGGAGACTGGCTACCTTTAGCTTATAGAGAAACTCAGCTATGATTTATTTATTATATAATGAGAGTTGGCACAGAACTCAACATGGGAATTATCAAATTTTAAGTATTTACCAAAATCTTGTGCATGACTTCATCTGGATGTAAAATTCCATTTGCTTTGTTCCCAACACAATACAACCAGGTTCTAGTTAGGAGCAGGAGGGTATACAGGTCATACAGACGCTTTATGCAAAATGCTCCCATTACTTTTTCTAGTTGGTTTACCCTAGGGAATTCTTAGTGTAGGAACTATTATGAAGACAGGATTCAGAAAAAGCAGTACTTAATCTTAAAGACCAAAGGGATTATACCCCAGGTCCCATGTTCTGAAACTAGAAGTTCCAAAGGCAAACTGGGCTCACTGTCTGGCCCGCCTGAAAGGCATGGGTGCTGAACATCATTTCAACTTATTTCCCACAAGCCTGGCACTGGTCAAAGAGAACGGTAGGTCTTTTTTGAAAGACTCTGTTACTGCATAAGGAGTTTGTGACCCTGGCCCTGGGAGGGGGTGGGGTACCTGTTTGTTTGGCAGCTCCACTCCAATAGACAGCTTAGGATCTAAGCTTATGCCAAAAATCACAAAGGCTTCTAAGGAAACAAATAACCAAGTTTCTAGAATTAGTATCAGATGAGCCAAAACTTAAAAAAAAAAAAAAAAATTAACAGCTTTCAGAAAAATAATGAGAAAGACATTTTGGCCTTGACCCAGCAGAGGATGAATGTGCCCCTGGAAAGAAGTGATGTGAACTGAAATTTCTCCATAGTAACAATTCTAATTAATAATGCAAAGCTAGGGGTTGATTTTCTAAGGTTATGAGCTAACTATGTAGCCTTCTGTTTATATCATTAAAATCTGCCTTCTTTTACTCTTTGTGTCTGTTTACCTAGGTATTAATAAGAAGCTTATAATGCAATCCTAACAGCAACCTTGTAATAAAAATTCTACTTTTAAGATGAGTTTGCCGTTTTATAGACTCAGTTTAAGGGATAATCAGTAATAAGCAGAAATTTTATATATATCCCACATAACCAAAACATCTAGAGGGCCACTGAGTGTCTTAGAAAAGCATGGAAACAGAGATTAACAATACATAAGCTCTTTTGAATTAAAAAGCTAGCTATAAAGCCGGGTGTGGTGGCACACACCTTTAATTCCAGCACTCGGGAGGCAGAGGCAGGCAGATCTCTGTGAGCTCAAGGCCAGCCTGGTCTACATAGTGAGTTCTAGGACAGCTGGGGCTACAGGGAGACCCTGTCTCAAAAAGACCAAAAAAAAAAAAAAACTTCGTGATGTCTCAGTAATAAGTGTACTTTACCCATATTTTAACAGAAATGAAAAGTGAAATATCATTTGACATTAAGTAATTTTTAAAGGGCCGTTCTCCAATAAGACCAGATTAACATGGGTTTAAAGAGTGAAATGTAGCCTTTCAGGGCAGTTAATTCTTGAAGCTAACATTTTTATTATGCAA
Organism: Nannospalax galili; assembly: GCF_000622305.1. Lineage (NCBI taxonomy): Eukaryota > Metazoa > Chordata > Mammalia > Rodentia > Spalacidae > Nannospalax > Nannospalax galili. The sequence continues at coordinate 557,024 of NW_008331545.1, forward strand.
CACAAGTAGACAGTACCTTGATTTTCTGTCAAGAGAAATAGGAATTTAAGACTGACTGAGCACCAGAATACCCTTGGAGGAGGGTTGCCACATAGAATGCAATGCCACTACAGTCACAATGGCCAAACAGGCCCCAGAACACTACAGACAGGAATGAAACTGAAGCCAAATTAAGCTGCTCTCCTTATAATGAGAGCGAGCAGTCTGGCATTAAGTGGGGCTACACCTGTTAGGAGTAAAATTTGATACTCAAAAACACAAGAACCAGTCAGGCAGCAGTTGGTCAAACATATAAAATGCACTGCATGTGGGACAAGGGAAAGGACTTTCTAGAAATCAAATTCCTGAACACACCTGCTATCCCTTAAAATCTTTAACTTTGCCTCTGGACCTGAATGGCCTGCTAAAATTATGAGCTTTTAATGTCATTTGGGGGAGGCTTTGGTTTAGAATTCAAACTGAATTTTCAAAGCCACTTCTCACTTTAAAAAAAAAAGCGCTGAGAAATATACTGAGCAACTCACAGCCTCCAGGGTGCTGTTTGTCCTGAGCTTCTGTCGGCCATTCCCAAAGTCATACACCCACCCAGACTGAAGCCAGTAGGATCTGGCCACGCAGCACCACGCAGCACCATGCAGCACCACTCAGCACCACGCAGCACCACCTAGCACCAGGCAGCACCACACAGCACCACCCAGCACCACGCAGCACCACCCAGCACCACCACCTCGGTAGCTCAACTCATTTTTGTACACATACCTGCTTCCTTCTTGTTGACTTTCCCTCCCTCTCGGCTCTTCTTTAGCACAGCCTTCAACATTTTCAACACTCCTCTGTCTCTAAAGAGAAAACGAAGAGGAAAAAAAGAGGACTTAAATATTGGAAAAATTGGAATACCGCTTGCATATTGACCTAAAATGTAATTCACACTTAAAAAAAAAAAGATCCCCTCAGGATATCAAAGGTACTCTTGGGTTTTATATTAATTTCCTATGAATAAAAGTATGGTGCTAGAGACACAGGAATGCTTTATAACTTTTAATGACGAGATCAGAAGTTCACTGTCATGTTATAAAAGTTACAAGAACCACACACAGTGCATTCTCCACATTCCACATCTAATTAAGGTTATGGGGCTAAACCTAGGTCCATCCATTATTAGTAATGAGACTTTTTGGCATAGTAATATAGCCTGCCAAGCCAAGCTCATCAAAATCAGAAAATAAAGATTAGGCCTAATAAGGAAGAAGTTACCTGGTTAAAAAAAAATGTTTTACAGATGCCACTAATTATAAACCACAAGAACCATTCTGAAAGGTTATTGGATTGAAACATATAAGCATTTGCAAAATAAATATGGAGGGACACATTTTAAGCCTGATGCCAGATTAAACAGTACACACTCATGTGCATTTTTACTATACATAGATATGACTTTGGGACAGGGAAGGTGGTGAGGAAAACAGGCCTATGGATTACTGCTGGATCTTTTAAAAGAATAAACTGCATTTTGCAGCAGGCTTGTACTGAGTTTATAAAAACAACACAATGGCCCAGGCCTAAGATGAAACTGGAAACCATCTCTACAGCAAGAGACAATGGGACCATTATTTCATCATGAAGCTAGTGTCCCTTAGCAATCTCCCCACCCAGTTTTAGTGTTTGTGGCTGGACAATCACAAACACTAAGAAATCCCAGTAGGTTGAATATCCAGCACACTTCACTGATGCACCAAGAGAAAACAGAAGGCAAGCAGGCTGCTCCAGGACAGAGAGGGTAAAGGGGAGGAAGGAGCAAGGGGAGGCAGGAGAAATGCCTTCTAGAGGACTCCCAAATATGCCTCCCTAACTTGAAGGCTTCAAATGGCCTCAGTGTGACAAGCACCCCTCAGTCCCCAGCAGAGAGAGTCAGAGAAGCCGATTGAGAAGGATAAGGAGGCTCTGTGCTGCCATTCACAGAATCACAAAATAAGCAAGCAGGGTGACCTCTCTTATCATTGGTCCAAGCCTGTATTTATTTTTCTGAACCCTTTGTTTTACTGATGAAGAAACAGAGACCCTGGGAGACTGACTCGCCCAGAGGTCACTCAGCTAATTAACAGCAGGGCCTGATTCCAAATGTGCAGAGTTCCAGCAGGGTTTTGCCTTCCACAGCTGGCTGGCTGGCCTCTCCTCTCAGATCAGTGAAAGCTTTGGGCAAACAAACAAACAAAACTGAAAGATATTAGGAAGATAATATCTTAGACAGCATTTGGAGAAAGTCATAGTGGTTATTAGGGTTAAATCGTCTTGCAAACAAGTCTTTACGCACAAAAGGAGCAGGGCTCAGAGCCTAATTCTGCTTTAGAAATGCTACTTGAATGGGCACAGTATCTTTCCATATGGAGAGCTGTGGAAATAAAGAGTTTCTCCTGACCATCAGAGCTTAAAGAAAACAATGCAAAGTGATGTGCGATTAAGAAGGGAAGACAAACAGGGCCTAGTGGTATATACCATCAGTCAGGAACCTGAGGCAGGAAGATCACCAATTTCAGGTCAAGCCTGGGTTACCTAGGAAAACTTTCTCTATGGAATTTTTTTTTTAATTAAAAAGGGCAGGCAAAATAAAACAGATACTTAATAGGCACACACATCATCTTTTTCTTCTTCAATCAGCTGTTAGGGTTTATAATTTAGCAAAGACTACACACTTTAAAAAGGGTATAAAATAGCAGCAGAGGCATACCATAAGTTTGCCATGGCATCTCACAGTCTGTGATAGCTGTTGCCCAGCTCTGTATTTACTGACTTTTTGGCCTGTTCAGGCCACAGCATGTCCATGAAGCTGCCCTTAATTTATCATCAGGGCATTCCCAATTTGCAGCAGAACAACCATGCCACCCACCTACAGAGCAAGTTCTAGACCACACTGACTTTTGGCACCTCATCCCGGATACATTACTTGCTTGTGTTGGGAGACCAGCTGTTTTTAGGATACTCACGTCTTCCACATCAGTGGTCTTAAGTGTAAGAGGATATCAAATATCTATTGTAATTTTTTATTCCTCCATAAATAGCAAGTCAGGGGAAAAGAGCTTAATTTTACTCTAAAAGCTATTCAACAGTGACATGGACAAATGGATTACACTGAGTGCAAAAGTAAGGACCCTACCAAAGAAAATGAGAATGTAAAAGATGTTTAAAAAGATATGGGAATGGAGATATTTTCCAAAATAGAAAAAATGAGAAAGCCTAAGCAAGTGATGAAGGTCTGTTTAGGTTTGTTATGATATATAAAGGATGAGACAAAAATAATATACACATCATCTTAAAATTTCTATGGTCATAGTTTAGTCAACTAGTTTAAGGAACAAAATATAAATCTAGATAAGTTTTATCTGAGAATATTTGGTTTTTCAACCCAAGCCTTATTTACATAGCACATGATAATTGAATGTACCAGACTAGTGGAACTAACCTTATTGGATGTTTAACAGTCATAGTTTG